>NC_091019.1:57871137-58176827 GCF_041296385.1 Aphelocoma coerulescens
TCAGTGTCCACTCATGGCTCCATCTCTGTTGTAATTTAATTTTTATTTATAGTTTATAAAATTAGACTATAAAGTGTGATTTGTAGTATGATCTTGTCAATCACTGGATTTCTTAACTGGGAGTCTGGAAGAATAGTACAAAATAGCAGGGTAAATATCAGATCAGATTTGTGGGGTGAAATTGCTAATATGCTTTCCTCTCTAAGCTCATTTGTTATACAAGCACAGAAAAAATTTAGCAAGATATGTCAATTTTCAATTCAAAAACTGAAAGCAGTTTTATTAAAATTAAATGCCTGCTTGCCATAGTAAGCAGAGTGAATGCACAACGTGTTGCTTGCCAGCTTTGCCTGACCAAGGCTTTTTATTTTGCAAGCCTTTGCCCCTTTCCCCCCAGCACAGCTGGCATGCTGCACCCTCAGTGCCTTTGGAGCCAACTGCACACGCGACCTGTGGATGCAGGGGAAGCTAAGATGGAAGTGCTTCTGATCTTGCACTTCTGGAGAGAGAGATAAAATATTTGAGGTATGGTGGGGAGGGAAGGGCTGTGCCCAGAAGAGGGTGTGGTGTACAGTGTCTCAGCTGCGGTGTAGCTGCATACCCGAGTCATCCTTAGGTGGGGAAACAAATGCTGATTAAAGGCTGCCAGTTCTGACTTCTTTGTGTTCCATCTTCCACATCGATGCTTCAGCTGCCAGGAAGAAGTTAACCTTGTTAAGGACTTGCTTTGCTTTCCGGAGCAGTAATTCTTGGTATGCCCTCGCTGCAGCCCTGACAGCTCGATAGATACTGGTACTTGGCAGTGCAGCTCTTCAGAAGGGTCGGGTTTCTTGTCTGCTGCTGAGGAAGTTCTGTGGCAGCCACGTGCAGCTACTCTTTACTGTTGTTCTAGGACCTAATTTCTGCTCTGCTGCTCTTGCTTAGTGAAGAGGAAGCTGTAACCGGTACTTCCCGGCTTTGAAAGAAAAGGGAATTCTTAGAGGTTTTTTCCCATGCTGGTGGTGTTAGTCATAATCCCTGTTCTCCACAAATGGACTTGTGTACGCAGTTCCAGTGAGTATTGGTCTCACTGCAAACAAGTGCTGATGCTACAGAGTTCACTTCCTCCTAGACAAAAAAAAAAATAGTTGTGTTTTTTTTTCCTTTTGAGTTAGCAATGCCATTATATGCAAGGGTTTTTTTAGCAAGCCTGTGTAATAGCACTAAATCACTTTTCATTTTCCTGTTTTAGAACTTGGCTCCTCAGCCAAATATTTTTGTTTATTATGTGCAGATGTTTTGCCACTTACTTGTGCAATATTTATTGTTAAAGCATTTGAGGGTTCTTAAACATCAGTTTTAACATGGTTCATGTCCTTTCTGACCATGGGTCAATCAGTGTTTTAAGAACTGCAAGAGAAGGATGAGAATTTAAAATGCTCAGGCTTTTCTGTTTGTAATGTGTACCCCTTTCTGTTTTCAAGTTGTGCTTAGTTTGAGGCAAACTCATATTGTGTGAAGGCTTTTTGCTTGAGGCTCTTTATTATATGTAGGGCATATTTCAGTGAGCAGTTACCAGGAGAAGCCTAATACACAGGTCAGGCTTGAGCTGGCTTGGAACAACATCCTGTGAAAAGCTTCCTCCTTTAAGAGAGGTGACCAGGAGAGGTTGGTGCTCTGCAGCTGGCACTGACTCAGTTTTTAGAAAACTTTTTCAGTATTTTTAAAATAATTTGTTATTGACAGTCTTGTGATAGCTACTGCAGGATCACTTCTAGTCTGTCTTTTGCTGTGTTCAAAGAGAGTTGGCCTAAAAGAACCAGCTTCCATTGCTGGTTCATTGGGGTTTTTTTTTTCAGTTTTTTGGCTCCCAGCATTAATTAAATGTCATTCTTTTCCTGTATCTGACATGGCTTACACTCAAAGGACCAGACCACAACAAAGCTGAAAGCCATTTGTTTGGCAGACTAGGGATGTTTGTCTTTGCCTAGAAACATTTGTAGAGCTCCTGTTGACGGAAAATGAGCTGTTCAACAAGCTGGAAGTAGTTTTTAGTATCGGTATTAGAAATTAAACTGATGAGAACTGTTTTCAGTTGTTTGTCTGCCTTTATAGTCTCATTATGACAAGTAAGTTCCTAAAACTAAGAAAATCATTTTCTGTATTGAGAACCTTTGTGTTACATTTTCTGATATTATACCTTGTTCTGTCTCCCTGTGGGCAGGGAACCTCAGAGGTGTGAGGTTTTATCATACCTGGCTGTTTGCAATGAATTTTATTGTGTGATGATAGTTGCTACCTCATTTCCTAGAATCTGATGAACATAATATTTTGGGGGAAGGAAATCTGTAAAACTTTTATCCAGCATACTTTGGGAAAGTTGTATGATGTTTTACATTTTATTTCTCTATCAGAAATAGACTATAATACATTTTACAATGTCAGGCATTTCCAGATATCCCCATCTGTGTCAAAATGTGACCTATAACAGATAAACTGAGTAAGGGAGCACAATCTGAAGTGCATTTATCCAACTGAAATTACAATTTGGTGGTGGTTGTATGCTATTCTCAAGTATTTTTATTTTTAATTTCCTCTGAGATAAAAATAGTCTGTTTTTTAAAAGAGCTTGTTCCTAGTCACCCACTTGAACAAATGGCTCATAATGTAGAAGCTGCTTTTTGGCATGCTTCATTCGGGTTAGTAAAGCAGAGTAGTCATTTTGTGGACCAGTGTTTTGGTGAGGGTCTGACCCAGTAGGCTTTATCTGGGCATTGGGGGTGGAAGATATCAGATATCAACAGAGAGTGAATTAAGCAAACTCTCTTCAAAATTGTAAAAACTGATAAAAGGCTTTCAGTTACTTAAGCTGTGATTAAAAGTATTAATGGAGTATTCAGAATATATTATACACCAGTTTAGCTGAAATGAATGAAAAGCAAGAAAAAAATAGCTGTATATTCAACTGCTTTTAAATTTCTGATGATCAAGAGAGAGGTGATGTAGTCTACCCTGTCTAATCACATATGAAAAAGCTCCAGAAATAACATCGTTTAAAAAAGAAAAGAAGGCAATTTTACCTCTCTGGAGGATAAAGAAAATGTGCATGCAGAGGTTTTGAAGCTATTTTGCATGGCCAATAATTTACTTGATCAATCAATCATGATTTCATTTAAACAGCTTGTCATCTAGCAAAGTGTCAGGCATAGACCTGGAAAACAAGATAATTAAAAGCATTTGGAAAACTGTTTGTTTTTCTCTCTGTGTTCAGGTAGTGTGCCAATCCCTGCTGTGGCTGTAGCAGGGAGAAGGTCTCCTGGGCAGCACCGTGAGGATTGCTCCCCAGATGTTGGCCTTTGCAGAAACTCTGTGATTCTGAAATATCAGACAGCAGAGAATGGTTAGAACAACCGGTCTTCAAATTGTGAATTTCTCCTATTGATTTATTTAAAACTCACCCTTTGCATTTTCTTTTATTAAAAATCACAAAGGTGTAAGGATTTTGTTTTTCTGTTTGTTTCTAATGTTTCACCTTCTTTTTTTTTCTATTACAAAGTTTCACCTTTTTTTTTTGCTTTTATTGAGTAAATACACCTACAAGTTTTTGAGTTGTTACTAATATGTGTAGACATACCAAATTTCTTCACTTTATCTGAAAGCTGACCTGAGGCAAATCTTGCAGCAGCACTTTTTCTTCCTTACTGTTAATAAAAATGCTGCTATCATCCCATATTTACAAAACTCTTGGGTTTTTTCCTATGTCTGCATTCCCTTGGAGCTGTGGACTTCTATTCTGCTTCAGTCTCTTTACATTAAGTTCAGTATGATCTGTTAGGTTACTGATATTCCTGTAAAATTTTTTGTTAGGTTTCTAATGAAACCTCTTGATTACTCCCACTTTCTGAAGCATGCTGTTAGAAGGTAATTGACACTGAAGAACATCAGCCCTCTGGACTCTTGGGCTGGCATGGGGGAGCTGCAGAAGGAGAACAGCTACACACTCAACCACCATGTAGTGTACTGCATAAAAAGAAAATTCTTTGGTTGTCTGAATACAAGAGTATTTGTGCTTCAAGTTTTTTGTAATAATATTTTATCTTGGAATCACTTTGAATTAATGTATTTACCAGCTTTGTTAAAAGCAATGTTTTATACTGCAGTAACACCACCTGTGGCATTTTTTTAGTTACAAATTTATGTGTTTCTTACAATGGTCTTTTGCAGAAGAGTTTTGAGGGGTGAAAATAATTAACAACTGATCAGTCATGACTTTGCTTTCATTTGTAGTTTGTTAAATGTCACTCCATATTTTCATTCAATTGTAGAAGGACAGTTTGCTCTGTGTGACAGGCAAAGTTGAAATCTTCAGAAATAGTTACTCAAGCAAAGCCCTCTTGCTCAAAACATGAATATTGGCAGTGGGAAAGGGACAGACAGGACATGGAACATGACCATATCCTTAAAATCAGTACAATATCTCTGGATTTAGGACAGGGGATATCATGTCATGCTGCAGCTTGAAATGGGCAGTTGTCCCTCACCACCATCCTGCTGGGGTGGGCTAGAGATGGAGTGCTTTTATATGGGGGAGTTGTGTTTTTTGTGAGATTTTTCTGTTAAATAATTCCTGCACCACATGTGTCAGTCAGGGTTAACACCAGTGCTTGCATAAAGGGAAACAGCACGATGGGATCAGGAAAACACCATTTGTGTTCTGCCCTATTAATTTTGGCAAGTACGTTCAGCGTGTTGCACTGGCTGGGCAGGCTTGAGACTGTGTCTGGCAGTGACTCAGTGGAGCTGTGCTGGCAGACCCAGGACTAGATGCTGCTGTGCCACAGTTGCCTTGCAGGAATGCTTCTGAAGGCCTGAGGGGTGGCTTTGTCTCCCCATCTCTCCTTAGAACTTGCTCCTTGCTGGTGTAGTTGGATAACACGATTTTTGCACAATATAAGCAGCTGGTTTTTCACCTGTGATCTGCTATTGTAGCACAGTAATTCCTGGGCTTTAGCAAAGTACTGAAGAATGCTGAATTCATACTGCAGTGGTCTTCTAAAGGTGTTCTGGTGGGGATTCACAAAAATTTGGAACTGTACTTTCTGTGAAGGGAGTGAAAGATGTGTGAGATGTACTGGTCAGCAGGAAGCTGCCTGGGCTCACGATGGTCTTCTGACCCCAAAAGTCTGCAAACCACAGGGTTAAGGTCACTTCTTTTGTGAGCTGTCTGGAGTCCTTCGTGGGTGTTTTCAGGTTTTTGAGGGTTGATTTGTTTGGGAGGGGTGTTAAGCAGGCATTTAACTCTTGCCTTCAATAAGTGCATATTTCATGAACATCATTGAAACGCTAATAATGTTTTCCCTTTGTGTTTCAATAACTATACTGAAGTCATTGGTCTTTAAGAAGAATGGCTATTTGTTAGTGATTTCATTAACTTATTTCATGTTTTATGTTTATTTCAGCTCTTTAGAGAAGTAAGAATAATGAAGATCTTAAATCATCCAAATATAGGTATCTTGTTTCTTTCACATAATTTCCATCTCTGGAGAAGTTTTACCTTTTTCTCTGTTAAGATTGTTGTGGCATGAGTTTAAAAGATTCTTTTGCACTGGAGTGTAAATATACTGTAAAATAGCAGTAGTAAATGGTATTTCAGAACTCTGTGTTAAGAAAAACAAAATAAACTTTTTGGTTCCTTTGCACAGAACTGTTATTTGCATAGCTAACTGATAAATTTTCTCTTTTTGAGTAGAGTATTGATTTTTGACTGAATTCAGGGTCTCATTAAAAATTAGCATATACACCAAAACCAAGAAGTGGTCAAGAATTTTTTCAAGTTTATACCTTTAAATGATGTGGTATTGCAGACTGGCTGATAACTGATTTGTCACCACGTGTGTCAGTTCAGTGCACAAAAATGGCTATTGCCAATGCTCAGATCTGTGCATGTTCTGTTTAGTTATGTTCCTGTGTAACAGAAGCAAAGTATTGTTTCTTGAGAATGTTGTTCTGTATGAGTTGACCAAATGTGTTAACAGTATTTTCTACTTAGGAACATTAGACAGAAAGCTTCTTTAGAGTAAATAGTCTGATATTATCAAGTGACAAGCAAACAGTTTGGGTATTTTTCTCTCACAGAATTCTGTGGGGGGGTTAACATAATGCTTCTGCAGCTAGTTAACTGATGACTAAATGTCTTTCTTTTCTAGTGAAGCTATTTGAAGTCATTGAAACTGAAAAAACTCTCTATTTAATAATGGAATATGCAAGCGGCGGTAAGTACCTCTCTCTCCTGGAGTGACACACGTAAGCAAATTGCCAAGTGAGAGAAAGCACTTGTTTTCTTGAAAGTTTTGCTTTCTTTTTCAGCAAATATTTATGCCAAAGTAGTGTAAAATATTAAGCAAAATCTTAATATTCACTGGGACTTGTTTGGTCTACATAAATAATAAATGTAACTTGTAAAACCAGCTTCTAAACTTACTGCAACTTAGTAACATTTGCTTTGTTTTCACAAATTAATTGGGAATCTTTTCTTGGTCACTGATCGTTCCTGCCCCTAACAAATACTAACCTTCTCAATTTATTATATCAAGTTCTCGACCTCTGGTGTCCTGTTTTATATAAAATACTTGGTAAAAACATGTTCAGAAGAAACATTTCTGTGTTTCTTTAACTGTTGATTTCAAAAGCATGAGCACTGCAACTTCTGTTTTTAGATGTTGATGACATCTTACATCTCTTAATCACAGGCCTTCTACTGTCAACAATTGTTAGGTTTAGCCTTGTGCCATTTTAGGAGACTGTTACATGCTCTTCCTGATTGTGGAGGGGATGGAAAAGTGCACATCGTTAAGTGTCAGATATTTTCACCAGAGCCAGAGTTAAGGTATTGAGGCTTAAATTACTCCTTGCTGGCTAGAACTTAATATCACTCAGCTTGTCAGTGTGACCCTTGAGCACCAGCATCTGGGAATCTCAAACAGTTGAGACTTTAGTTTTAGGAAGGAGATAGACGTTTTTTTCAGAGAAAATTAGCAATTCAGACTCTGACATTAGAGTATGTGAAGTTTAATCAATTGCTACAAATAAGGCAAGATTCTGTGCCCACCTGTGGATTTTTTCCAGCAGCTTCCTAAATGCTCAGCCAAGATTTGCCTAAACAGGAACAGAGTGGGTATTATACCATTAAAATATTGGCTAGTACAGGTGTTTGTGGAGACACCTCTGTGCTGTTTGATGGTACTAAGCTTAAAAGTGAAGTCCTATTGCCATCTAGTGATTGGCTTCTAGGAGGTAGAAAGGCCAGTGGTTCCCTAAAGGAGTGAGGACCTTCATAGAGTGATAAGGGAGAGATAAATACTGTACTGGTCTAAAAGGCCAAGAGCACACCTTTTGATGTGTCATGCTGTGCAAGACAGGAATGGCTGGTAATCATAGTGACAGGCATCAGTTTCCTGTATTTTGTCTTTGTCAAGGTAGAGGTCATCATGATGCACATGAACTCTGGCTGCAGGATGAAAGACACTGTTGCTGCAGCTGCAACGCTTCACATAAATTGGGATAACTTTTTCCCCGGTGTCTTTTTCCCTGAATTATGAAGAAGTGTTCGGGTTTGCTGCTTCAAGGTTTTTTTAAGAAAACAGCTGTGAAATACAGCTGAGAGAGTTATTTGAGTTGAGTATTAAAGAATACACTGCAGAGGGAAGACTATTTTATAGGAAGTCCTGGCATTCCCTCAGATGGCTCAGTTGTTGCTTTTCCTGCGGTGTGACTCCTTTTTTTATTGCAATTTGGTGGAGTTGCTTCTTTTAAAAAAATAAATATGATGTTATTCAGCTCTTCCCTTGCAAGGTGGCTGTCGACAAAACCATGTTTCCTTGCTCAGTAGGGAATGTTTAAATATTTGAAGCACTTCTGAGGTTTTTATGGTTGTTGCATACTAGTAAGGAATTTTTAAAACTGTGTTATTATTCTGTGTTTGTAGTTCCTATGTACATGACTGTTGGTTTTTAGTAAAGAAAATCTCCCATGCTTTCACAAACATGTCAGTGTTTTATGGGCCAGTGGTCTGCACCTAAAGCTCAAACATTGTAGTCTGTATTGATGTGCTCTAAAATGACTGTATTGATTAAAGAGGAGAAAAATTGAAACACAGTAGATCTTCAGTAATCTCTAGTCATCCACAGCCACAAACAGTGGGCTTGTTCAGTGTATTTTACAGGTATGATGGTTGTGTGAGGGATTATATCGATGTGTCCTGCTGTGCTCATTCTTCTGACCTTTCTTGTGGATATCTCCTCCAAGCCTAGGTTAAAGCCAAGGTTTCTGATTTTGTTTAGAGCCATTTTATACACATGCACAAATTAAAATTTTACTGTTGGTATGATGGTTATTTACAGGTACCATCAACTGTTCTCATATATGAAGCTTTTTTTTTTCTGAAGCAAAAGAAACTCCTGTGAGAAAGTCTGTGAAGGGGTAGATGTCATCTTTGTTTACAAAACAGAAGTATGCTGCTCAGTTTCTATCCTAAGTAATTGGAAGGAAATGGTTTCCTTTGTGTATATCCAGTCACTCATTATTTTCTTGTAAAAGAGATGATGGTGTAGTAAATTGCACAGCAGTTGTGCTTGTTCTCTTGAGCTGTCCTGTAATCATAAACTTGAAGTACAGTCATTCCAGTGAAGCTGCCGTGGGCAGCTGCTGGAGAGGAATCTCTACATTCTGAAATTGGCATTAATGTATCTCGTTATTGAATTGTAGGGGAGGTGTTTGACTATCTGGTTGCACATGGAAGAATGAAGGAAAAGGAGGCTAGAGCTAAATTTAGACAGGTATGTATAACATTCTCATACATCAGCTTTCCCCTCACCCCTGTTTTTAATGCTGAAATGAGTAAAACAGCTGTCCTTTGCATTTGACTTACAGCAGTGTTCAGCATGTTGTGGGCCTGCAGCTCTGAGTAAGAAAAAACTTAGGTCACAGTAGTACTTTGAAGGAGTCAGTAGTCTGTTCAGTGGTACTGGTTTCCTTAGTGCTGAGTGCCAGGGTGTCCAGGAGTGCCAGAACACAGAGACTACTTGGTTTGGAAGTGTATTCCATTCCAAAATACATTTCCTCTAGGTTGATTTCATATGTCCTTAGCTCAGCAGGTCTGTAACATTTTGGAAGCTGTTCAAATGTAACAGGCTACAAACAGGCCAGTTTCAAAATGCAGACGGTGCATGTGATAAGGATCCATTCACATCCATCTGCTTAACGTGAGAAGATCCTGTTTAATAGTTGTTCTAAAAAGTCACAGAAAAGTCATTCCTAGACTTGCTAGTTTGGCTTTATTTATGATGGATAAGTTAGCCCTGCCAAGATGTTGGAATTACATTGATCTGTAAAAAGCATTTCCATTCTACAGTAAAGCAGTACTGAACATAACGAGATATTTTTGCATAACTAATTTAAATCGAAATGTCTGCTCTTGTGACATACAGAGTTTCAGATCTGACCAGTCTGATACACTTGTTTTCTGCTCTTGTGCAGAAATTTATGAATGCCTATTCCCTTTGATCACTTGGATAGCCTAGATAATGTTGTGGAAAATAATAAATGTCAAAATCATGCTCCAGCTTAGTGACACTTCAAAATAACAAGTAGGGACAAGAGTGGTTTTTTGAATGGTATGTAGGGGTTTTAAACTGCTGGATTATGGCAGTGATGTGTCAGTCAGTTTCCATGTTGGAAGGGGAGGCTCTGATAGTTTCACTTCTTAAGCACACTCATACATAAAAGAAATTTGATATAAGATATGAGACTTCCAGGAACTAAATTATTAACTTTCCTTTGTTTTCTCTCATCTCTTTAAGTCTTGTATTTACCCTTTTTAATCTTTTGGGGGGAAAAACCCGCACCAAAACCACCACCACCAAGCAAACAAAACAACCCAAAAGCAGCTGCAGGCTTCATATCCCCAGAAGTCACTTGTGATTACTGGAGTTACACAGCTTGATAGTAGGGAAGATTTTTCTTACTCTTCAGCAAAGTCTTACATGTCTTTTTAAAGCTGCTTCCTTCACTTTCATATTCTGGTAGGTAGAGAGCTTTCCTTTGTGATTGAAGGTTTCTGGTTTATGCTTCTCTGCTGTGTTGGAGTAGAAGTGGTGGGATGTGGAACAGTCGTTCCCACTTCAGCCATCTCTTCTAAATCCCAGGCTGTTGCCTTTGTAATGTCACTTGAAGAGCTTCAGAGTAACTTGAGAGGATTTACTGTTCTCTCTCAGATGTCAATGTTGAAAACTTCTGCTGATACGGTCTCTGCTCTCAGTCCTCAATTTCTTTTGTCAGGAGCTACGTGGAAAAAGATCTTGCAGTAACTACATTGAAATTGCACATTTCTTCAATTAATACCTATTTTTTTCTAACAGTTTGACTCTCCTTTAAGTGAAAACTTACAGAAACAGGTCAAGCATGTTCTACAGGTACACTTAGTGCTTAATTTTATGGGATAATGTGGGTAGTACAGGATAAATGTAGCTTCATTTTCAAAGAGAAATGTGGAGGAAAAGAATCTAAAAGGGAATTACCTGCTGAGCTGGATATTTGACCCATCAAGAACTGGGTTTATGTACTCTCAGCTTGATGATTTTTTGAGTTGGTTTGTTGGGGGTTTTTTTTGTATTTCATTAGAATAAGTGCTGTTTATAAAGATACATAGATGGCCTCACTTGTATGCACTGGAGTACACTTTTCAGTTTTTTCTTGCGAGTCTCCTGGTGCAGACAGCTGTGCTCTGTCCTCCCCCAACAGCTGACTTCCTGGCTGCTGAGCTCAAACAGTTTTAGAGGACCTTGATCTCAAACAAGGGAGGTTCTTGAAAGCTTCAAAAGCCTCAGTTCCTGGGGAAAAAAGAGAGAACCCTAGAAATAAGCAGAGAGAGAAACTGTAGCACAAGCTGATTGGGCTTTTCTAGAGAGAAGAGCATGCGTGCTGGACGAAAGTCAGGTAACTTTGATCAGAGCTTGGCATTTCATAGATGCTAAAGCTCAGGCTGAGGGACAGTGTCAAAGGAAACAAGGAAACTAGATCTTGCTGGGTTCACAGGTCATAAAACTATTCATTTCACCTTGCTGTAGTCCCAGAATAGCTTTGTATTGCTTTTGGCCATTGTTGGAGGAAGAATACACTCTGCAGACCTTTTATCTGATGTAGTGCAGCTGTTCTCTGTTAGATAGAGACTTATGACATAATAGTCTCTTTTTTTAAAATTCGTTAACTGTTTTAGCAGACAGTGGCTCTTTCTAAACTGAAAAACAGTTGTGCTGTGGTATTGAGATTAATTCTTACAATAGGTTGTATTATATCTTGTTTTCAGATCATGTTTCTTCTTTCAGTAGATGTGATTTCTGTGTCAAACACTTGTGTTTTGTCTGAGGAGACACTTCCTTTCTAGCAGGCAAAGAGCAGAATTCAGTAATTCTCCCTTCTTTGCTTGTTAAAAATAAAAAAGAACTATTTTTTAGTCCATTTTGTTACACATATGTAAGGTGTTTAGCCGGAAAATAGAATGTAAAAGACAGTAATCATATTATTCCAGTTGCACTTGACAAGGAACATAGGAGAAGGTACAAAGTCTAAAAATACGATGATGCTATACAGTTCTCCATTTCAAACTCCTTTTGTGTAGCCATGTGTGAGAAATTCAAATTGAGAATGTTTTGCATTCATAATGTCACCTTGTTCTTCTTCTCTGTTACAGACTTCCAAGCAGTTCTGGTTCAGTCTCACCCTTTTTCCACAGAAAAATCTGATGTAGAGCAGCAAGTCTTAAATTTGTATATATTAAGTCTCTCTCTTTTCTGCAAGCCATGAGATCTGGCCTTCTTCAGTCTTCTCACTGTTTCCCTGCTGAAGCAGTTTAGAATTCTAATGCCGGTAGATGTTAGGACAGATCTTGGAAAACTAAAAAATCCACAAACTACATCTTATTGGTGTGTTGCAGCAAAGTGACAGAATGCTCTTGGCAGTGTGAAAAGGGCCTTGAGAGGTCATTTAGCTATCCTTTTGTAATTTAATCCTTATAGAGAATGGTTCTTCCTAGAGAGCTTCTTCTTCAAAACTTACATTTATACAGATTTTTAAAATCACTCTTTAGAAAAGTATTTCAGTGCTCCAATTGTTACTTCTAGCAAAAAGCTCTGATGCTTTTTCCTCTCTTCTCCTTACCTGCCAAGCATCAGAAAATTCCTCACACAAGAAGGTTAGGAGTGAGGGAGCTGTCAATGGAAACAGTGATGGAAGGTGGAATACAAGGGTTTCAGTCTGGTGCAGCCATGCTTTGTGCTATTTTTCATTCAGTTGTGACTGCTGTTCTTCAGTTATTAATGTCCTACACATTGCATTATTTCCCTTCACGTGGATTGGGCTCACTTCTGTGCCATCCTGTTGCAATGCAGAGGAGTTCAAAAGCATCTCCAAAGGAAGCTACTGATTGATCATCTGCTCAACCTCCGCTCTTAGGCAGTCACAATAAAGCAGTTCAGGAGTGAATGATAATAGTGCTGTGTCTCTGCAAACCTGAATAAAGCCTGAGGTGTTTGTCATGCTGTCAGCATTGGAAGCCCCTGCAGAGTGAGCTTGTGACTGGCACTGAGGTACTGGTAGCAGAGAGAAAAGGAAGGGAAACCAAAAGGATGGGACAAGTGGTGGCATGGGAGCACTTTGGCAGTTTCAGCAACTGTAAAAAGCTGAACTTGGAGTCTGAAAGAGGGAACCAGTACAGAAAGGAACAAGCAAAACCAGAATGAAGGCGTAGGGAATGGAATAGTACCTCAACTTTCCATAGTCTGCATGGTTTCTAAGGTGGCATTTTGCATGTGAGTGATTCAGTAGTACAGGATGCTAAGATCACTTTGGTGCTTATGTTTCAAATACAAAATTTACTGCTGCATCAGTTATTTGACCTACCAAGAACCTACCAATAACTTTCACATGCTGTAAATACTGAGGGAGAGAACCCTTGCTCCTTACCAATACAGGAGGATCCTTACACTAAACTGGTGGTCTGGTCATGAGTTATTTTCTTGTAACAGTAATGCTGCCTCATTTTTCTGCCAGGGAAGTCTTCTTATGCTTGAATGAAGACTGAAAATACATTTATTTAAATGTAGTTACCATTTGTATGTGCTCTGTTGGACTTATTTTAAGAAGTCATAACATCTGCCTCAATTCTGACCATGCATGCATGACAAAATGCATTTGACTGCATTTGGGATCATGTAAGAGTAATACTTTATCCACCTTTTCCATACATGTGAAGTTCTGCAGCAATGCTTATGACTCTAAGAAGCAATGTATTAGGACACTGCACTGTGTAAATAGCTTATAAGGTTTGCTATGTGAAGCAGGAAAAACTTTACGATATTAGGAAATTATGATAGAAGAAATTATTCCATTACACTGGAGAGATATAAGAGAGTTTTTCCACTGAGCTTGCTATGGTATAGAAAATACACTAAACCATATGCACTTAGACAGCAGATCTCTGTCAGATGCACAGTTGCTTCTCATTGCATAAGTTTTGACAAACAGGCTCTTTCCCAGTAGTTTCTCAAGTAACTAAAGCCAATTTCTTACCCTTTTCTCTCTGGCATGGCATGAAAAATCACCTTTGGAGAGGGCCTGGAAAACCTCAGTCCAGGAGGAAAGCTTTTATAGCTGTATACAGTATTGGAATGGAAATACTTCAGTAACCTTTCTGAAAGTCATTGCTTCTACTGGTCTATAATTAGCCACACAGGAAAAACAAAATCCTCGTTCAAGTATAGGAGAAACCAAATAGATCAAATAACATCAAAGTTATTCAGCAGCTTTTTCCCAAATATGCTGGTCACTGTAGGAGTTGGTTATGTAGCTCTGACTGGATAACTTTGTGTCAACTTCAGCAATAAATGTTGAAATCTTTGATTAAAGCTCCTGCTTCTTTGAGATGTCACTTACATAATTTGGCTTGTTTTCTATCCAGATAGTATCTGCAGTGCAGTATTGCCATCAAAAACATATTGTTCATAGAGATCTCAAGGTGAGTAGGAAAAAGTATGTGCAGTGTATGTGTGTCAGCTTCTGTACCTGTGGGTGTGATCTTTATTGTGTATAAAATACAGTTTATACTCAGCTTTCTGATTTATTTATTTATTTATTTATTTACATATGTTATAGCAAGTTTTGACAAATATCTGCAGCTTAGAACCATTTTAAATAAAAGGAAGAGGATTTATAAGGCATTTAAATGCAAACATTTAATGTCTGCTGAAAGATAGCCTCTCACCCAGTGGTTACATTAAGATCTGATTCAGGTCAGTGTTGGCTGAGAAATCTTTTTTTTTTTTTTTTAAGTAGTAACTTTATAGAAATATGACAAGAGTTGACATTGAACAGCATGAATTACCAGTAGTGATGATGAAACTGAAGTATGGCTTCTTTGTAGCTTGACATAGAACAGCATATCTCTTCTTTAAACTGTGCCTTTTATATTAATAGTATTGCTACATAATTTGTTCAACCTGTCATAGCATTGTAACTTAAAAAAGCAAAAAGCAATACCACCACCAAAAAAAAGGAACACGTGAAAACAGTTTAAAGGTTATGTTTATTACCAAAGTACTGCAAGAATACCACATGCTGGCAAGTATGGATTGTGAGACTATATCTTATTTTCATCTGAATAGATCAAAATGTAAGATGCATTTCTGTGGAGAAAACAAATAGATGGTAAGAAGTTTTCAGGTAGTATAACAGCTCCCATAGTCTGATGCCATTGTACAGAGATTTTTAAAACAGGATATGGTAATGATTGACTAAAGCACACTTAAAGACCTGGCAAGGCATGGAATGTTAACAGGTATTTCATCTTCTTGCCTTTTAAGAATGAGTAAAGCCAACCAATAGTATTCTAAATTGAGTATTTTATTAATCTTACAAAGCATTCTTTCTCTTCCAGGCTGAAAACCTATTGCTAGATGCAGATATGAACATTAAAATAGCTGACTTTGGTTTTAGCAATGAGTTTACAGTCGGAAATAAACTGGACACCTTTTGTGGCAGCCCACCATATGCTGCTCCAGAGCTCTTTCAAGGGAAGAAATATGATGGACCTGAAGTAGATGTTTGGAGTTTAGGTGTTATTCTTTATACTCTCGTGAGTGGATCTCTTCCCTTTGATGGACAGAACTTAAAGGTAGCTTTTTGTAGAGTATATGTTCATCTAATATTTTATCTAATATTTTAAGTGACTTGCTGCTTACAATTTACTGTCCGTTCTTGCTCTGTTACCAAGGAACTTAGAGAAAGAGTGCTAAGGGGAAAATACAGGATTCCTTTCTACATGTCTACAGACTGTGAAAACCTCCTCAAACGTTTCCTGGTGCTAAACCCAACAAAAAGAGGCACTCTAGAGGTAATGGCACAAATAAGGTGCATCACAAAGCTAGACATGGTATTTTGCAAACTGCATTTTTGAGCTGTAACTTATTACTGCCAAACTTTTCCTATGCATAATTGGAGTGGGCTCTGGAGGTGGGGTTGTTGACAAAAGCATATGACTCTTTTTAATTGTTTACTGGGGTTGTAACACACCTGACTCCAGTTACTTTCAAAATCAACGTGTCACTACACTTTCTATGTCACATAACTTTTCTTGGTGGTTAGCTTGTGGATTCCTGCATTAATGGATGATCTACCACATTGTTTTCCACGTTTTCAGTTGTGAACTGGAGGTACTGGCTGCTGTAGTTGCCTTTTGCCTGCCTTTAATACCATCATGGAGGAGAATAGGCCAAAACAGGGCTTCCTTGGACTTCTGTTGGTGGAGCTTGGAATTCCAAGACATGTCGAAGTTGTCACACTGTTCCTGGTCTGCATTGCAGGCTTTTGGCCCTCAGATGTGAGCTGGAATACAGCTGACTGGGGAGCAGCCTGGCTTGATGTGTGTAGTTGGTTCTCCTCACTGGAGCAAAGCAAAACTGAATAAGTGCTGGGAATGTTCTGGAACATGAAAACTAGGAAAGGCCTTAGTGTTTGTTAGATAGAGAAGTTGTTCTTCCCACAGCTTGTTTTCTTTGCTGGTAAGTGTACTGTACTCACAAAACCTTTTTTTTTTATAGCAAATTATGAAGGACAGGTGGATCAATGCAGGGCATGAGGAGGATGAACTTAAACCTTTTGTTGAACCAGAACTAGACATCTCGGACCAGAAAAGAATAGGTGAGTCCTTTCCAGAGTATGATACGATTTGCATGATGTGGGAGGGGCTTTTTTCCTCTACCACCACTCTGTATTTGTTTGCCATTTGGAAAAAGTAACTAATCCTTTAAAACTGATACTTGATCATGTTTATGTTCTCAAAATTAATAATTCTGTTTTAATTCTTTAAATGTTCCATCCTTTCTCTTGGACACTCAGCCAGCCGAAACATCAGAGTTTCTGTTTACTTACAGAATGTCTGTTTGGTTTTAGATATTATGGTAGGAATGGGATATTCTCAAGAAGAAATTCAGGAATCCCTTAGTAAAATGAAGTATGATGAAATCACAGCTACATACTTACTGCTAGGAAGGAAGTCATCAGAGGTAAGTACCATTCCTAAAACTGCAAAGAAGCAAATCAGAAAGTGTCCTTAGCAAAGTTAGAAGCAAAAATTAAGTCAGTTACTATAGGCATTGCCTTCCTGCACAAAAATCCATTGCACCTAAAGTCGTGTTGTTCTAGTCATCAGCAGTCCAAGTGATGCAGATTTGTTCTCACATGATTTTAAGCGAGTAAATTCTTGCCTTTAGGCCCTCCAGAACTGACCTGTTTGCTCAGCAGTTACTCCTCTGAAGAATTTTGTATGCAGTTACTGTCCTGGCAAGTCTAGGAGCTCAAGTGTGAATGTGCCAGCTGTAACTATTTTAAGAGAACCAAGGAGCAGGACTGACCAACCTGAAAAAGTTCTTGCATTGTAGATTACCTTTCCATATGCTGCTGAGAGGGCTCAGCATCAGTAAGCTGGTCTTGGTTCCTCTGCCGGAGGAGTTGGTGTGGTGGCCTCTACAAAGTGTATCATCTCTTCCTGTTAAAACCTTGGAGATTTTAGGAATCCGAAGGGAGAGTTTTGAAAGGACAAATGGATTTTCTTTACTGGTTATCCTTTGAGGAGCTGCAAATTCCACTGAGTTTTACCTAAGACAGTTGTACAACCTCAAAGAAGGTGGGACCTCTTAAGCAAATGCCCATGCCATCACTTAATTTCCCATGTAGCAGAGCCATCTTCCACCTCCCTGTTCCTGCTCCCAGAATGTGGTGGATGTTTTAATTTGTTTTGTCTGAACTCCTTGTTTTAATACTCTCGTTTGTATTGTAGTTGGATGCAAGTGATTCAAGCTCCAGCAGCAATCTTTCACTTGCCAAAGTTAGGCCAAGTAGTGATCTTAATAATAGCACTGGACAATCTCCTCATCACAAAGTTCAGAGAAGCATATCTTCTAGCCAGAAACAGCGGCGGTACAGTGATCACGGTGAGCATTTCTCATTTTCAGTGTTGCAGAGTACTGTGACTTCCAGTTCTGCTCTGTTTCTGGATTTGTCTCCATCCTCCAAGTGTAAGGAGGGTGACAACAGCGTGGTTCACAGCATGGTGGTTAAATATTTTAGTGAATAACTGATTTTTTAATTGGTTTTGTTATAAAGCCTTCAAAAGAGCTTTTAGAGGAATGCTGAATACACCAACTTAATTCTCTTGTTCTGCCTTGTGTTGTCCCTTACATTCCTGACTGTGCTGGCAAAGTCTTGTTACACAAATTGAAGAGAATGTTACAACCCCTTTTTCATGAAAAGCACAGCACTCCTCCCCCATGCTCTTGTATGTCTGTTCAGCTTTTGTTTTCTTTTGACACTAATAGGTCAGCTTCTGTCTAAAACTTGAAGAAATGTCAGTTTGCCAATATTTCTGGTTTCCTGTTTCCTGAGGGTAGTGTCACTTGGTTGTCCTGCAGGAATTCAATTTCTAAAGAACAAAGACTCTGACAAACTTACAACTCTTCTGCTGAATGATGAGAGTGCAATATAGTAGATTAGGATTTTCTAAATGTCTTAAACATCCTCCTGCTCAGACACTTAACTCATGAAAGGAATCCCCGTTTAGGCCTACATTGAAATACCTCGAGTGCATTCAGAGGTTGCTTTCCTTGGGGAGTCTTCTGGGATGCTAATTACTGGGGGTTTTGATACTTTTAAAACATGTTTTAGCTACATATTATATATTTATATGTTTATGTATTTATATGTATTTTTTTTGTCTGTGTATATACATACACTTTTTGATTAATTCTTATTAAAACGTTTAACTAAGAAGTTGATGTAACTTGATGTATCCTCTTCAGAGGTGTGAGATGTCAAGAAACACAATCCTGACACCACCCACAGGTTTTACCCAGTGTCCAGGAACCTGTTAAAGCAAGAGGGAGCTTGGCACTGTTGAAGGGGCTTCCTCATTCTCAGGTGTCAGGAGCAGTTGTCTGTTCCTGCACACGTGGGGAGGCTGGTGGGGAACCACTGCCACTTCTGGCTGTTGGAGGAGCACAGACCAACAGCCATCAGTGCTGCTGGTGCTCCAGGGTTGTGTCACAAGGTGCCTGTCTCAGGAAATTGGCTTGAACAGTGTATTGTGCTAATGGGGGATAGTGTGGTTTGAATGAGTCTGTTACTTGTTAAGTGTCTAGGATGACTCTGAAGGGCTTTCCTAGCAAGCCAAACTAGAAACCTTCATGAAATTAATGAAACTTTCATGGAAATCAAGTAGTATCTTCATCTTGCAAGGTTTTTGTTTTTCACAATATTTTATTCTCTCCTGAAATACATCTATTTCAATAATTTAATTATCTTTTTGAAACTCTTATTCCCAGTGTTAACTGTGTTGTTTCATGTGTGAATATATTTATTTCCATTGTGGTGAAAAATAGTTACTGAACTTCTGAGAAGAAAAATCCTTTTCCTGTTTCTTTTGTTTGTTTTTTAAGCTGGACCGTCCATCCCCTCAGTAGTGGCATATCCCAAAAGAAGCCAGACTAGCACTACAGACAGTGACCTCAAAGAGGAAGGAATTCAGTCAAGAAAATCCAGCAGTAGTGCTGTTGCAGGAAGAGGAATTGCACCAGCTAGCCCAATGCTTGGAAATGCCAGCAATCCCAATAAGGCTGATATTCCTGAACGTAAGAAAAGTTCAGCTGTCCCTAGTGTAAGTAGAAACGTTTATTTATCAAAACCATGAATTTTTTTGAGGAGTTAAAAAGTATTAAACCTGTGATTTATCAGTGGTGCTGATACTACCTGTCATTTATCAAGAGTAAATGTAGGTATTTTTTCCCTTGCAATGTCAGCTATTCAAGTTACCTCCTAACAGTCTTGAAGTAGTCAGTATTCATAATTAGCATTAGTAGCTCTTAGTAAACAGACATAATTTGGGTATTAAAAAAAGTAAACAAAAAAAAAGGTAGTTACATTACTTCTGATATCACCAACTATTCCTTTTTGGCCTCTGTACAAAAGAATGAAACCTCTATTTTTGTTATCCTCCTTTATAGTTTCATGTGTATAAGGAGCCACCTAATCTTTGTCCTCAAACATGCTATTTTAAGTCATAGTTATGTTGTTAAGATTATCAAAGAAATGTAGTTCTAAAAACTCTTCAAAGGTATATTTCAGCCTGTATTCAAAAGCAGCGTGCCTGGCTTTTGTCCTTGTGGGCTTCCCCCACCTGCCTCTAAACCACAACAACAACAAGAAAAACATACAAAGGAGCAGAAGTAGGGAATATACATGGTTTAGCAATAGGCAGTGTGCCAAAAGAAAGAAAATCCTTTGTTCAGTTTGGATTTAAATGTGTTCTCTGTGATCCCTCCCTCAAAAACAAAGTTGGAAATCTGTTTTCAGATAATAATAATTCAGTCTTGCAGCATTTAATTTCTAAAACTTTGGGATTTTGTATTGGAAAAAATCCTTCTTTTCAGAAGAAAAAAATTCTCAGTCCTTTATTCACCTTGCAACAGAGTGATTTTTTTTTTTAACTCATCCCACAAAGCTGTCATATTTATTTGGTTGTAATACTCAGCACCATTACTTACAACAAATGAGACAGAACTTCCTGAGCTGCAGCTTTTTGACAGTCTGAAGCAAAAGAAGTGAAATGGTACTTGTTTTACTTTATTGGCCCTGTATTGTCAGTTGGCTCAGTGGCTAGTAGTGACTTGGCTCAAGGATATCAGCCCAAGAGTTTCCTTAGAAAAACACATCTTCTACTGTAGCAGCTGTTATTCATAAATGTGGACAAGAAGTCAGGATTTTGGAGGATCCTTTATTGATTTTTGTGGTCCCCCACACTTACCCTTTGTTCTTATCAGTCCAAAAACCATTCAGATTTGGTTTTTTCTTACATGACAATTCTTAGCTGTTGAATCTCAAAATGGTAGGATAATCGAATCAGTTTTGTCCTACATTGGACTTCACTTGGTATTGTACAGTGCCTTATTCAAAAGATTTGTGTCACAGTTACAACATACTTTACATTCAGTATCTTTTCATCTGCTGTTCTATGCCACTCCCAAATACTGGGGATTTATTCCAGTAGGTTTATTCCAAATTCCTTACTACTGTACCTGAAATAAAATTTCAGCTCATAACCATACGATGCTTCCCTGACTCAGTGTGCAGCTGATCCAGCTGATCTTTTACAAGCAATGATACCAGGTGGTGAGCATGAAATCAGACTTAATGTTGTCACTCAATAATTAGTGTTTAAAATTGTCTCTGTTTATAGCTCTTCACACCAGACAGTATAAACTCTTCTTTTTTCTTTCCTTTTTTTTCCCCCCTGCTTAAGATCTTTGGCTTTCTGGTTGTTGGGGGAGAAGGGAAGCACTGACTTTTTACTCATTTTCTGCAACTGAGTAGGGAATTCTATTTCTTACAGTGTTGGCATGCATCTAGAAGGAAAAAAATTATTGGAGTTACCATATTGTCCTGAGGTTGAAAAAAGTTTGAGGTGAAGAGAGTTTGTTTTACTGAGCACTGAAGTCCTAAAATCTGTAACATGACGAAAAAACACTGAGGAGATGGAAAAATACCCTATAAAAACAATTATTATTTTGACAGAACAGCAAAAGCAGTAGAACCAGTCCTTGTTGGAGACCCTCAGTCAGTTGCCTGCTACTCTTATTAAATAACAAAGCTTATAAGCATGCACTTAAGGATGACAGTTGTGCTTGTAGAGCATATAGCTAAGTCTGGGACTGGAGGGAGGGGCTCCAAGCTGTACTTCTAAAGTTGACAGAGTGTTTAAACTCTTGTAAACCAAATAATTCTGCAAGCTGAACAAATACACATCCGAAATCTTCAAGCTATTTGGGTAAATACCAAATTAATAATGAAAAGCTGCTACAGATGTTGGATAGTTAGCAGGAACTGGTATATCTGTGTTTTAATAATTCCGTGTTTATTTCCTAGAGCTTTGGGTTTTTTCTCAATGTTGTAATAAAGCTGCCCCAGAACCCTAGAATGGCTTTAAGAAAACTGGAAGAGGATAATAGGTGGTACATTTGAAAAATCATCCAGGACCAAATACTGTACTAGTGCTCTTAAGTAAATAGATTGGTTCACTATTCCAAGTCAGAAGCTTTTTTTGAAAGTTTTTCATCAGTCCTTGCCTTGATGTCTCTTAATGGGAAAACAGCCTGCCTGAGCAGAGCACACAGGACTCTCTCTAGGGAAAGAGGAGGGTGCTGTAACACAAATTCATCATCTGTGCTGTGACTGGGCCTTGTGCATGTGCTCACAAGTCCCAACATGTGCTTTTGCTGTGTCAGCTTCCCCTGCAAAGAAGGCAGACGATGCCATGAGGATGAACTTAGGCAGCTAACCCTGACCCTAGGGGTTGTCATTCCATCAGGGAGTGGGGTGCTGTTGACACCAGTTTCCGGTGCTGTGCACCTGTGCTATTTAGTCATGTCCAGAGATTAACAGTCTGGGGATTGGCTGAACAAAAAAGTCACAGCTGAAGAGCTTCTTGATGAATCGTGAAAGGTCAGACGCTAGAAAGTGTAAAGGCCCCAGTACCAAGACTATTCTTGCTAAAACTGAAATTTGAAACCTTGAAATGCTTAAATCTCTTCTGATCTCTGAAATCTGAGCCAAACAGGAAAAAATGTATACTGATGCTTCCATCTTTGCATTTCAGAATGAGCTGGGAAAGCATGTCCTTGCAGTCCTCTAATTTCAGATATGAATACCAAAACTTGTCCACTCCCAAACCTGAAAATGCATAGTCATAAAAGTCTGGTCCAGCACAAAGATTGCAGTCTTGTCTTTCCAGATGTGCAACATGACAGTACATTGTAATGTTGTCGTGTCTTCTCAAGGGAAACCGGTATTTCATGTTCAAAGGGAGCAGATGGAAAGAAGGAAGCCTCTGATTATTGTGCTTATTTCCCACCAGAAGACCAGTGTTGGATATTTTAGGTGCTTCATCCTCTAGTATGTTCAGAACACAGAACAAAATGATCTGCAAATACTAATAGGCAATATTTCACTGTACCATTGGTTTGTGAGGCTTCCATGAAGTGTCCTGCACAGTGTGACCTCCCAAGAGCAGATAAACAAAACCTCGCCTTCGGTGCACAGCTTTCATTGCTGGCAGGCTTAATAAAGAGAGGGGAGTTTGTGCAGTGATAAATGCCAGAGGAAAGCAGAAGAATCAGTGGTGGGGTTTTTTTAAATAAATAAACATATATGAAGACAAGGGATATGCAAGGAATAAAGTACGAGGAAAGGGCCAGGAAAACTTCTGCTGATGCTTGGCACATGCCTATCCCTAAGGAATATCCAGTGAAAAATACTTGAGAACCCTTCAGACAGCTGCATGCATCTTACAATTTAATTAATTGTTCTTCTGATCTAAAATACTCTTTGTCTTTGTACTTTTTAACACCAGGAGGTTGTGCACTTCACTGTTGCATTTTAATTTGTACATTTGTGTAACAAGATGTGTAACAAACAGGTCAGCAGTCTCTTAGACAAGATGGTTAAATATGCAACTCTGGGAATGTGTTGCATGAGACTCCCTAGACAGCAGATATTTTGCCTTAAGGCACTGGAGGAGCTTTTGCCAGTTATTGAGAATACTCCACTTTAACAGTTTTATTTCAGGTTCGGAAACAAAAAAGGTTTGGCTACTCTGCTTTTGTGCTTGAACTAGTTTTTCCTTTCTTTTTTTTTTTAATCCTTCTTGCCATGACTCTCTCCTGTGACCGTTTATGCAAAACCTTTTCTTAATGCTATTTTTAAAATCCGCTGAGTTTCCCTTGTCCGTCATAGCATAATTCTTCAAAGAACTCCACAAGGTTAGTTGAGCATGAAGTCCCCTGCCTGATTCTTAGTGGCCCTCCTTACTCAATATGTGCTTATCCAGGTGCTGACCAGTCATTCCCTTAAGCTGGCCTCCTCCAAGACTTTCCCCAGCAGTGATGTTTGAAGTTAATAGCCTTTTTTGCTTCCTGCTTTGCCCCGTGATCCTTTTCTTTAAAGAAAACTTTAAAAGGTTTTTTTTCCACTTTTCCAACCATTTGCAGTTTCCTGTGTTTCGTTCTTGGGGTGGGGAAAAAAAAATACAAAGGCTTGCCAGCTTCCTCTACAACCTGGGGGTGCATGTTTGTCTGGACCACCATGCTTTTCCTACAGTAATTGCATCTAACTTTTTATAATTCTGTTATCTGTGAATTACCTATAGCTTCTCAGTCGTTCCTGGAAAATTGACCGCCAACTTGGGCATATCTCCACCCTCTTTCTCTGTAAAGACAGAGGCAAAGTAATTCTATTTTTTTTCTCCCCTCTAAAGTAAGGTCTGTAGTTTAAGTTCCCCTGGTTCTCTTGTCCTCAATGTATTATGCTTGTATTTAAATGTGTATTTTTTAAAAATGTCTTACTAAAATTCTCTGCAATTTGTCTCTTATTCTTCCTTGTTTTTAAAACTTGTCTAGTGTTTCATAGTATCTTAATATTTAAAAGTCCGTGTTTACCTTCCCACTGAATTTTACCACATTTGTTTGTTAAGTCTTTGCTTTTCCTATCTTGTTTAAGGGTATGATTTTAACTTAAAGGAAAATTCTCCAAGCTACAAGTGGTAAAGTATTTCAAAAATAGGCTATAAAGACACAGGCTATCCAGATGAGGAAGAATGCTATATATACTGAAAATTTGTAATTCAGAACTTTTGTAATAAAAACTGTAAGGAATATTAATTTTGAGCCATCAATATGAAATACAAGAACAACTTGTTAGAATTATTTTTTTATGATTGCATTATTCCTTAAAGATACTAGATGGAGTTTGTATATTAGGTTATTTAATTGTTGTAAGTTTTAGAACTGTGTAAAGCTAGCAGTAAGTAAAAAGCCTTCAATTATATGCAGACTTAACCTCAGAAAAGCCTTTTGTGGAGAATAACAAGCCTATGTTTTTTAATTGTAGAATAATACTACCCCTGGAGCAATGACACGGCGCAACACATATGTTTGTAGTGAAAGAACCACTGCTGATAGGCATTCAGTGATACAAAATGGCAAGGAGAACAGGTATATGAAATGTCTTCCTATGGTGTATGTCCCTTGTCTTCACCTTTCCAAAAAATTGTAATGCCTAATTTAAAAGTAAATGATATTCTAATGTAGTTCTTAATGAAAGGTGAGTACAGATCTTTGGTTATGGAGTACCTTGTAAGTATGTCGGAGTTTGGGGGGTTTTTCCTGTATTGAATTTTATATTCTATACTTAGAATGTAAAAGGAAGTTTCTGGTTAAATACATGAAAAATTTGTAGCAGCCTTCATCTTAAATCTGTTGTGAACTCCTGTGGCCAAACAGCACATGCTTGCAGAAGAGCCTTGTTTAGTGTCAGACTGCAAAGTCCATCTCTCTTGAGCCATTCTCTTTTTAGATTTCACTCTCAACTCTGCTTCACTGGGATTATTTGAAATACCATTTTTGCTGCAAAGTCTGAGGGAGAAGGTAATTTTTTGTGAGCAAAGATGAAATAGTGATAGGCCATTGTCTTGGACTAATAATGTTCCTTGCTGATAGTCTGGCAGTCTAACTGTTTCCCAGGATTTACAGAATTCAGCTCCTTCCCTCCTCAGGGTATCTCCATATTCTGAGTGAAAACACAGAAATAACAAATTTCTTTTCACTTTACTGAATGAAACCCTGAGTAGAGCATGCAATGGAACTGGAGCTAACCACTTCATGTGTTGGCACTGTGGTCATGTCTACTGCCATCCTGTGAAGACTGAGAAGAGCTGTTGGAAATAATATTATAGTGAAAGTAGATATCAGGTATACAGTAGCAGTTGGGAGGAATACCACCAGATTTCCTGGCTGGCTGAGGGTATTTTAATTTCCAGCCCTTCTTCTCTGAATTTTACTACTGTCAAAAGCTGGTAACAATTAAGTAGTTAATCCTTGCCAGGAGAGCCATATAGCTGGTACTTAAAGGAATGTGTACCCCTCTCCTACTCTTCCCAATTTTCTCTACCCCTTCCTTATTTTATGATATTTTGTAAATGGTGGGAGGAAAATTCCTATTTTCTAACTTGTGGTGAAGTTGGCAGAAGATCTGCCATTTTTTGCACAAAATTTTTCCCCCTCCTTTTGGCAGTTGATAGGAAGAGTGGTGAAATTGTGATGTTGGATGGAAAGCCTGTCTGTTCCCTGTTTGATTCCTGGAGCCTAGGGATAAAGAACTTGATTTTGACCCTGTCTCTTCCTCCTAGCTTTCTGCAAGTGGAAAGTGATTAAGGAAAGAGTCAAGTATAAGTCTGAAGACTGCCAAAAGTGTAGTTGGCCAGCTGGGCCTGCAGTCACCTGTCTTGTGAAGTACAGCACAGCTACTTGGTACTGTCTCTTAGTGTGTCTGTCTCAGCCTTCATTGGTTACTCCTTATTAGTGTTACCAAATTGTTTCAATTAAAGTTCTCCATTTATAGCTTTTTTTCTTCCCAAACACTCTTTGAAAAAATGAATCTTTCTGTCCATAATAGTTTTGATAATTTTTTATTATTTAACTACTTGGATTATTACAATTTTTGTTCACCCTTAAACTAGTATCTTTGCAATATCTTGTCTACAATTTCCGTATTACATTTTTAAAAGTTATTAGATACTGTTTACTAGGAATGCTTGAGATTTAGATGTTCCCTTAATTTGGGAGTAAGTTTATACTCATAAGGAGCTATCTTGTGAAGTAAATTTTTTCCCCGGCTTTGAGTTTCTCAGCAAACTGATGTTTTTCTGGTTTGTCACATATAGGCCTTAATCTCAAAGTTAAGACTGAGTAGCACTTAACAACTACATTAGTTGTGTTTTATATTCATAATTGGTTATCCTTGTGTAATTTGCCTTTTATTGTCAGTATGATATTTAAACATCATTTGCTTTTTCTACAAACTATCCTTATTTGGGTCATTTGAAATGTCTGAGAATTTATATTTTCACAGTCAAGTAAAAAATGTCTTTATAGCTTTTATCATGCGTTTTTTGATTACTACATTGATTACTCTTTATAGAAGGTTTAAAAGAGAAAAGGTAATGAGAATGCATTGTTAACTGTATTACAGTTGGAGACTTGTCATTGTCTGAAACGCTTCAATACTAAACTGCATGTTTATTTTGGCACAGTTTCAGAATTACTGTGATTTGGCACAGAATTCAGAATTTACATTTGAATGTATTCTGTTGCTGTAACTGGGTAAAGCATTGACTGGTCACATGAAATGCAGGGACCTTTAATGCAGGAAAAATCAACATGGCTATTGATGGGACTGGCTCTTCAGAATTAATCTTTAATTAATATTTTACTCTCAGCTTGGCAGAAAGTAACTCTAGAAACTTGGGGGTTTTTTTCTTCTGTGAAGCAAGATATGAAGTTGAACCTGGGCTTTGTCCATATCCAAGGTTTCATTTAAAATTACTTCTGTGGTTTTGAAATGTCTATTGGTGGCAAGTGTTACAAGCAGGAGTAATTGCTGTAAATGATTTGTTACAGATTGGATTTTAGATTTTCCATAGCTAGTCAAATACTGAATGTGACCCACTGAAAACTTGGGAGACTTACCGTAAAAGGCAAGGTGCACACAGTTAAAATCTCTATTTTTTCTGTAGAGGAAGTGTTAAAACATTGCTTGTTCTGTTTTTATCTTGCACATTGAATTCTGAGAAGGCACTATTTCTGAAAGTATGAAGACTTTAAAGAGTCAGTAGTCAGTAGATCTGATGTTGGAGAGAGTAGTCTTGAAGACCCAGAGTGGTAGAAGCAAAGAGTTGTAAGTCTCTCATCTCTACTTTGACACATTGTGTGGCTGACACAAGCATTCTGCTGGAGATGACTCTGTTGGCTTTCCTCCAAAGCCTGAGCATTAATTAACGCACTTGGGGACTCATGAAACACTCTTCATAATGATAAGCAATTGCTTTAAATCATTTGTAACACAAATGATTTACAACAGCTTCAGATTTTTAATAAGCCGTGGCACTAATTGGTGATTGTTAGTTCACTGTTCCTGTGTTCCCAGGCTAGTAATCCAAGGAAGCTGATTTCTAGCAAAGCATCAGAGGAAGAGAAGGTCCCTGATTGATACCTTTAGATGTCACATCTTTGGAGGCAGGTGACTGAATAGAACTTGGGTCTTGTGTTGTAAAACTAGATTCTTTATCTTTTGCAGCAAATATAGAGGAAAGGAGCTGGAAGAGCTTGAGAGGCTAGTGACCAGTTACGTGACTTCAGGGTATTAGTTTTGAGATGAATGTTCATTTTCTTAAAATTTCTTAATACCCTGGGGTAATGTAAATGCTGGGCCTGTATTGAAGGCTTCATTGTAAGTAGTGCTTGTAGTTGTCATCCTGATGGATTCAGCATTGTTGAGATGTGTGCATGATTCAGATGAAGTTTTTCAGATCCGGAAAAGTTAAAAACAAACCAAAACCAAATCTGAGCTGTGTGGTGTTTTGTACTAATGCTTTGGGAGCTGAGCCAGAGAAGGTGGGTGAGCTGACACTTGTAGCTGCACTAGCATTCTCCTCTCCAAAGTCTGGTGTACCAGAATTCGGTAACAGGACTTGAGTTTGTGTGTGTAACCATGAAGTAACTTGAAAGTGAACATGCAGTGTCATGAAACTGTCACTGAGAATTACTGAATTCTTAACCTCGAGCAATATTTTTGAATTACAATTGTCTTACTTTTAAAGCAAACTTCAGATGAATGACATGGTGGTGTAGTCTGAAAGGCCCAAAACATCTTGTGGCCTCTCACTTTTCTTCTATCCTTATCATTACTATGTAATGTGAAGGCTGCAAAGAGTATTTTGGCCTAAAGAAATAAGTAAATTTAATGCTCCTGTTTGAACATATTATACAGCTGGCAGCTTATTGGCCATTCTAAGACGGTGCTCTATAGTTTCCTTCAAAGCCTGAATGGTAATTTGAAGAATTAAATGTTCATGGTCAAGCAATACAAGATGCTCTTCAAAAGTCATTCCTCTTTCTTCAGAGAACAGCAAGCAATGTTCAGTGTCTACTACGCATACAGGTTCATTATTAGCAGCCTTTTTCTTTTGGCCTCTCTGGAGTTGTTAAAGATCATGATATTTTTGGTTTGAATTGTATCTGTGAAGTCCCTCAGTTATCTGATGTAGATTTGACAGCTTGCCCAACTTTCACTTATTTCTTTTAACATGGATGCATTCTGAAAACAAAGGATTTCACTGTAGTAATGGAGCTATCGTCAGTCTTTTGGAAAGTGCATTTGGTGGGGGTTTTAATGCATTATTTACTGTTAAGAGCAATACAAGTTACATCAGTGCTTTATCCTAGAGCTTTGGCATAGAATTCTGAGTTATTCAGGTTCTGTACATCAAGGAGGGTATCACTGCAAACTAATGCTAATGGTAAGAGCATGGTCACTTATAGATGTCCAGTGCCATGTAAGTAAGGATGCTTTTTAAGGGGAGTATAGGGTAGTTACTGCTGTTTACATAGAAGAGGAGGGCTGTTAGAGTTCTTGTTCTTTGATAAACCAGTTAATAGAAGGAAAAGTTTGCTTTTTTTTTTCTATGCAGTAGTTTGTTGTTGGTCCATCATGCTCTTCTTTCTGCCTCTGCCTGAACCCAAACCCCCTCGCAGCCTGACAGAAATGTTCGCTTACGCAGCTAGCCCTGCTTCAGTTTGTACCACATCCTTCTCCAGTGTTCGGCTGCGACATCAGAAGTCGATGTCCATGTCAGCCTCTGTGCACACGAAGATGATGTTGCCTCCAATAGACAATGGCGCAGATAACTTCAGGCCTATGTAAGAACCAGAAATCGTTGTGACACTAACTTATACCCACTGCTTCTTAACTTTGTGCTGTGGAATTTTAGTCCTAGATTGTTCTAGTATATTTTGCCCACAAGATGTGTGTTTCCTCATTTTTTTAGTCTCGTTTACATTTGTCTTGTGGTGTGTCAGGCTGTCTGTGACATAATCCTGCAATAGTGAACCTTAATTTTTTTCCTATTGTTAGGAGTATTGGACATTCCCTATTGTCAAAGTTTGTGGGGACTTAAACTGTGTATCCTGAAGGACTTCACTACTTGGAGCGGTTCGCTTGTAGAGAATTTTGTGTAGGATACTTTCAAATTAGCAAGACTTTCAAAGATGTATGTACAGAATGTGGAGGGAGAGACATTAAAGTTACCTATTCTCTTTCCTGGGAGGAAACTTTACTGGTCTATTCTTTTATCAGTCTTCTCAGTGAAACATTGTAGGCCTGGTTTATCTGGTCTTTTCCAGGATACTCCTGTTGCACTTTTCTGCCTATGTAGGTTTCTGTTTCGGCAGCCTCTTAATCCTAACTTCTTACAAGTTTTGATTCCATACAGTGCTGTAATAATGTTGGTATTTCCAACCTTGGCCTATATAAAAGTGTCTGCTTATGCTTTACTGTAGAACATAGTGTTTTGTGTTTCCTGCTGCGCCGCAGTGCCTGTGTGAAGGCGTTCTAGCATTGGTTTTTTTTGTTTTCTGCCCTAGCACTATTCCTGATCAGAGAACTCCTGTTGCTTCAACTCACAGCATTAGCAGTGCGACCACCCCTGACCGTATTCGTTTCCCCAGAGGAACGGCCAGCCGGAGCACGTTCCACGGGCAGCTCCGCGAGCGCCGCACCGCCACCTACAACGGCCCGCCCGCCTCGCCCAGCCTGTCCCACGAGGCGACGCCGCTCTCACAGACCCGCACCCGGGGCTCCACTAATCTCTTTAGTAAACTAACTTCAAAACTAACAAGAAGGTAAGCCTCTAAAAATGCCAGTGCAATGTTCCTGTCTTTTTTTTCCTTTTTATAGTAGAAATACCTCATTGCTTTGGTAGTTTTGTCCACGTTTACTGATTAATAGCTTAAATTCTGCAACTTAAAATGCAGTTGCTTATGATTTTTTCATAGTTCTATTTTGGTTACAGAAGCCATTTGTTTTTGGGAGTTGAATCAAATGGGATTAAATGTGAGATAGTTTAGTCTATGCTGTTTCTTCTGTGCTCTTCAAGCTCAAATGAATGAGGTACGAATGCTGCAGAGATGAAACATTTCAGCTCAGTTGAAAAGTTGTTCAGTGGCTGCATAGTCCATCTGTAGATGGCATAAACTGGGATCTAGTCTAGATATTTGATGTAGCATTAGAAGCTCAGGTTGTGTTTCCCAGTCACTTAGTCCATCAGTGTTTTCCGCATAACCTTGCTGGCAGCACAGAAATAGAAATATTCTGGGGCAGGAGACAAAAGCTTCTGTTGGCAGTAGTGCTGCCATGAGCTATCTTAAAGTAATGGCAGTATTAGGATTTGAGTCTAGGCAGGAGTCTGGTCAAACCTTGAAAAGCTTATTCCTATTTTGGCCTTTAGTTCATGGGCAGATTGTGTTTGGTGTGAAGGCACTGTGGTCTAGCCAAAGTCTAGCTTCAGCAGGTGTTGTTCCCGCACTAACAGTTTTTAATCTAATTGAACTTCTAATTTCAAATCCGTGTATGATTTAGATTAGTTACTATAAACCCTGAAATTGAAAATCATGGTTTTTCCTTCTGTATTTAAAACCTGTCAGTTCCCATACCACATACATCAGACCACTGATCTCCACAACTTGCATTTTAAGATAAGCTTCATCAAGCTTTTGTACACTCCGTATCAGGTGAAGTTTTTTGGACAAGATCATTCTGATCTTGGCCTGCTAGCTTTTGTTTTAAGCTTATACCACATCAGCAGCAAGCCATTTCCTTCCTGTCTATTTTATGACTATAGATGCCTCACTCTCAGTATCCCCTTTGCAGTCTCCCATTCCTACAAAATAATGCTAAGCCAGACTCCAGTTTTTCACAAATGGCTGAGTTCAGTTTAGAGTGTGAACTTCTTTAAAAATGTAGAAGTTGCTTCTGTGCAAAACAAAAACATGACAGTCTAGCCTTTGATAAATGTTTTAATTTGCTCAGTTCTCTGCCAGGTAACACTTCCCTGGGAAACACTATTCTCTAGGAAATTTGGTTTGGGTTTTTTCCCCTTATTTTTATGTTGAGAGAGAGAGATGTTTAATTTGAATATTTTTTTAAGAGTTAAGCCATCTGCTTTATGTCAAGCGAGGTCTTAATGAGCCACATCCTTTTGGCACTTCTTTCTTTCTGTACTTTTGTTTGTCATATCCTTGCTTAATTTTCCATCTGACGTTCCAAATGTGGACACTCAAACTGTGAACATGCAAACTTTTCACTCAGTTGTTTAGGCAGCATTCAAGCTTCTATCATTACCTCTGAGTTTCAACTTTTGCAGTGCAGTGTGGTTTTCTTGAAGAAGTCTTTCCCCGTGGCTTTTGACAGTAGTTTAAATTCCATCTGGTCTTGATTAAATAACATGCAGTTGTAACACAATAGCACAGTTACAGATGATTTGTTTGCACTTGGAGGATGTCTTGCAGTTGGGGCTCTGTTACATGCAGTGCTGTACAAACTACAGAGGAGGTGGATAGTGCCACTGAAGGACATGGTTATGTTTCTTCCTGTTAAATAAATGTTTTAAACCTTAAAACTTGTTAATTTATTGTAGCATTCTCTATGGGGAATCAGAATTCCTTTGGTTATAAACTACTTATATTCTGGTGTAGGCAATTGTTACAGCTTCTGCCACTAAAATAGCTAAATATTTAAGGCAGCTTTTGGTACAACATGGCTGACCTAATGTTATGAAGAAAGGAAGAAACCTAACTCTGAAGATACTCAAGATATAATTATAGTAGAGTTACTGATTTTTGCTTTCTATGGTAAATATATGAAGAAAATCCAAACATATTTTTACCTGACCTTGCAGATTTCGAGTTTCAAAGTGTTTTGACACCAGTATGTATTTTAATTCATAATAAATACTGGTGACATATTTCCCAGAAAAAATTGAAAGTAGCAGTGCCAAGAGTTTTACTCTTCAGCCCCTAAATAACCTGCCTAATCTGAGAATGTATTGAAGTGTAATTTGATTGTGCATTTTAAATGAGATCTTTTTGCATGTTTCTCTCTAAATGCCTTTTTCAATTTATTTTGTACAAAATTTTTTGTTAATTGTTGTTTTGGCTTAATTTCTTTTAGAAACATGTCATTCAGGTTTATCAAAAGGTAGGATTTATTTATATTTTAAAAAAAGTGGCTCCTGCAATTAACAAAAGATTTGGCTTTTCTAGCCTTGGTTTTCTGAAAACTAAACTTCCTGCTGAGAACTAAATACTTTCTTTCTTCAGAGGAAAGCATAGAATAAATCCATTAACTCATGATGATACCTAAGAATCTGTGGCACCATCTGTGTTGTATAACAAGATGCTAAGCATGCCTTGTGAATTCCTCTTTCTTTGATAGAGTTGGTAGTGCCAAAGTAATTCTGTTCTCTGTACTAATACACTTAGCATGCTTATGTTTGAAGAATGAGGTGTTTGATAACAATGATGAAAGTATAAACAAAACATAAGGTTGCAAGCAAATAAAGGTAAGTGATGTTAAATTCTCTCTCTGTTTTATGATATTGAAGAGAAAAAAAAGGTTTGAAGTATTGCCTGCAGCTGAGCACAGTTTTGAGTTGAACAGTTTTGTGTGTTAGACTGAATGAAGATTCAATAGTTGTGTATTTATTTTAAAATGGGCTGCATTTGTTGAAGTGAGTTGCAGCTGAAGTGCAAACAGAGCACTTCAATTTTAAACAAAAAGTACATTTATGCAAATTCATCAACAAAAGGGGAAAAGCTCAGAAGTCTGATTCACATTTCAAGCCAAAGGATTTCATTTAGTTTTGCAATTTGGGAATGAATCAAGCTGCTATATATCTCATTAATCCACTATGATTCATGAAAATTGCTTACACAATTTTGATGCACAGGTAAATTTTCCAGTAACATTTTGTAATAGCCTATTTAGTTGTACCATGTCTTGGAACTTCTTAAAGGGTGGTACTTCCAATTTCCTGCTGCTGATCAAAACCAGGGAGATGGGGCCAAACACCAGGCATATGTTTTAACTTTCAGAATACAAGGCTATTCTTGTGACTGTAATTTGGAGTTAGACTGTTTCAAAGAAATGCTTAGATTAGGGAGTCCTAAGATATGTAAATTGCTGCCTAAATGTGGATTTATTATGTACAGTGCAAGGCTAAAGGTACCCTACCTGATTAACTGAGTAAACTCCATGCCATGGTGATAATAATCAGTGCTCTTCCAAACATGTCTGTGTTTGGAACTGGTGTTGGTTGGCTTGGCTGGCATTGTCACTGCTGACTTGAGAAAATGCCACAACTTAGTTAAGGAAAGAAACCATACAACTCAACATACAGGTGGAACTGAGCAGTGCCAGTGGCTTTAACCCATCGTGCATCGTGAGCTGTGGGTGCAGACCACGTCTAAAACAAAGGGTTGTGATCTGTGCAACCCTCCACAACCAGATGCATCTGCGTTTGTTCTGAAGAAAGACAGGGAATGCTAATATGAGTACAGTTTTAAACTAGAGGGTTACTGTTTCAATTTGGGACTTCAGGTAATTTTTAGACAATTTCTAAAAAATTACATTTGACTTGGGGCCAGAAGTCTTAGACCATTGTGGACCTATCTGCTACAGCTTCCACAAATACATCTTTTTGAATACAAAATTTGCAAAGCCTTACACCACCTACACAGGACCAGAGTGTGCTTTTTAAATTCTGTTTTAAATGTGCGTGGTGTCCCTCCATACCTGATCTGTATGTAGGTACAAAAACTGAAAATGCTGGGGCTTTTGGCAGCTTCTCCTGGCTGTATTTGCTATGAATCCTACCTGAGCTCACTGTTCTGAAAGAATTATGGTAACCCAGTAGCACGTATACAAAGTGCCACAACATCAGTTCTAGGGAGCTGAATGAAAGTAGATAATCAGTCACTCCTTGTTAAACTGCTGACTTTTACTAGTGTACTCAGTACACAGAGGTTATCAAATATATATATATATGTGTGAGTGTATATATATATATATATATTTTGTACTATGCACTGTGTCTGCCAATCTGCATATTGTGGAAGTCTTAACTTTTTTTTTCTGACAGCAAAAATGACTCAATGTTCTGGATTTCATTGCAGCATCATTTCTACATTTCCATAAATTGATCTCATTTTATCATCTTGCACTTTTTGTTGGTTTTCAGTATCTTTTTAGACAGTTTTCTTTGTGTTTACTTGGATATTTAAAATAGCATACAAAGATGTAAAGAACAGGAAACACAGCATAACTCAGGACAGATGTGTGGAAACAATCAAATTTGTGAAAGCCCTTCATAAAGCATGAGGCAGATAATGTGTAGGCATGGCATGACAAATGAGAACACAGCTTGCCTATGTATTTGTTCCTTTCTCAGGACCAAGAAGCGTCTTGGTCCATAAAATCAGTTTATGTAAAACACAAGCAAAAGCAGAAAATTCAGAGCATAAACTAGCACAGAAGTGAAGATTGTATTAGCAAGTGAGGAGGCCTCAGGGCTGCATCTGACTCACAAACTCCAACCAAAACAATCCTGGCAGTACAGTAAGTGAGTGTTCCCAGAGCAACAGTGTTGGGCTGTAGAGCTGGACCATAACAGTGTTTGTCATGAAGGAAGGAGCACCTTGAGAGACTGGCACAGCTCTCCTAAGCTTGGCATGGTGGCTCATATTTGAGGTTGTGTGTCACTTTATGCAGTTCCTCCTGCTCAGTGAATGGAACTTTGATGCATGGAAAAACTGCGCAAAGTGAGGATTTTCTGAGAGGCTTCCATGAGAATGTTTATTATTTCAAAGTGGCAGGTATATTCTAAAAATGACCTTTCTTAGATTTAGAGTACAATGGTTTAAAAACTGAACACTTTGGCTCAATTTCAAACTGAAAAGGGTGTTAGAACATCATTAGGGATTTTTCCTTACAGACTTTTCTGGACAGATTCCAGCAACAGTAAGGCTATTCATTGTTGGGGAAACTGGTTGTGCTCTGATTTTCTACAACCTTTGGCACATTTCAGAACAAAACACAAAAAAACCCCACAAAAATCCATAAATGTTTGCAGCTTGTAACAAAGCTGCCATCTTCCACTTTGTAGGAACACAGAAGGCTCTTTGAAGTTCAAGTACTCTTAATTTTCAGTCGAGGAGTGTTTTCTAACTTGTTGGTTGCTTTGCCCAGTGAAACAATCATCAGAATGGGATGGATCTGTTCAGTTGGTACATATGGTGATTCCTGCCTACCTCTTTTTTGGTCCTGTAGAGCTGTCACAGGGGATGACTTTGTGACTCTGTATATACTGACATGAAAAATCTTTTTCCACCTTCTCCTATATCCGCCATAGATTAATAGCACGAGATCTCATGAAAATAACTGCAATAACTGCCCACTTTGCACTGGGGCTTCCCAGTTGTTTTCTTCTCATTTTTTCTGTATCTTCTTTGCTTGTGGCAGCTGTTCATTTGTCACTGGTGGTGTCCCTGTTGTACTGTGAGCTGTGTGGTACCTCAGAGAGCAGGGTTCTGATCAGATGCTGCCATGACAAGCAGCTCACAGCTGAGCAATTCTGCACCCTGTTAAGTGCAGTTGCTTTGCAGTGGCACCTGAGTTGAATTTGGGCCAGCTCTGTGGCCTGTGCAGCCAGTGCTGCCACCCTGCCCCTCACAGTGCCAGCAATAGTGCCTGGCCCTGTGACAGGGACTCCCAGAGTCACCTTGCAAGGCTGATCCCTCACCACAGCCCTCAAAAGGAAGGAAAGGAGGAAATGACACCTTGTAACACCCCCCACACCCTGATATAAATATCACTGTGCATCAGAAAATAAGGTTACTGTCTTATATTCCTGTCCCTAGACACCTGCTACCCAAATTACTGTGTTTGTGTTACTCAGGGAAGCCATGTACTGCCATAGTCTGGGTAAGAGTGTTGTACAGGCAGCATACCTCTGAGCAGAATTAATGCTGATATGTTGAACCATCCTCTTGCAACAATGGGAAGGTAGAGAAAGATAATTTTCCCCTTAATTCTGCTTGACCCTGGGCTTTCAGTAGATGGTAGTGACTAGCAATGTAGCTTTAAGCACTGCAAGAAGACAGAAAGCTTAAGCTTGCTCTTGGGTGGGGAAGCTGCATCCATGTGGGAATTAATAGGATGGTTACCACAACTTGAGAAATCTTGGATTTACCTCTTAAAGTTCTGTTAAAATGTATATGCATCTTCTTCTTTTGCATGAAGGTATTTTGGTATTGTTTAAACACCTCAGATCTGATGTGCATGCAAATACACAAGGTGATCAGACTTGTCTGTAAATAGTTATGGGGACTTTTTGAAATATATACTTTATTCCAGATAAAACTTTTTAAAAATATTAGCCTAAAAATATGTGGGAGTTATATCTCTTTTAGGAGGTACTTACTAAATAATGCAGTCACTTCAATATGCTTTGTAACTTTTTCACATTTTCTGCTTTTAGAACTTCAGATTTATTCAGTGAGTTCTACAGATTTAACATGTAAACATACACTGTTAAAATTAGTTATGGTCGGTTTAAAAACCGTGGTTTATAGACTTCCATTTGGTTTGACAATATGTTACATTCTGAGTTTGGCCTAACCTACCAAGTTCTTTACATCTTTGTTGGTTTGTATTTTAACACACCTTTGGTATGATTGCAGTATCTTTCAGCAACTACTCAGATATTGTATATTGTAGTGTAAGATTTGTCTTCTCTTTCCCACTTCCTTTTGCTTCTGCATTCTTTTCATTGAGGCTCCCGACTGAATATGAGAGGAACGGGAGATTTGAGGGCTCAAGGTGAGGGTAAAATTTTTGTTTAAAATGTTACTTAGGTGAGTTTGAACCTTTCTCCCCTTGGTTATGTGGCATAGTGGCTTCAGGCAGCAGCTTTTGTTTCATGTAAGTCATTAGAACTAAACAAAGAAGCATTTCTGTCTGCAAAACAGCTATTAAAGCACTGACTGACTTGGTTCTAAACTTTCATCTTTCCTTGTTGCCTTTTCCCTTGTGTGATTTTTCTTTTTTTTGCATTTTAGTCATTGTAATTTGCTGTTGTCGTGTAGATGTGTAGATAAGTGGTCTCTAGTGAAGCTGCAAATGTGTGGAATAACCACTGAAGGGTGATAAGATATTTCTCATCTCTGAAATCACAGATAGTTAAATACTTTTCATGTTATACTCTTCTTCCAAAATCAGCATATCAAAAAATACTAGAAATTATCAAACTGCTGGTTTTGCCAACTGTTTTCAAGTAGAAAAAGCTTCCAAAAATGAAATAAGCATTGAATAAAAGTTGGGGTTTTCCCTGGCCTTTTACGACCTTAATAAATTAAAACCTTAAAACAGAATACTCTTTAATTTGCATGATGAATTTTATAACATCTGGCAAATCACATTGCATAGTCCCATGACTCTCACAGTCACAAGAAGTCTTTTAATAGGAGAATTATGAAATAGGTTATATTTGAGAAATATATTTATTTAGTTGTGGCCTTGCTATCACTTTTTATTTATCTTTTTCATAATTGCCTGCTTAATGGTAGTAGAAATAAAACGTGGTGTAACCATTGCCGTCTGTTTCAAAGAGCAGCTTGGCTTAATATGGAGGCTCAACATGAGACCTAAACTGCATGGTTTGGTGTCAGTTAGGTTAGCTATTTTCAAAAAATAGTTAAGTATGACAGTCAATATATTTATCTAAATTTGAAGAGGCAACTGACAGCGTACAAATACTCACAAAGCAAATCCATATTTTGTCCCTGGAGGTCTAAATGTAGTTCTTTGATCTTTAGCTGCCTGACTACTGATTTTATTAAAGTAGAAAAATGTTTGCAAACTAGAAATTTCTGGAACATTTCTTTCCTTTGTCCTGTATAACTTTACGTATCCTTACCGAAGGAAAAGCTTTTTCATTAAAAAAAAAAAAAGCTGCAGATTTGCGAAACACACTCTCAATATTTTGTGCTTCATCTCTTAAAACTGTGACAATAATGGTAACCTCTCACTCACCCATCTTTACAAACTACACTGAAGAGGTGTCTCGTAGTGACTACCAGCTCTCTTCATGCACATCAGTCTCGGAAGCAATTAACTGCAGAGCTGGTAGCTGCAGAAGATTTCATCGCTTTACCTCTGTCAGCCCTTGGTATTTAATGGATTATTGACCAACTTAGGAGGAAGTGTTTCCTCTCTGAAGGCCACCCCCAGAGCCTGCAGTGTGATGTGTCCCCAGGGATCATCTCAAACATGCCCCAGCGCAGGAAGGCCAGAGTGGAACTGAGCCAGCCCAGGCCTGGGGGTTTGTGTTGACCCTGGGCAGCAGGTGGGTGACCCTGGTCCTGCTGTCCTTCCTTCTGCTTGCAGCCAGCTGCTGTGGGCCTCCATGGGTGCTCCCAGGGCTTGTTCTCCCAGCTGCTGCCCAGGAGAAGGTGCAGAGGAACCCCCAGCCCCTTTGTGCATGGGCTCAACCCATTCCCTGTAAGCAGGCACCTCCCATGGCCTGGGCTGAGCACCCTCCTGTCACAGGGAGCTGTTACTTGAATGTTCCAGAAACTTCTAGCACAGAGCTGGTGTTTCAGCTGCCCATGTGGCCTGAGAATACAATTTTGAGCAGAACCTGCCTTAAAATCAAGTCGTAGGTGCTGCATGTAGTTCTGCCTCCAGAAGGTCATTGCCCTCATGCTCCTGAATCCAGTGACTGCCAGCTGTGTCACACCTCAGTGTGCCATACCTTCGTTCCAGCCCCAGCAGCTACAGCTTTCCCCTGACCGTGTGTGTGTACAGCAGCTGGGGAGCGGGGCTGGGCTGCAGCCGGAGCCTCCAGTGCTGCTCTAATCTGGGTGGTGTCCACTGAGTGTTGGCTTCACTAACGTGGCCCCTGGGGAGGGTGGCTGGCCCTGCTCACTCCGAAATTCCTGTCTTTCAGCCGCAATGTAGCTGTGGATCAGAAGGACGAGAACAAGGAAGCCAAGCCTCGGTCACTGCGTTTTACCTGGAGCATGAAAACCACCAGCTCCATGGATCCCAATGACATGATGAGGGAAATACGAAAGGTCCTGGATGCCAATAATTGTGACTATGAACAAAGAGAGCGTTTCTTGCTTTTCTGTGTCCATGGAGATGGGCACGCAGAAAACCTTGTACAGTGGGAGATGGAGGTGTGTAAACTGCCAAGACTGTCCCTGAATGGAGTTCGCTTTAAGCGGATATCGGGAACATCCATAGCTTTCAAAAACATTGCTTCCAAAATTGCCAATGAGTTAAAGCTGTAACAAGAAAAAAATAGTTAAGTTGTAAATTAGTTAGCAATTTAAAGTGTTTTTGAGAATTCCGATGGAAATGTATAGAATAACATTTAGGCAATAACTTCTGCATCCTTCTGAATAGTGATATTAAAAAAAAAGCTGCTGAGCTGGGAGGGAGAGTTGGACTTTTTTATAAGTGCACTACAGCATTAAAGTTGCCTACTATGTAAAATATTACCCCTTCTGCTTTATTTCCATTGCTCCTAAGTCTTTGACAACAAATTGAGACACAGAATATATTCATTTAAATATGCCTCCTGTTTGTGTGGATGTGTGAATGTACAGTATGTGTGTATAATATATAAAGTATTATATGTAAACAATTCATTTACAACATCGAGCTGTACCAGTTCCTCTTTTTGGGCTAATCTTGGTGCTAAAAATTGAAATGGCCAAGGAGGAAACACTTGAGTTAATATTTAAAATGACTGAAGCGATAACCAGTAAACGCAGGTTTACAGTTCACTGCTGTGTTAAGAAAAAAAAAGTGTGTGAAGGGTTTGGATTTATGGTTGTGAACATTATTAGTCCTGTTTTATAAGTAGATCTCATGGGATGATTAAAAATTCACTTTTACTGAGTAAGTCGTGCATTATATTTTGCCCACCTATTTATTATTTAAGTCTGAATCAAATTTTAATAATGTAGTTAATTTGTGCATTAATATTTGGGTAAACGCTTCCATTCTTCTGCTTCTGCTAGACTACTAAAATTGTATCTTTGTCCTTTTGGCTTATGAGTATTGATCGCAGCTAAGAACATTTCTCTGTTGCTCCTCTGGGGAATGAGGCAGTGTAAAGGGAGGTGCTAATTGCTGAGTAGTGGTTTTCTTTCAGAGCGAGTTTGCCACGTTAGTCTAGGTCAGGCTGATACAAAGCACAAAGGGACTCTCAAATCATGGCCATACTCTGCCGCAAGCCACGTCTGAGTCGGTGCCGTTCCGAGGCCTTGGTGCACGAAGGGCAGTGCTGTCCCTCGCTTTCTGGGCACACTCAGCATTGAACCCCAAAAGTGGGAATCAAATTGGCTACTGATCTCCTCTGTCCAAACGTGCAGCTTGCTAAACTACAGCCATAGGTAGGAGCAGTTGAAGCTTTTCCTTGCAGCTCTCTTCCAGTGCGCTTCCCCTTGGTTCCGGCTGTGTTGCTTTGGATGGCTCTGTGCCAGTGTGTCTGTGGCTGTGCTGCTGAGGGAGTCCACTGTCCTCTGTCCCCGTGCGGTGTAGAACCCGCCCCTGATGAACTCTGATGGCCAACTAGCTTTCGGTAGGACGTGAAGCTGCTCTGGGATAGCCCCCACTTTTTAACCATCACAGCAGTGAAGCGGATTTGGTTTTGCAAACTAGAATGAAGAGATTTCTTCATGCGTTGTTTCCTACCGATACTCAGTTTATTTCATCGAGGACTTGTGTAGATAATACCCTGCATTATCTACTTGACTTTTTGTATTAATGTTTTGTGGTTATATTTCAGTGAAGCACTTAACGCATGTACTTAACATGTGCTTTAAACTGGAGCCTAAATTTGCATTTTAAATTTGCAGTGAGCTAATAGTTACTCATAGTACACAGTTCAGGTTTGACCCGAGGTGAAAATGCAAAGTCCTTAATATTTTGCAAGTTAGCTCTTGTGATCTGTAGTCTGTGAAGGCAGCAGACTTCCCCTCTCTTTCCCCCTAAGCATTGATATTGATTATGCTAGTTTAAAGGGTAATCATAGTTGTTAAATGTAGTAAATATTCCTGAATTTGCATTTTATTCTCTGTATATTCTGTATCATGCCATGGCTTGAGAACTCCAGGTGCTACCGGAGTTCAGTTGGCTTTCAGTGCTCTGCCCGTGCCTGTGCTGCTCAGTATGGGTTTTTTTCCATGAAAACTCCATTTTGTAATAGCAATAAGACATTTCAGGGCAGTCATTGTACTTTCTCAGGTGAATGGTCACCTATCCTTTCACTTCCTACATTTTAAGCACTCCTCCAAATGTATTTTTTTCACCTGGCAGTGCACTTTGTTGTCTGAACTGAAAAAGTGTTCTGATAAATTATGTAAATCTGTATTCGATGGAAGTTCCAAAAGGTTTCATATTAAATGTTTTCTGAAATACTCTCTTCCTACTTCACCTGTTAAGTATGTAAGTGTTCCTAAAAAGTGCACCAGTATCATACTTTGGATATTTAAAGTTTGTACTTTGGTATTTTTTCTTAAAGTGTTCTCAAAAGGTTCTTTCAGAGTAAATCTTTATTTGAGGTATTAAAAAAAAAATCACTTATTATAATCAGAAAAAGATTTTTAACAGCTTCCTTCCCAAATGCCTTGTAAAATTACCGAGTTGTGAGAATATTTAGCACCCTGCATGCTTGGTGTTCAAGCCTCTGGGAGCTGCCTGGGAAGGAAGATGCTTTCTTCAGCTCTCTGAACCAAAGAGGAACTGCTTCCCCAACGCAGGCTTTATACCTGTTCATACTCCTTGGGGATCTGTGTAAGTTTGCAGGCACCACTGCTGATGAGACTCTGCTGAATCACAGCTGTTTTTTCTCTCCTTAAGGGGCAAGTTTTAAAAATAACCAGAGGTCAGTGTGTGGTGAGGAGGCAGCAGCAGGTCTCAGTGTTTTGAGACACGTGAATAGCAACCAAGAAGCATTTTTATTTAATGACATGACTGGTGTCCTGGAATGTGTGGTCCAACTGGTGTGTTGGGGGTTGATTGTAATGGGCTCATGACTAAAGGTTTCTGTCACTGAAACCTGTGTCAGCCAACACTGAAAAAGAAGGTGTCTTTTGATTGCTGGATCTGGCAGAGAAAAATGTCGTAAGAGTTTGGGTTGTGGGTTTTACTTCATTAAATAAAAGCATTTAAAGATACATACATAAAACAAAACAACAAACACTGAGCAGGAACAAATAAGTTCAGATATGCTTTTTCTTATGCAAACCTTCCCTGTACTTAGGATTTCTGAAACACTTCATTCTCTTTGCCCTCTTTACAAGACCTGAGGTCCTTGACCATGTTGAGAAGTAGAGAGAGGTAGTAGAGAGAGGCTGGAGGAACAGCTAGTCCTGCTGAGCTAAGTGTTTTGCACACTACTTCTGTTCAAGCTACAGCATCTGGTCCAGTCTTTGTGGGTTTAAAGATTTATAGTACAGATTTGGGCAAGGTGTAGCTTTTTCTCTTGTATTACAGTGAGGCTTAAAGATCAAATATAGCAAGATACTGCATCCTATTTTTTTTTAATTACAGAATTTTGTGTCAAGATAAATTAGATTATTGTAAGAGTATGAAATTAGTATCCACCTGTTTATGTTGCAGAAATGAAGTGCGGGGTTCAGGAGTCCTCCTAGTCACATGAAGAGACTGTGGCATATCTGGAATATAAATAAGAGCTCTCTCCAATTCACTGAAAAGCTCAGCTATACATGGGCCTGTTGGAATAATGTGTAGAGGCTTTTAATCAGTATTTCCCACAGCTGCTGTGTCACAGACCATGTTGTGGATTGCAATTTAATTAGGCCTGCGGCCAACCCAGAGAGCCATTCTCTCTGTGCAGCCCTGCTCTGGAGCAGCAGAATGTGCACAGCCCCCTGGGTTGGAACCCGCTCAGTCACCATGGTCACTGTCCCCAAAGGGCTCAGGTACCCCCTGAGTGTGGGCAGAGGCCCCTGTGAGCCAGTGTCACTCTCTGTCTTTCAGGGAGGGGCTGGTTGGGTGTTTCTTGCTGTGCTATCCAAGGCCATGTATTTTCTTAGTAACCTAAAGTGTTAGATATTTAGAGAATTTCAATAGTGGATGGTATTCCTGCTATTTGGGGTGGTGGGGGGGGTCATACTAATGTGAAATTTTGGTTTCTAATTTACATTGCAGATGTTTAGGAATAAATACAGTTTTGGGAAGCTGGTACCACTGTGGATTAACATTTCATTTTAAACATGCAGACTTGTAACTGTCTATACAATCTCATTTCTGTAAGTTTTCATAGAAAAGCCCTGGAGCTTTCCAGTAAAGACAGGCTTATGTTATTACAGATCACTGGTGCTGCCAATTAAACCCCTGATTTGACATTCTGATGAAGTGAGGTTGTGAAAATTCCTCCTTTGACTGACTGGAGTTTTTCCCTTCCAGTAGCAGTGAATTATTTCATTGATTTCGCCACTGACCATTACTCCATCACTTCAGAGAATAAACTGTTATCCAGCAGGAAGGGGCATGAGCTTTGGATAAAGCTCAACCTAGTGCAGTTAATAATTTTTTAGAAGTTCAACTTCTCCATACCCAAGACTTACCAGAGTCCTGCATTACAACAGCAGTAAATGCTTAAAGAAAACCAAGAACAAGGGGGATACAGGAATTGCTGTGTCTGTGTGTGCTCCTTACTTCTGGCAAACTTATGAGCAGGAAAAGGCAAACCAGTAAACTTACTTGGATAACTTGATGGTTTTCGGGTTCCTGTTTCTGCCAGTCTCTTTAGTGCACTACCAGGTACTGCCTACAAGCCAAGGGGCTGGATAAAATGAGCAAAACCGTGGAGGAGCAGTCTCTTTACCACTCAGTGCTTCTGAAATTGAAACGGTTTGGTATTCGAAACAAAAGAATTTGAAAGACCCTTAACTGTTCTCTTTTAGCCTTCTAAGAATGCTTTTAACCTTTGGTATAAACAGCAGGCTCTTGTTCCAGCAATAACAGAAAACAGAAGGGTGTCAATACCACCACTATGAATCCTGCAAATATCTCTGCACAGAAGCCACATTCAGGGCATTAATTGTCAGCTATTGGGAATTCGCCTTCACCTACAAGTGCCATTAACACCTTGTAGTGGTTGTGACTTAGCAGGTAAGATGTTTATTGCAGGGGAAAAAAAAGCTTTTGCTTGGTTTTTGCTTATGTGTGTTGAGCACTTGGAACAGCATGTTCAGACTTGGATGTAAAATCCATGCAGAGTGGCCATGGTTATGGTTGCTGTGGGAACCACAGCATGGAATTTTAAGACATGGAAATGTTGCAGTTCTCATGCCATTTATACCCTTATGTTATCATTTAACATCCTTAAAAAATTCAGGGCATCAAACCAAAATATTTGTACAGTTCGTGTTTCCTTGTAGTTGCTGATCACATTGAATGTATTAGGTGAATAAAATCAGATAACAAAATACCTCACCACGAAAATAATTCTGTTAAAACACATGGGGATGCAAAATCAGAAAGTAAAATCCTACTGGTGTTACAATCACATGGTTTTCAATCATTTGCCTGTCTCGAGGTAAAGTCCTGTTTGCTTAGAGGTCCCTCTTAACAAAACCTCAGCTCGGCGAGAGCACCGTAACCAGCAACAAACAGCAAAGTTTCTAAGCATGGAATAATTTCCTTCCCCGGCTCACACAGCCAAAAGGCATGAAATGAAGTGTTTTCACACGTGTTTCCACATGGATGGGAAAAACACGGCCTGGTAAGAGTTGGGAGGCATTGTTACAATGGTCCCGTGGCTGTGGTGCCCAGAGGAGCAGGGGCTGGTGGCGGGGGGTGCCCGCTGAAATGTCGGGGGCTGCCTAGCGGGATGGATGGATGGATGGATGGATGGATGGATGGATGGATGGATGGATGGATGGATGGATGGATGGATGGATGGATGGATGGATGGATGGATGGATGGATGGATGGATGGATGGATGGATGGATGGATGGATGGATGGATGGATGGATGGATGGATGGATGGATGGATGGATGGATGGATGGATGGATGGATGGATGGATGGATGGATGGTCGGTCCCTTCTGCACGGCAAAGCGAGCTGCAGCGGGACGTTGCAGTGTCAGCAGCGGCCACAGGATGTCTCCCAAACGCAGAAACAGCTCTGGTGGGGTTCTCGTGGAAGATTTTTAGAGACGAGCTCCACGGATCACTCGCCCCCTGCGATTTCACATCGGTTATCGGTGTTACTCTCTGCTCGGACAACTTTGACTTAAAAGCATTACGGAGGAAAATGGACCACATGATATTGATGGAAACTGCGTTTTTCAGCTTGAAATGCACTCTAATGCTACATTAACTTTTCCATTAAGTTGTATTGCTTTCTGAGCTGAAGTGTAGTTCCAATGGGCTTTACCTTTGCCATGAAAAACCTTTAGGGCTACAAAGCCCTTTTTCACTTCTTTGTTAAGCCTTATTCAGTCTCCTTTCCTAGAAAATTACCGTGTCAGGCAGCATGCTCTTCTGCTGAGAAGGGCAAAAGTCATATTGAATATTTAAATTCATTTGCAGCTCATTTTACGAGTAAGAATCTTTGGTTTCCTCTTCGGAAATTTAATTACTGAAGTTATTTTGCTGTTCATCCTTTAGTAATTAGTCTAATCAAGGCTGTAAATTGCAGCCAGCCTTTTCTAAAATAATCTGGGATCACTTGCCATTTATATTCCACTGTATTAGTAACTCTCTAAAGCTTTATGCCTGGCATTTTCCATGCCTGCAGTCTATTTTATTCTTCAAACAAATCATGTCACATGTGCTTCAAGTAGGCAAGAAGTGAAACTTCCTTATTTGCTCAGGAGTTTTTTTCAAATCATATATTTTGTTCCAGTTTTCACTTGCATTGTAATCCAAGTTTTGCTGTTGTGGGATTAATAGTGACTGGTACTAATATTTATCACTGGGGTCTTTGGACATGGCAAGTGGGAATGGAGAAGCTGTTTATTTCAGCTGATCTCGGGTTCCTCTGTGCTTGTTCTGTGAAGGAGCCCTGTGTCTCATCCCTTCCTTCCTGCAGTCCCAGACCCATGGGCTGCTGCTGAGCCCTTTTCTGAGCCTCCCAAGGCGATGCCTGGAGTGTTGGTTGTGGTGAGAGGCATGCACAGGGCTCACCCCGTCGTGTGTGACTGCAGTGGGAGCAGCAAAAGCAGAGTTCTGCTGTTGGGAAGTTCTGTTCCTCATCACTGATCTGGGAGCAGCCACCAGAGTAACTTTGTTGGGTCAAATGTATTTTGAGGTTTTATCTAACTGACCCCTTGGCTTCTAAAACTTGTTGGTTTCTCCTTATCTCCAGAGATAAGCCTTGGCTGAACCCATCTGAGCTAGGTCTCGTTTCAAGGGACAGTCCCTTTTTAAGGTCTCCTGTGGTATCAGAGCTCCATGAGTCTCTGCAGACCAGATCTGTGAGTGCTCCTCTTCTATCTGGAGAAAGAGTACAAGTGCTGTGGGGCCCCTGAAGCACCTCCATGCTGGTCCATGGTGCAGAGCATGGCAAGTGCATCGGGATCTCCTCAGTGTTTGGTCGCTGAAGTGAATCCAGACCTGCAGGACGGCTTAGCTCAATTAAAGTCAAGGCTGTAATGAATCTTGAATTTAGAGCAGTGCCTAGGATAGGGGGAAGAAGAGTCATCAGTTCTGGATAACTTCAGTTCCTGGGTGTTTTCCAGGGCTCTTATTAAGGAATCAACCCCTCACCAGAATGCTCTTTACTGGGTATATTCTGTTACATGTGGGGGCCTGTGCAGTGATGGGCGAGGTGCACATCACCAGAACAGCTCAGCAAGGGGCCGTGAGGGCTCTGGGTGCTCGTGGACAAGGGCAGGGCTGTCCTGTTTGGGGCTGTCAGGGAGCACCCTGCTCTCACTGCAAGGCTGCCATAAGCAGGAAGAAAATCTTGTCCCGGCCGTGTTGCTGTGGGAAACCACATCCATTTTTCTCCCTGGTGGCCATTTGGCTCCACTTAGACATTGGAAGGAATGTTGCAAGGTGAAAAGGGAGACATGGTGGGAGCTTACCAGTGACAGAAGAGAGCTCAGCAAGCCCCACTTCAAAGAATCCCTTGCTTGTGTGGATTTGAGTCTGGAGCTCAGTGCACTGTTTCCTGTATTGTCTCACAGTCTGTTGGAACAAACAGCTCTTGGAGTGAAGCTGCAGCCCACAGGGGCTGCAGGGAGGGGCTCATTCCTCCTCTGAGCTCTGTTCAGGGCACAAACAGGGAGGTTTCTCTCCCAACCCATCCACCTTGCTTGCTTGCAGGTGCCACAGCTCCAGGGGGCACAGACTGAGCATACATGAGCCCAAGCTCCAACACACGGTGTGTGGCCACATTAGGCTTGTTTCTCTGGGAAACCAGCTCAAAAACTGTGACAGTTCACAGCAGGGACCAGAGCTGCTGGCCGAGAGGCATCTCGTCTTTAAAGGTCACTTTTTAGGTCAGAGCTGCACTCAGGGTGAATCCTGATGGAATAGGGGAGAATTCTGCTGGACACTAAGGAGAGCTGAGCTCTGGTTTGTGCACCAAAAAACTTGGGTAGCTTAAAATATCAAAGACACTTCTCCAATTTTCTGTCTACCGCTGACATTATGAGCTGGGTCTGCCAGGGTGGGCGTTGCATGATGCAAAATAGTCAGTGAAAAATGGTCTTATGTCTGGCTAATTCTGCTGAAGAAGTGGGGAAATGTGGAACCACATCACCTACTGCTTTGCAAAGCAGTAGAAGTAAAGACAGTGACAAAAGCCTTCATCAAGGATAAAAATAAAGCAGAGGGATGAGAGCCAAGGTTTATGGGGACAGACACATGCTGTTTATTTAACCAGCATCCAGCATTTCTCATTAACTTACTGTTGCCTCTACCTTACCCTCCCCTTCTGTCTTCTCACAACATGTGAGAATAAAGAATGTTTCATCCTTGCCTTTTTTTTTCACTCAGATGATGCCTTTTCCCAGTTTTCTGTCTTGGGAGCAGCAGCATTCCACATTTCATTGCAAGGCTGTTTCATTGATCTAGCAGCAGAGTTCAGGGAAGGGAGGGGATGAAAACAAGTCCTAAATTGTGACTGAACCAAAGATAGACATGCTGCTAAATGAAAAACCAAAAGCCTGGAAGTAAAGCTCTGGATCAGCATGGCATTGCATTGAAATCTGTGGTTATGCTGATTGCACCTGTTACACTGGCTGTGCTGGAGGATTTTCTGGATGCCTCACAGCCAGGCTGTAGGTGTGGAAGTGCAGTGCAGAAGAGGAGGCACCCCCAGTCCTGATGGTGACTAACCGAGGCTGGCACGACATTCAAGCTGAGAACTCAGTCTCAGTCTCTTCTCCAAGGGGACTGAACACCCACCTGGCTGCAGAGCACCCTCCAGCCTGGCTTCTGGTGCAAGAGCAAGAGGCTGAGGTGTAAAAACAGGTTGCCCATGGAAAAGGTTGCCATCTCTAGTTGTGGATGCCCTGTCCCTGGAACAGTTCAAGGCCAGGTTGGATGAGGCTTTGAGCAGCCTGGTCTAATGGGAGGTGTCCTTGCCCATTGCAAGGAGGTTGGAACTAGGTGGTCTTTAAGGTCCCTTCCAACCCAAATCATTCTGTGACTCACTGAGCAGCTTCTTCAGCTCATAGACCCTCTTTGTGCAGCTTGGGAGGACCCAGAGAGCTGCTTGTGCTCATTTAGAAATCAGTGTATGTGCAAAAAGTTTGCAGTCGCCAGCAAACCTGGGCTCCCAGACCAGTTCTTCAGCCCATAGCTGCTGGTGCTTATGTGGTGCTGTACAACTTGCTGTAGAGCCTGAAGGGCACAGAGCCTCCTTTCCTCATGTTTCTGGGGCAGACAGCAAAGGAAATGAGGTGTTAAACCCAGTGGGAGCTAGAACACAGCCCTGCTCAGCCTTGATGCCACCGGAGACAAAAAGGCCTGCCAGCAATCCCACTCACCAGCTGCCATGTGGAAAATCCTGGAGTGTGCTGAGATTCAGGAAAAGGTACTGAAATCTGTCTTTGCGGGTGATGGAGGTCCCTAAATAGGCCATGTCCTGACTCAGGAGACTGAGCAGAAATGGAGGCAAATCTCGAGGAAAGGTTGGGGCGATCTGATCTTGTCTTCTATTTTCAAGCAGGTGAAACAGACCTATGGATTTGAAAAGGGAGTAGCAGCAGTTCCCTCCCTTGGTACACTTCTTCCAGGCATTGCTGGAGGATTAGGTCAGTTTATAGGTCACTTGTTCCTCCTCCCAGTGCTTATAACAGGGACCCCCTGTTATAAGCATTGGTCACCACTGCCTCCAGCAAGGGTCCAGCCTGACAGGTCCGGGGGAGCACCACAAGAAACAAGATCCCCACTGGCACAGCCTTCTCTAGGTGTGGTTTTCCACAGAAGAGCAGCCTGGTCTGCTGCTCTCTTACCTTGTATCACAGAGCCCTGGCTGGCAGGGGTGGTAGCAGCCCCGGAAAGGGGCGAGCGGGAGGATGAAGAACAAAACTCTGCCTGATGATAGCAAAAAGTCTCTTCCTGTCTCAGCTGGTTTCATTTCTCTGTTCTGGTCTGAATACATGCTGGGTTGGGCGCTTCTTAGGACGCCTCTTGGCCCTGTTTTCTTGTCTAGTGGCTAAACCAACTTCTCCTTTGGCTGGCTGGATGCTCTTCTGCTGCCCTTCCACATGGCCAAGGCTGGTCCCTGTGTGAAAGAGGAAGGGAAGGTCCTGCTCTCTCACATGGAGTGGTGCAGCTTGTGCAAGTGTCTCTCACAAGGCAGGAAGAGTGGGAATCAGACTTTCCCAAGCCTCAAGTTAGATCTCTTTCTGGCCACTGCAGCGAATGGGGGTAGGCTGATGTGTAGGACAACAAAATCTCCACTTACATCTCTCCTAGTAGATGTAAGTGGAGTAGTTTGAGAAGGTCCCAAATTTTCTTCTTGGCAAAGTCAGGTGATATATTTTCACAGTGCTGTGAGAACCTTCCTGAAATTTTCTCACCTGGAGAAGGGTTCACAGTATCCAAGGAGGACCTTCAAGATTGTTTTATAAGACTCAGCAAAGGACTAGGAGGAAGCACAGCCCTGTGGTTGCTTGTCCTGTGTACAAGCTGCTGATGTCCTTCCTGGAGGTCATAAATATTCAGTAAGCTCCGAGGGTTGGCCAGTGATGTCTCTGGGGAGCCAGAAAGTCCTTCGGATCTTCACTGTACAGAGCTGGTGTCTGTTTGGAGCTGCTGAAAAGGACTCTGCATCTCACTGACAGCCCTGGCTATGGCTGAAGCGTGGCCACCTGCGTCAGCTGGACCCATGGCATCCTGTGCATGTCCCAGGGAGGGAGCTGGGGATCCATGCTGAAGTCTCCCTGGATGGACAACTCTGACTGCCTCACTGCCACTGCTGAAGGGAGCAGCAAGTTGTTTTTTGAGTCTTTTAGCCTGCAATGATCCATAAAAATCTCGAGCACTGGCTCCTGCTCAGACTGTCATACGCTTGAATTCAAGAGAAGATTTCTCCTTTGGCAAAGAAGCGAAGCCACCTCTGGTTTGGTGCTAGCCAGGAGCCCCTTCCCCTCCTGCTCCAGACCGAGCTGTTCCTGAGCTGGCTGCCAGGACTCCATCCCCCCTGCCATGGCCACAGCCATGGTCCTGCTCTCTTGGGCAGCTCCTCCCTACCTGTGACATGCTGCAGACACTGTCCCCAGAGAGTCCAAAGGAAGAAGCACTTGTCACCAGGAAGGACAGGTCTTTTAGACATCTTTTGAAGCCTCACAGCCCTGGGACTGGGCAGGGCTGAAGTAATTTGTTTCTGGAGCCAGAAGTCTGGAGGAAAAGCAGTTATGGAAATAACAACAACAGTGACAATCAGAATAGGTGGGATCGAGCTCAACACAAAGACAATGTGTCGGCTGAAGCAGGCATCTGTTTCTGTGGAAAAAGTCATCTGCTCCTGTGATGAGCCTGCACCCCTCCCTGCCTTTGGGGAGCTGGGAGGAGGAGGAGACAGGAGGGATGGAGGTGGCTCAGTGTGCTGGTGGCCAGACCTGGCTGTGCCTGAACTAAAGGCAGAGTGTGATGCCTTGGTGTGTATGTAGGGAAAAGCAAGGGAGCTCTTTGCCCCTCTCACGGCTCCTGGACAGCATTAGCTGTGGCTTTTGTGAGCGTCTGGGCCAAGCTACTCCTCAGCAAGGTGAACACATCAGCAGAAACCCTAATGCTTTGCAGGACACACCATGTCAGGTTTGGCCCTGCTCAGCTTGGTGGACTCTGAGGTGACAGCAGGGACCATTTGTGGTTTAAAACAGGTCAGTCACAAATTGCAGTAACTCATGGTAGCCCCGGGTGTGTGGCCTACAGGTGAATGTCTGGAAATAGAGCTTCAAAGGCAAGTGGAATCCTGTCCACAGCACTCTGCTGTGGCGTCAGCCTGGGCTTGAAAAGCGATGCAATTGGAGGTCATGAAACCCTGGTCAGTGAAGAACTCTGCCCTTCCTGCTGGCACTGTTTGGTCATGGCCTGTGCTGGAGGCAGCCTCCTCCTGCCAAGCCTAGTGTCCCTGAGCCCAGCCCAAATCCAGCCGGGTGCTGGGGTTCCTGGGGCACCTGTGTGCTGTGACCCTTCAATGTACACTGCATCTGGTGGGCGCTCACCTGACCTGTCACCCCTATGGTGGAGTTGTCCTGCAGGATCTCAGGGTGCCATGTCCCCTTCTCCTGACCTTGTCACCTGCAGAGTGACATTCAGGATCACTGACCTGCAGGTCCTGCAAGCCCACACCAGTACGGGTCTGTCCCAGGGCAGGGCAGGGAGTGCTGCTCCATGGAAGCACCATGTAAGCAGTGGGATGGGGTCTCAGCACCCTTGGCTGTAGCTGCAGCACCCTCCTTGTTTGACAGACCTGATGTCCTAATGACACTTGCCAAGGATTTCTACTGGTCTGCAGCTTCCAGCCTGCGTGAGCATCGGCCCAGCTGGAGATTAAACAATATCCTTTAATAGGAACAGGCAGGCACCCGTTTCCAGCGCAGGGAAGGCCGGCACGCCTGCAGAGCCGGGGCTGCAGCAGGACTGGGATGCCCTGATTTGGAAGTCTCTTGCTCGACCCAGCTGCTCGAAAGGCGGCTGTTTCCTACGCAGGGGCCAAGGGAGGCTTTTTATTTAGAGGATGCTTCGCCTGCTCAGTACAGAGGGGAAGTGGAAGGACACCGGCTCGCACTCCGGGGCTCCGCCGGCTGTGCCTGTGACCTACAGCAGACACAGGAGCCACCCCCGCTCTGCCGGAGCCTCCCGGCACGCGGGGCCGGGGTTTGCTGGTGCTGCCATTTATGGGGCTCCCCCGCCGTCCCGATTAGATAATGCTCGCCCAGCGCAGCGGCAGCTCTCCCTCCTGTGCCCCCGGCACTGCCCTGCTCCTCCCCGGCAAGGGGCTGCCTTTAAAAATAAACTGAGAAAACAGCCAAGCTGGAGGGCATCGCTCCTGTTTCCATGAGAACACAGGGAACACAGCCTGCCAGGGCAGCTCAGCTCTGGCCTTGGCTTTCTGACCCTGCTTTCACCGTGCAAGAAGATTTCTCCCCAGCTTTCCCCTGCTTTTACCACCTTTCCTTCTTGAGGCTCCTTTGGGTGCACCCTTGCTGTGGCCCCTGCTCTCTGCAACCTCTCCTGCTTCCTCCCAAGCCCTCTGAGCCCTCCTGGGGCAGGAAAGTCCCATCCTGGCACCACCAGCACCCCAGGGTGAGGAGCACAAGGGGTCCCGCCCCCAAAATGGCCAAAACTTGGAGGATAAAGCCCAGTGCCTGAAACAATGAGCCTGGGGGCAGCAGACAAGGATTCAGCCACATCTCTAGTAGGGTGATATTGCTGCCAGCACTTAGGTTGGCACAGGGGTTTGTCCTGAGCTGGGTTGGAGGATGGGATCCCCTTTGGTGCTCTCCTCATGCTGGTGGGAGGTGACCCGTGGGAGGGACTAAGATCTCCAGTTGCAAGTGGACCACAAGGCTTTTCACCTCTGATAACGTGATTTTTACAGTGTTTTCCATCCCCAAGAGAAATTCTGCAGGAATTTTCTATTTCTGCAGGAAAGGCAGCAGGGAGAGGAAAGGCTGAGCTCTCTCGAGACCTTTGTACTTTATTTTTACTTTTGTTGTTGTTTTTATTTTAATCTTGAGGAAGGAACAGACTAAAAGGGGCATAAATAAAATCCAGCTATTTGGTACAAAAATACTTGATTGAAATCCTTGCCCAGCCCTGTGGTTGAGTTTGTACATGAGAGAGACACTCAGCTAGAGGAGGATTCTGTGTCTCAAACCAGGATTTTTTATCTTTTCTCTATGATCCATCTGGAGAAGAAGAAGAGTGACCAGGTTAACCTTCAGCTCTGAAGAGGATGAGCAGTTCAGCAGAGGATCTTGTCCAAGAGCCACCTTTTTCACCCTGTCCCCAGCCTCAGCAAAGCAGCTTCCTCCCTGCTGCGAGATGGGGCTAAGATACTCTCCGAGGGCTGGTTAAAAGCCTGAATGATGCTTTGCTAATGCAATATTACAGAAGCACTAAGTATTGTTAGCACTAAGCCTCACATAAGCTGAAGGAGCAATCTTGTTTTCTTTTCCAAGACAGACTTTGGGGTTTCACCAGAGGTTTCCTTCACCTGGGTCAGCATCATGTCCCCTAACCTGGGAGTGTGACAGGAGGCTTTTCTGCCTTGGAAAGGAGAGAAAATGCTGTCAAGCTTTCATCTGCTTCTTAAAACATGTTTTAGCTTCATGCAGAGTGTAGTGCCATTGCTTAAAACAAATATATCTAATATTCTTGTGTTACTTTCCAAGGATCCAAGTGTTAGTGTGGCTTGGCAGTAGTCTCTCAGCACAGGTTACCCTTTCTGAGAGGTTCATTTCCAAGTCCCAAAATATCTCCCACAACAGCTCATTTGGAAACTGCAGCTGTGTCCTGGGTGCCAGTGTGAGCCTGGACTGGCCACCTCTGCCAGCACTCCAGGGCTTTCTCAGTGGGGTGGCAGGACAAGACAGAACATGTTGAGAAATAGCGAGATGAGATTTATGCCAAGTTCAAAGATTAGTGGTTGGCTTATTAGGTTTTCCCCTAAGCTCAGTATTAAGTAATGCTAAATGACCCACACAGAAATCAGAAGGGAGGATTAATAAAGTTTAATGGTGGAGGTTTGTGTTTGGAAGTGTCATGGGACTAAAAGTGCTGGCAAACAACAAAGTGGTCCCCCCCTCACTGGTAGATGTTTCTTAGTATCTTAAAAATTGTTTTACCTCACTTGCTAGTTTTATGAATCTTTTAATATGTGTTCCCATGCCCATTCAGCCTCAAATAGCTCTTGGGTTTATAAATGTATTTCTTTGTTTCTCTGTATCTTTTGGATGCGTTTACTCCAAATGCCTTTTAGGTAATCTAATCTCTGGTTTTGGTGGTCCCTCCTCAGGGCTGGCTTTGACTGGAAGTGCATAAATTGAGCTGAAAGGCACATCAGGTGGGCACTTAAACAATTCCTATAGAAGATGATGGCTCTCCAGACAAGTTGTTCTTGGTGGAGGCTTCACTCTTGAACTAAGTTGTATGAAAATAATCTCAATGTGGCCATGGCAATGGAAATTATCTTAAAAGACAAGAAGTTTGTACAGGTACCCCAGGAAAGTCCAGGCTAATAGGGTATATACACTAACCACAAAAACATGTCATTGCTGGTTTTGACACTGATTTGTATAAAAGTATTTGGAAAAGATACACTGGCCATCTGCCTCTTCAGCTGACCCACCACTTGGTGTCATTTCATAAATACTGTTACAGGGCCAATCCTTTATTCCTTGTGAGGAAAAACAAAATACAGCTTCAGTCTGCTTTTAAAGCTGCATTTTATACCACATGCAAGGGTCTTCACAGACACATGTTCTGGGGTGTCACGCCCAAGCAGCAGCGCCACCTGAGTCAATTCAAAAGCATTTCCAGGGAGCAGGAGGGGGCTGTAGGGAGGGGTGCTCCACCCCTGGAAACATCCTGGTACCCCCAGGAGAGAGAGGGACACGGTCTCTTTCTGACAGTGGGTAGCAGCTGAGGGCTGCATCCTAAAACATTCAATCCTGCTGCTTGTGTGAGGACACAAGTGACCGTCAGCACGAAATGCTGCCAAGCAATTGTGACTGCCAGCAGGGAGAGAGGCTGGAATGCAGGCAGACTGATGATTCCCAGTGAGACTGGGGCCTGGTTCTGTCCAAAATTTAGGTTACTTGCCAGGAAGTGAGGTACATGAGCTAGGGCAGAGCCCCATGCTGCCACAGAGACCCTTCCCCACTGACATACTCAGGATCCAGCCCCCCATGCCAGGGGTGCTGCCCCACTGCAGCAAGGAACCGGTCTGGCAGAGATGGATTGTCTCCATCCCATGCTGAGGTTGTCCTCAGCACCTTGTTTCAGCTCAACAGTGACCCAGGCTGCCACCTGCAATACAAGGCAGGCAGCTCCCCCCACGCTAAGCTGCAAGGTCTCTGTCCTGCTGACAAGTCTCTGCAAAGCACAGGGTTCATTGCAAATAAAAAAATCCACCTAGAAAAAAAAACAACCCAAACGACCAAGTAACAGAGAACACACAACCTGGGGCTCTGGGCTGGCCAGTCCCTGCTTGCTGGCTCAGCCTTGTGCCCGGGTGAGCCCTGCCCCACTTCACAGCACCCCAGGGAATGAGTTGGAGCAAGCACAGCAGTAAATGGGCAGTGGACAGCTCAGCTGCTGCACAAGGTGGCTGCTGCTCAGGTGCAAGGTGTGATTCCCAGCAGCTGCTGCATTAGGTGCCTCTCACACAGCCCTGCCCAGGGCTGGCTGCAGCAGCCTCTGCTGATAGTCATCCACCTGGCTCTCTTCCACTTAATGCAGTCAGGGGGTGCCTTGCAGTGAGAAACAGTTTGTACGGTCACCACTGGCCAGGGACTCTGGACCTTTGAGACTGTGGGGAGGTGCACCCATCCCAGCACTTACCTCCTGCTGCTGGGATAGGGCTTCAAAAAGAGTTGAGAGGTGGGAAGCGTGGACACTGTGGGATGCTGCGAGTGCTACTGTGGGCTGGGGATCAGCCTCTGGAAAGCCACAGGCAGATTAGGGAGGTGCCCAAGCGCCTGGTGGGCACCTGGGCACACTGCAGCCCCTGCACACGTGGCCATGCATGCCTGACCTTGCATTCCCTCCTCAGCTCTCCTCAGCCTCCAGAACAGCTGTAAGAAACCCTCAAGCCTCTCCTGAAGCTCTCAGCAGTAGGAAACAGCTGTTTGACTCCTCATGGTCCTTCCCACCCTTTAGGCAACTGCAAGGTCTGGGTCACTGCTGGGGCCCCACCAGCCATCCCTTGGTGGAAACAGAGAGCACCCTGTGCCACCCACCAGCTGGAGGAGGGGAACTGGGGCTGACAGGGGCAAAGGGGGGACGTGCCAGAGTCAGAGGGAAGGAAGTAGGTACCCCCTTCCAACCATGAGGGAAAGAGCATCCTCAAGATGCTCAGTGACATTTTCCCTTAAAATAATGGCTTATTTAAAAAAAAAAAAAGAAAAAAAGGCCAGCCATGACTCTCCCATGGAGAGGAGCTGAAACTCTGGGGCCATGAGTGCTCCCATCCATCGCAATCCTCTTCTCATGCATATTCCCACAAGTATTTCTGGAGCCATCTCTCCCCAGACAAGTTCCAGCTTGGAGGCTGTTACAGCAACAATCCAAGACGATGCTATCCTGATGTCCTCTGCTGAACACAGCCCACTCGCTCATGGAGCACAGTGGTTCCACAGCCCTCCTGTGTTCATTCCCACTGGAGACCTCTCCTCTCCTGCCCATCTGGACATCTTCAGCCACTGGCTCCAACACGTCCTCTGGATCGGCACTGCCAGCACGGGATGGCTGTGCCGGTAATCACAGGCACTCTGTGCCCGGCAGCTCAGGAACGCCGGCAGCCCGAGCAGGGATTAGTGATGATTCAGGGGATTTCACCACAGCCTGGAGGGAGACTGGCCAGTTTCTGTGGGCAAACCACAAGGACTCGGTGAAACACCAGCCTCCCTGCCCAAAATGACTTCACCAATCGTGCCCCAAAGCCACCTCGTTTGCATCTCACTGCCTCCAGCCTGTCCCTGGCCAGCTGGGACAGCAAAGCAGGAGAAGCCACCTCTGTGCCAAAGACAGTGCCCAACCTCCATCAGCTCCCATGGGCAGAGCTGGCACTAGAATTGAACCTTCCATTGGTTTTCCCTCCGGCTTCGCTGCAGTTTGGATGTGCAGCAGCATTTGAACTGCAGACAGACACTATTTACACCCCAGCAAAGCTGTCCTTGGTGTATGTGCTCACTGTTCTGCTGGACCAGGCATGGGGCTTCAGGTGAGTTAATTCAGTAATTTTTCAGTCTCACTCTTTCCCAAGTAATCCAGGAAAGCTTTGCTGCGCTCGAGTGCTACCATCAAACACCATCACAGTAAGTCACTGCAAAAATAAAAGCTGACACTTCCAAGGTCTTCCAGGTTATTCTCAGTTTCACTCTCGGGTCATCAATAATGGATGTGGAAAAAGCAACCAGACTGCAGCTGTCAGCCAAACCTCACACCCACCTGCACGAAACACAGGGAAAAGCTGAGGTCTTTGCAAAGATCTGGAGCTTGCATGCATTCCGTAAATTAAACTTCAATTTTGGTTTTATACTGAAATTGCATTGAAGAAAGCTCAAGGTTGCCCATTCTTGTATATTTTTAGCTGAACTTTTCACATTCATTAAAACTTCAACATTAACATTTTTCTACACATTTTCCTGGGTGTTGAGCATGAGGCATTTTGCCCTTTTGAAAGTTTAATTCATATATATATATATATGTACATATATATAAACAGTTTCTCAGAGTCTTACTCACTAACTGGAGGAGAAAAACAAAAATCTTTGGTAGGTTTGGATGCATCTGAGTTTATTTTTACCCTGTCTGATACTGCAGACTTTCCCAATCGTCAATCCCAGGCTGAGCTCACACTGCCAATTTAATCACTAGACCCACACTGTGGGTGTAGCAGGTACTACTTCTCACCTGGCACACTCAGCCTGGCTCTGTGCAACATTTGGACAAAAAAAAAATCCAGATGGTGTTTCAAAAGCTGGGGGAAGCCCAGTGGTTCAGTACTCACACCTCAGGCAGCCATCGCCACTGGCCAGTGGCTCGTGACCAGTGAGGTGATGGGGGACTGCGAGTCCAGGGCAAGTGGCCTGTGCATCAAACTGGCCAGGGACTGCAGCTGGTCAGGGGCTTGTGTGATTTCTGTGTGAGAAAATAAATCCTAACATGTTATAACCAGGGGAGGAGGGTCAAGCAATGCAAGAGGCCAATTGTGATTAGCTTCTCATCTCTTGCTGTGGGGTGCTCTCCATTGCTGGGCTGGGCTGCCCCTCCACTGTGGACAAATAAAACCCAACAAAGCCCCATGACGGTGGGGAAGTGCCCTGTCCCACTGGTGGAGAGCTGGAGAAAATGTCACTGAGGCTATTTCCAGCTTTGTAACTATGTTTTTTTAGGAGGTGGGAAGGCAGACTAGCCAGAGGAATGCGGAGCAGCCAAAGGAGCCTGCTGGCCAGCTGCTTCCCCAGGGAAAAAGCAAAGCAAACAGGAGATGAAAAGCCTGTGGTGCCATCTCCATCCTCAGAAGAGTGCCCTGCCTACCACACTACCACATTTTCTGTGTGTGGGTGGGTGGGTGGAGAAAAGAATAAAGATCACTCAAAGTATTCTGCTCAAGTTATTCAGTGTTGTGTAAAAATATGGTAATGCTCATCTGAGGACAGGCTGGAGCCTAAACCCTCCCAGGTTTAGGAAACATTAGGCAATAGCACCTTCCTTTTCCTTCTTGGCCTAGCAATGGATGCTGAGCAAAATGGAAAGCTGAAGAAAGCATTGCCCTGCCCTAAGCTGTGGTTGGAGCTGAGCAAGAATCCTCCACAGAGAGCAGGACTCGAGCAGGAGCCTCCTGTGCCCCAGGCATCCAGCAGGTAAAACCACCTTGCTCCATCCCGTTTTTGTGAAAGAGGAGACACACGGTTTGGCCACCTCATCCCAGGAAGCAGGAGCCTCCCTGCAGCACCTGGAGCTGCTCAGGAAGTAGTCATTCTGTCCCCTCGCCTGGCCAGAGGCACAAGGGAGCGTGTGGGGAGCTTGACCACTTCGCTGAGGGCTGGGAGCCTCCCAAGCCAGGGCTGAGAGCCCAGGGCGGGTGCCATGGTGCTGAGTTCACAAGAGGGTGAGACACCATGAATCATTTTCCAGTAGATAGCACGGAAGTGGGATAAGGAGCATTTATGGGAGGTCTGCTGCCAGTGAGTGTTAACACGAGAGAAAAATGGTTTCCCAAGCAGCTTCATTTCTTGAGCAAGGACCCTGGGGTGCCAGCAGGCAGTGTGCTGCCTGTGCCACACGTGTCCAGAGGCAAGGCTTGGCACCACACCGACCAGGGCTGGGCAGCTGCTCCCTGAGGGGAAACAGAAAGTCAGGAGGAAAAGATAATGACAAATTTCCCTTTAAAACATTGTAAAAGTGGTGCATGTCTCACAGCACCCCAGGAACAGCATGCCAGCCTGTAGGAGCAGGGGTAGTGAAAGAGGACAACACAAGGGGCTGCCTCGCAGCAGCAGGATAGCAGCAACCACCCCTGCTCCCCCATCTGTGGGGGAGAAAATCTCAGCTGTCACAGGAAAGCCCAGAGATGGCCCAAACGGCTCCTGGCCCCTCTCCCCCCCCTGCCCACACCTCCAGCACTGCTGGGACCAACAGAAGAGTCCCCACTCCAGGCCTGGTGAGAAACACTGCCATCACTGTGGGGTGTGATGAGAGCAGGAGCCACATGGCTCCTTTCCAAAAACTGCTGGACACAGGCGGCTAATGGCAGTTTCCCTGGATAAAGCACAGCACTGACCCATAACCTCCCTCTCCTCCCCTGGGTTTAAGGCCAAGCACCCTGGTCCCAAAGCAGCCTGCCAGCACCTGGCACCGTTTTGGATGCCCAGGGCACAAGCACATAGCTGCTCCATATAATCCAGGATGGGCACCCAGGGCACAATGGTAATGCCAAAAACTAAACCAAAGCTTTAAGGTGAAGGAGCAGGAGGTTTAATTTCTCTCTTGATCAGAGGTTTTTAGCACGTCCCACCTGGGGACGTGCTAAAAACCTTGGTCATGGTGTCCAGCCTTTGCCAGGACACATTCTTTCTTTGGAATATTTGCAATCACTTTGTACAAAAGCACAGTTGTGTGGCAGCAACAGGAGGGAACACAGCAAAGGTAGTGGAAAAGAAAACCAATTAAAAAGAAATATTTTCTAGTTGGATGCAGGCACTAAAGACTGGCTTGCTGCTTTGAGCACAATTGTTTAGCCAGCTACAGGTGCTGCCTCAGACTGTAGGGACTCAGGGGCTGAAAGCAAACACATATAACAGCTCTGGTGGGTTAAGAACATAGGAGAAACAAGATGCATAGAGAGAGAAATGTTTTTATTAGTCCAGCTGATATAGCTAGAAAAAAATAGACAAGTTTTCAGGCAACTCCTTCCATTAGGTAATTGCTGTGAGCGCAGTAACAACGCTGTGTTGAGGAGAGGCACCACTAAATGAACACTCTCTGATTACAAGAAGCAAAACCAGCTATTTGCCAAGCATCTGTGAACAGTGACACAAAGCACAGCATGGGGGATCTAAAGAATATACAGAACCAACCAGTTGTCTCTTGCACCATTTTCCCTTCCCTGCTCTCACAAGCTTCATACAGAAAACTCCTGTGCTGATTAACTCAAATACAGGAACACCCAGCACAGAACAAAACTCTTACATGTGATCTCCTCTCCCCCACCCAGTTAACTTTGAAACACATAGAAAGCTGTATTAAAAGAAAAAAAAAAAATCTTATCTGAGATGTTCACTCAGCCTTTTCTCACAAAAATTAAATTAGCTTACCCCAGCTGGAATCATCTCTTCAGCTAAGTGACAGCCTGCAATCACACCCTTTACAAAAGAAAGCTTCAGTAATCTACACAAACCTATATAAAGCTGCACGCCACGGAGCTCTGCATCAACCTCTCATCATGTTCCCTCCATCAAAGCTGGGTTTTAGCAGTGCGTAGAGCTGTTGAACAGGTGCATCTGCATGAGCTGCAAAGGCTGTTCATTCCAAGGGTCTGATGGTCCCAGGTAGCAATACTTGTGGAAAATGCTGCTCTTTATGTTAATAATGTGATGCTTCCATACAGCAAGCACACATGTACAGCCATTCTGGAGAACAGACCTACTTGATGCAATCTTGAGCTCACACCCAGAGAACTACCTGAGCTTGCAAGCCAGGCCCAATTTGGAAAGAAAACTGTTTAGCATGTTTTAATTGACTATACTGTTCATTTTTAGGTTCATGGGGCAACTGGTGCATGGGCCAAGAGTCAGCTGATTAAAGCTAATTAGCTGCTATTTTCCTGTAAGTGGCAGCTTCCAGCCCCAATCTCTGCCCTGGCTGAGCTGAAATCACTTAAGAAAGAAGCATGAGCTGAGAGAATCTAGGTTTCACCTCACCTCCCTTTACCCTCAAAAGAGCAACTGGTTGTTCACACCAGCTCTCTGCACCACCCTAGATTGAAGACAACTTCTCCCCACAAACCAGCTCAGGGTCAGCGATACCATGGGCTGTAGTCTGACTGCAGAGCCTTGCCCTGCAGCACCAGAGGGCCCATCTGAGAGGAGCCAGCCCTGTCGTCCCCATCCCCCCCCTTACAGGAGCCAGCCTGGCTTGCAGTACTCAGGATAATGACAGTTTACAGTTGGCAAGAGCAGATGCACAAGTCAAAGCCTTGGAGGTAGGGCATGTTTGCAGTGATTCATGTTTAACACTAGTTCTCAAATGTACAGCAACTACAATCAAGTTAAAAGGTTCAACTTCTGAAACTGCTTTAACAACATTTCAACTCAGCTGGTCTGCAGCAACACACCCAGGTAGATGTGCCTGCACACAAAACCAGACCACTTAGCATAACTATGAAAACCAAGTCACTTAAATCTCAAAGACATTCAGTTAACATATCTAAGACATCTCAGGCCAAACAATAGTTTATTTCATTTTCAGCAACATCTCAACCATCAAAAAAATAAACTCTAACACAGATGGATGGAAGACTTCTCTACAGTGTAACTAAGTGGGCTCTGACCCCAAGGGTTTGAATTGGAGTGACATTTTTATTATTCATCCAATAAGTTAGGAAGCATGAGAATAAAGTGCTTTATTTCTGAGCTGGCATGAGGTCATCAATGGACTGGCCTTTTTCAAGGCGTTTCTCCATTTCAATGAGAAGCTTCACACCATCCACCACCATCTGCACCAGCTCCACCTCAGAGAAGCCAAGACGATCAGCATTGGAGACATCAAACACTCCTCCCACAGCAGCTGTGTCCACACCACCTGCAGCAAGAGATTCAGTTACAACATGGATGACCTCAGCTAGAGCAGGTGAGTCTGCCTTTCTTCCCTCACCTAGCTTAAGGCAGGGACACAGCAGGACCATTCTCTACAAGCTGCCACTGGTGCCTCCTCCTACACGCAGGAAGATGAAGCCACATGTGTGATTGCCAGCATGAACCACAGAACATGCCACTAGGACAGCTCTTTATTCTTCTCTCATGAGCAATCTAACCTGAGGTCACAAGTACTTGCTGGAACCATCTCCCAGCCATAGGTTAAACCAGGATTCCCATCCTTGCTTAGAACAGGAACAGCTACCACCAGGTCCACCTTATCTGGTGCTCAGAATGACACACAGGACACTAACTAGATCACCAGACAGAACAGATAAAGCACTGGCATCCTCAACTCCTCCAATATACAATTAGAGAACTTTTTTCTCTCCATGTCCTTTACAAAGGCACCTTTTTGGATGGTGTGACAGGCATTGACAGTGCAAACCAAGAGATGGCTCTGGCCATAACCAGGCTTTTGCTGGTGTCTTACGGCAGACTGACTCAGCCATCAGCATAACCAACTCTCACCTGTGCCTCGTTTCTGCAGCCGAAGCCTCTTGAGGACTTCTCCAAATTTCTCATGTTTCCCAAGGTGTGGGATCTTGATGTGCACACCAGCACGGAGCCCTGTTCCAAGGTTGGATGGGCAGGTCAGGATGTAGCCCAAGTGTGGATTCCACATGAACTCATAGTTTTTGGCCTTGAAGAGACTTTCTATCTATAAATCGAAAAAATGAATGTTTAAAGTTTTTTCTCTGCCTTAAGACTGTAAGACATCCATTAGTGCTCACTTGCAGCTTCAGTCACCCAGCAACAGCCACAACACTCAGAACATCTATACATCTATTTCGGCCACATAAGCCCCCTTCCCTATGGAAAAAAACAGCCACCAACAAGGGGCTTTTAAGACCTTCATCTTGCTCCTAGCAGTGAGACAGGCTAAGTTTAAAAGCTATCATCATATGTCACTATGTGTTGGGAAGCTGGACTTAATAAATCTCAAGCTGGCACATCTCTTAGGATCAGGAAAAGGGCTGGTAAAGCTCAAGCTCATATCACAACTAGAAGTAGAGAACAGCATCCAGCTGTTCAGCTGAGTCCAGCTTTGCCCATCCACATTGAAGCAATTTCTCCTCCCCCTCAATGTCTCTCAAAGCTTTAGAGAATCATGCAGAATGTCTTTAAAATACAGTTGAGACATTTGGATATCAAGCAAACATTCTAGATTTCACAGCCAGAAGGCTCTTTTGCCACAACAGGTATTTTGGAGCCCTCACAGCTCTGGATCTCATCAGGGTGTTCCCAGAAGTCCAGGCTATGAAACACCACCATGCAGGACTCCAGAGGGGGCTTGAAAATTGTGTTCCCAGCTCTAACCAGAGAACCACGGGCCATTTGAACCTATAGCTCAGACAATAGTGATTTACCTTTGTTAGCCCAGCACAGAAGCGGTTAAATACTTCCTTCATGTTGCCACCTTTCTGCATGGAAATAACTCTAAGGTGGTCCTCTTCATTGATCCAAACAAGGAAGGTCTTGTTATCATTGTGCCTAGGAGACAAAGCAATCAATCTGCTGTCTTTCCCACCTCACGTTTTGAAGATGGCACCAAATTGCTCATCACTGTAGTTTTTAGTTCAAGAGGTTCACTCAGCTGCTTCCACAAGATTGATCTTCCTGCTTTTGTCCACACAGGACCTGAGTTAAGCTGGTAGTTGTTACCCTGCTCTTTTTAAGAGGTAGTTTGAATTGGCCTTTACAGAGTGAGTAATAACGTGGCATTACCTAGTCTTACAGTATCAAAACCTAAAACCCTCTCATCTCCCTGGTTCACTTGCAGCAGCAGTTTACAAATTAAGGTATTTCTGCTCAGCAATTTGTAGGAAGGTGATCAGTAGACTTTGAGGGAGTCCTGTACAATAATGTTCATAATGACACCAGGTGTAACAAGTCTTTTCAGCAGAATTTTGTCAGATTCTGTCAAACTGCACTTTGTACCTTACTTTCACTATTAATTTTAGATCAAGGCTCTTCAGAGAAGCTATATAAAAATCCTCTGAACAATGGCTCCTCTTGTCCCAGCTTGCAGCTGACAGCAAGTACTATCATCAGTGTTTATCACACTGGTAATTTCTGAACTTGATTAGGATCAGAAATTAGCTAGTACCCGAGGAAAGTTATTTATGCAGACAACACTAAGACATTACACTTCAAGCCTGTAGATTAGTCATGCTCAGATGACAGCGCTATCTGGTGCTGGCAATCTGCAGGTAGATGATGCAATCTTAAAGGTGACCTACAGAAACAAAGCATGCTTCCTCTGGGTTGTACTGAAACAGCTGCAGTAATAAGATCGGAGCATTCCTGTTGATAAAAACCTAGCCCTTAGCTTACAAGGGAGCAAGTTAATTATGCTGCAGAAGCTCCTGAGATGTAAAGTTTTATGTAGGTGACCTACATCTAAAACAAGCAGAATCCCTCTATTCCACACCCCTGCATCAGTCAATTCCTGTCACCAAGTCTCTGGGGTAGGGGGGAAATCTCATCACTAGTACAGGTAAAGCCATACTAGAGTTCAACACCAAGAGTTTCTGCAAGCAGAAGTGAAGAGACTACAAGGAAGTAACTATGCATTCAGGATCAACTCTGAGCTAAGACAATGCTGTGGTTTGTACCACAAGTTACTCTCAACTCTTGTGGGAAGAGTCAACTACAGTGGCACATCTGCTCCTTTACAGGTGATCTAGTTCTATAAACTCCTTCACAGTTTTGGCTTGGTACTTCACTAACCTGTGCTGGATGGGCAGGCTCTGGTTCTGGGCTAGCCAAGCTGGCTTTCTCTTACCAGCAGAAGAACACTTGTCCAAATTCTGCTGGTTAAGCTGCAACTTCCCCCATGGAAACTTCTCATCAGATTCAGCAATACAAGGTGCTATTTTGCCCAACAGTACAAGTCACCACCAAAACTGCTAGACTTTTTTGACTTGTATGACTGCTTCCTCACAGACATACTCACCAGATACCCCTGGCATCAGGCCAGTCTCGTGCCATCCCAGAGGCCAACAGCAGAGGAGAAACTGGCTTGTCAAACAAGAAGTGGTCATCAATCAGCTGCTGCTGCTCAGCATCAGTCATGTTCCTCAGAGCATAGTACTTCCCCTTGAGATCACCATCCAGACTACCCAGAGCTGAAAAAGAGAGGCTTTTTTAGAACAGGACTAAGGGTGCTAGACTTTCCCAGCACTCTGGAGACCACACACAGCAATGTCTGATCTGCTGGGTCTGGTTCCTCCCTTGCTTTCATCTGCAATGGCAATGCCCTTGTGGCATTACAGAACTTGAGGCAATGTCAGATGATTTGTCTGCACCTTCCAGGCTTATACAAGTAGCCTTTGTTCCCTTACATGCAGTATAGAATCACTACTGCTGCTGAACTGTAAAAACGGAGACTGCTTTTCTTCCAATGAGAACAAAGGTTATGAATATAACAAGCAGTATTATGCTAGTCAAGGACTGTTACCCTGCCCTGAGAGGTTTTGAAACTACACTCTCAGTCTCCAGAACTGTACCTTGAGCACAGGGGAAGCAATAGAAAAAAAAACAGCTGAGGAGTTTCACTGAAAACCAAGTCTTATTCTAGTCAGCTGCAGATTTGGAGCAGGACTACATCTCTAAGCAAGCAAAGCATTAATGAAAGTCAATTAAAAGCAGCCACAAAATACTGCACCCCATGACTCAAGACCTGTAGTTGCTACATACCTGTTACATTTCAGGTTTGAGCCCTGATGAACCAACCTCTTTCCCCACACAGACAGAGGGCTTTTGAGAGATCAGCAGAGGTCAACTTAATGCAGTGCAACTTCCCTCTGCCATGTGCTCTTGCTCTCAAGCTACAAGCTGCCAATGCTGAGGCAGCTCTCATGTAATGAGCCTTTTCCAAGGAAAGCTCCATGTTCAGACTAAGCCTCCAGGGAGGTGGCTTTTGCCAAGTGCCTCTATTTTCAAACTGCAAAGGACACCTCTTGTGCAAAGACAGAAGCATTCCCCTGATGCACCCAGTTCTCACTTTACCTTCAACAGAGAGCTTCTCAATAGCCCGCCTCTCTCCTCGACTGCAGTGCGGGGGAAGACAGAATCCACGGATGCTTCTGCCAGTTCTGACACGGGAACTTAGCACGTAATTGGGATCCAGGTCATCACCTCCCTACAAGATTAGGAAACCAGTGAGTACGACCCTAATACCAAGATACCTCCCCTAAACACGTGTAGCCCCCATGCATTTAAGAATGCACTTTCCACCTGAGGTACTGACTGCTTGGGCTGTAAGCCAGTGCCTCACTTCAGGACTATTTTCTTCAGCATTACATCAAGTATCTGTGTAACACAACTCTTGTTTTGAGGCCAAGGCTACAGCTACTAAGCAGTCCTAGAAGACGGAGACATCACCAGAACACCAGTTTTATGTCCATTTCAGACTGTGGTCTGGGCTTCTGTTACCCCTTCAGATTTGCAATCTAGAGATACCAACATGAGGCAGAACATTCTTTAGGTAAGTGTCTACTCTTGTAAATGAGAATTATCCATTTCTGTTCTCCCAAGTCTCTTACTTTCAATATGATCTATGGATAGCAAATCAACATGGACTTAGAAACTCCCAGAGTTTACAGTAACTTTTAAATAAAATCCATAAAATTATTAGGAATCCTTAGTCCTAGCTGTAAAAATACTTACTCAATAGTATGACACCATCAGTTGGTAATTAAGATCCAAAAAGTGTTTTAAGCTTCATGGTAGTCTTTGACTCCCAGGACAGTACTGTTCAACTTGACTATTACAGCCCACAGCTTATGGAAACACACACTGAAGGTGTTTGGCACAACCCACACTGCAGCAGCACCTGAAGAAAGCTCCTGCTGCACACCAGCTGCCTGGCTGTACCCAGCCACTGACATCCCACAGCAGCAAGCTCTTCAGGCTGATCGCACCACTCACAGCCCAAGTGTCCATGCTCAATGGAAGTGAGGGAATAGAGCCTGAGCAACCAGTTTAGGCAGCTGCCAACAACTTCACAGTCCTCAGACCAATGATCTGTAACTGATCAGAAGTTCATACCTGCAGGTTATCAGCATTCAGGTCGGTCTTGTGCTGATCACTTGGTTTGTAGCCACCATGCCTGTCTTCAATAACTGGATCAAAGAGCTCCTTGAACACTTCATAGGACTCTTCATCACCAGCCACGCATCCTACTGTCATTATGAAGGGATGGCCTGGAGCGGTAATAAAGTCAAAAAAGCTAAGTTTGGGTGACATTTGGCTGTACTCCAGTGCAGCACTAACCAGGCAAGTTCTTTAGTGGCAAGACTAGTCACTTAGAAATTTGTTCTTACATAAAAACATTTGGAGAGACCCTACATTTTACATTTCATCCAGTTAGTCAAGTGCAGTGCTGTGGAAACCCATAGCTGTTGTCATTAAACCATGCTCATTTGCCAAGCTTGGTTTAGGACAAATTTACACAGCACATCTAATTTCACTAGCTAATTTAGATCACTGCATAGAACTTCATGTCTAAACAATCATGCTTTGCTGCAAGCAAGCATGCTTTGCTTTTGCTCCTTCTGCTACAGAACTACATTTCTGTAGTCTGCTTATAAATACCACCTCCACAAGATAAGTTTTAAGTCACCATATTCAAAAGCACCAGTTACTTCAGCTGGTTCACATGGAATATTCTCAATGCATTTTACCAGGATTATCAACCCCAGTCTGAATGACATCATCCAGGGTGAAGCCACTGGGTGTGACTCTGTCTCTCAGTTTCTTGTATAAATCCAGGGTTAGAACTTTGGCCATGTGGTTGTTGTGGGTGCTCAGGTCCGGGTACTCCTCATCAGGAGGCAGTCTCTGATTATTTAGTTGGGCCATTTTGATATTGCTAGAGTAAAAATAAATACTGTAATGTTAACATGTAAACACATCTGCTCCCCCTTTTTCATAGAAGTGCTAGAGAACATCACATAACCACAGTCTGGAATAGGAATAGACCAGAACAGCCAGGTAAACTGACTTTTCCCACCCCCCCCCCAGCTGAGTTATAATTAGAATGCATTTGGTTTGACTTTTTTTTTTTCTCTTCAGATTGAAAGTATTTAGCAGAGCAGTTACATAATTGAAGTGTCTGGGAATTGTTATGTCAGATCACAGCATAGAACATAGCGTGATGGAAACATGGCTTCCTAACACAGCCATGCCTTTAGAGCAGTCTCTCAATGTTTTAGAAGATTTGTCCCTCAGTAGCTTGAGAACTTTGGGTACCATTGTCAAGAAGCACTTCCAGTCAGGAGGGAGAACAGATCATTATGCAGACCTAATGATCCCATTACCTGGGTTGTCAACCCCAGTCTGGATGCAATCATCCAGGGTAAATCCACTGGGAGTCTGTTTATCTCTCAATTTCTTGTACAGGTCCGGGGTCAGCACTTTAGCCATGTGATTGTTGTGAGCTTTCAGGTCAGGGTACTCCTCCTCGGGATTGTACTTCATCTTCAGGAGGTTGTGGCTGTTTGAGAAGGGCATGGCTGACCCTACCGCAGTCACTAGGGGAGAAAGATGGGAAGCCTATCACTGGGGGCTTGGCAGCCTCCGGACCGCCCGGGGGAACGCCAGGCACTCAGAAGGTCACCTTGGCTCACATTCCACCCGCGTCTTTCACACCTTTGCTGCTACACCACCTTCCACATGCGCCAAGGAGGAAGATAGATGTAAAGTTCTTCACCTCCACCACCCCTGCCCCGTGCTCACCATCCCCGGCCGCAGGGGCAAAGGTTCTCCTGCCTCCCGAGGCGCCGCCCGGGTGAGGGGACGCGCCCAAGGTCGCGCGGAGCAGCCGCTGCAGCACCGGGCAGACCCCGCGCGCGGCTGCGGGGCGGGGGGAGCTGCCGGGCCGCCGCGGGCCGGGGGGTGCTCGGCCCTGCCGGACCCCGGGCCGGCCGACAGGTGAGCGGGGCGGCACCGCTGCGCCCTCGGTGCGCGGCCGCGCCTCCTCCCGCCGCTGCCGGGGGAGGGGATCCCGAGGACCGACAGTGCCGGCACCCTCCGCGTCCGCGGAGCCCCAGCTTCTCCCCGACCGGGGAGGAGAGGGCAGCATCCAACAAGCCCTTACACAACAGACGGCTCTCTCAGGGGACCTGGACGGGGCAAACGTATGTAACTACCCTGCTAAATACCGGGTTAATCTGGTTTTAGAGCCTAACCAGCCCGGCGAGCACCTGCGCCGCTCCCCGCCCCGGCTGCGCCCCTGCCCCGCGCCACCCCTCCTCAGCTGGACCGGCTCCACCCCACACAGCAGGAGGAGGGGAAAAAAAAAAAAAAAAAAAAAAAAAAGGGAAAAAAAAAAAGGAAAAAAAACCAAAGTCCTTCGTTTTAAGGCTGCAGAATGGCTCGGCTGCCCCGGGACTTACCGCGGGCTTCGCAGCTACAGCAAGAACCTCCCCGCCGCTCCGCGCACCGCACCGCCCGAATCCGAGTGAAGCTCCGGCACTGCCGCCGCGCCTCTTTTATATAGAGCGCAAGCCGGCACCCCATTGGCTGCTATTTATAGCCCATTCATTCCATTGGGCCGCGCGTCGGCGGGTGGGGCGGGCGTTGTGCCGCCGGCCGGGCCCGCGCTTGCCGCCATTTTGCTCGGCGTCGGGGAAGCCGAGTGGGGGTGGAGGGACCCCCTGGGGCGCTCTGGCGGTGCTGAGGCGGCCCCGGCGCCATCCGTTACTGCGAGCGTGAGGGCAGGAATCCATGTCGTGTGCCACCGGCCAGCGGCTGCCATCGATTGCACACCAGCATAGCCGGTTGCAGGCTTCACACCTTTGTCAACGCCTTGGTCAAAGGTTCAAACACGGGTGTGATAAGGCACCATCACAAAATAAGGGTTATGTAGTGTGCAGACTGGCCGTGTGGTGAGCCTTGTGAGTGGCAACTGCCCCCGGGCTGGCAGAAGCCCCTGAGGTGGCTGCGGATGTGGCGCCCAGCCCCCGGCAGCCTGGTTCTGCAGAGGGAGGACCTGCACCTCGCCTCCAGCACCTGCAAAGCCGTGGGCTCGTTTTACAGTTTAATTTGAAAGGAAGTAGGGTGGTTGTGTAAATCACAGTGAATCCTCTGCTCTTGTCATGTGCCAAAAAAAAAAAAAGTCTTCAGCTTTTATTGGAGAGTGGGTGATTTCCTGCTAAAGACAGGCACAGGAACTCTGGGATCTGACCCATCTAAAGCTCACCTGAAATTCACGAAAATAGGGACTTCCACTGCTCTTTTTGTAGAAATGAGCAGGTTTGTCCCAAAGCTAAAATGCAGCTGAGAGTCCTGCTGTATGCAGAAATAATACATGTTAACACTGTGAATGAGTATCTTGACTTGACTTTCACGTTTACATAATAGTATCTTTATCTTTCTCTGACGTGTGTCTCACAGCAGAACCCATGTTGATCCTCCTGTCCAAACAGAGCGTACTTATCCATGAGAATGCGGATCTGAGTCCCAGAGTTGCTTTCCTTGACATGAGCTATGAGTGTCAGGTGACATCACCTGAAACTCTTTCCTCACCACAATCCTTTCAGCACCATGACCAGTACCCTCACCCTAACAACAAGAAGCATGTGCACTTTACAGAACTGCTTAGGACTTAAAAGTAATAATATACCTATAGAGGAAATCATTGCAAAATAAAAAACCTAGACTGCTTCAAATAAAAATGTGCTGTGTTTGGCTGCCATCCAGATTTCCGAGTTATTCCAGGTCTGGTAGACTGAGATGCTGAGTATACAGATCTCCAGGAGAAGCCAAGGGCTCGGCATCTGTGCAAGTCCGGTCTCTTAGCTTCCGGATCAAAGAACAAATCCTCTCTCTAGGTCTCCTCTGCACTTTTAACCTCACAAAATCTTCCCCTACACACCACTAGTTTCACACAATGCTCATGCTTCCGAATAGTGTAAATTGCAAATAATGCATGGCTAAATAAGTATTAATTTATTATAAGTGTAAAATTGTACCTAGAGTCCTCAATAAGTTACAATATAAATGTAATATTACTGGATTACCTCAGTTGAAAACACAATTCTGATTGTGAATTTTTTTAAATGTAAAACACGTGTTTTTTATTTTTAATTTGAAACAGAAATATACTAAAAACATTTTCTTACACTACAGCATATTTTTGTGGTGGTGCTCTCCACAAAAAGAAAAAAAACCTATCAGGGTAGGTTCTGAAGGCTCCTTTTATCTTATTCTGTAATCTATTGCCATACAAACAAAAAAGCAATCAACTGTTCTGTAATTTAATTGTTCAGGAGATTTGTGGAGTCAAGGTCACCTCAAGATCCAAAACCAAAGGATCCATTTCTATTCACTGGATATGCTCTGTCTCTCCCAGTCTTGCAGAACAGGGAATACCAGTCATGGTAAGCAGGTAGTAAGTAGTCTCAGTGTGCCATACATTAAACTTCCAACACAAACACACACCTCTTCTTCACAGAACTTGGGTGACATGGAAAGAGAGTCACGTAAAACCACTAAAATATATCCAATTTACATGTTTGATAAACAATGCGCCCTCTACCCCCCTTTTCTCACCACTATTTGACAAATTTCTAGCATGCAGGAAGTCAGAAGTGACTGGGTTTTACTCAGACAGCATCTTAAGATTTGCTGAAAGCTGTGTGTAAATTGGATGCTATCTTGGTCACAGCATTCAGTGCCAGCTTCCCTAGTGACTTAATTACAGATGCTGTGCCCTGTGTCAACAGCCTCTGATCACCTGCTTTATCTGCCTCATCTGCTGGGAAACACTCGCTTTGGATAAGCCTGTATGGCCTGTTAGACTGTGATAAAGGCACGAATACTCGCTTTCCATGCTGGGATGGAATCTTAGTGAATACTGATTTATATGCTACATTTCCGGATGGAAAGGTGGGCTGATTACTCCAGAGATCTTTGAACTGAGCTTTAACAATGAAGAATTAAGGGAAATTAATCATGGGCCATGCAGCTAACTTCCTAAGAGGCTTAATTATAAATGTTGTGTGGTGTACAAGTGCAAGAGGAGATGGGTGTTAGTTAGTGAACGTGTCTTCTGAAATTGTAATATGAACCTGAAGAATTAGGGGATAAACATCATCTTGAAAACACAGAAGACTATTCCAAATTAGGAAACAGCAAGAGTAGGTGGTTTGCTGTGAACAACTGAATTGTTTCCAATTCCTAATCTACAACTAAACACCACTTGAAAATTAAACATAACACTCATGTACTGGTAGATTAAAGAAATTGGCCATAGCTGCATCTGCTTAACTTGTCAAATGAAATTTCTCTTCCCATTTATCACTTAAAATATATTTGCTTAGTTATTATCCTTGGTGTATTTTTTCTCACTGTAGGCAGTCTGTTGAAAATTACTGATTGTTTCCAGTGAGCTGAGTGCCTGTGGACATGAGGAGTTGCTGAGTGTCTCAATCTTGCATACCGTCAGGCCCACAGTGATCTGAACAGCAGCCCATCATGGGAAAGAAAGGACATGAGAACATAAACAATGACAAATATAACCAATGACACTAAAAATGACAGAAAATTAAACGAAGTGGGTGCAAATATAAAGGCACAGTAGAGCCATGATTGCCAGTCAGAAAAACAGCTGAGTAGGAGTTTGCAGTTTAAGAAACCTCTGAAACTGCATACATTATGTTTAGATTAGATGGAGGAGAGTTTCATAACTAACAAAGACTACTGCAATTATGCTATGGGCAGGTCAACACCATAACAAAAAATATGTTCTCACTGAAGGTAATGGGAAAAAAAATCTCTTATACTTGGTGGAACCACATTAACTTAAAAAATCACAGATCACCATCTAAACAGCTCTCCGTTACTGTTTGTGATTGTGAAAGGATGACTTTTTCTCCATTACTGTGTATTGCAGGTTACTGGTGAATGCAGCACAGTACAGAGTGTTATCTGATTTAGCCGGGAACACTACCTGCACGTCCAGGGTGATTCACATGCTCCCTGCTATGCCCATACCGCTCCCATGCCAGGTAGCCTGGGCTTGTTGTGAACAGAAGATGAGGCGATATTCTCCTCCTTTGCTCCTCCTTGCCTCCTGACTACAGCCCCCGTACCACCAGGGCAGGCAGGGCTCTCCACATCACTTCAATCCTAAACACGAGACAGAAGTAGGAGTTAGTACCATGCTGTTAGGGGGTTAGATAACAATTCTGCTGCTTCTGAGTTTCAGTGCAGTGTGGTTTCTCCAGCAGCCTTATGAAACCCCTGTGAAGAGCTTGCCTGGCCTCGAGCTGCCTTTCCCTGAGGCTGCCTTGGGGGAAGGGCATGTGGATCTTTCTGGAAGCTGCCTGCCTGGGCCCTGGAGGCAAGACCCAGGTCTGCCAATGGCAAAGGCAGAATCATTCCCGGGGGAAGGGACTTCAGCCCTGCTGGCAGTGGCCCTCGAAACACCCCACACGTTTAATGGGTGATAAACACCAAGTTCCCACTGGGGCTATCAGTCCCCATCATGGCTTTTCACAGTGACCCACTGGGACCCCTCAAGTTTCACTGCCAGGGCAGCTGCCCGAGGCAGGAGCACCCCACCGGGGTGCCGGGGGCGGGGGGGCTGCTGAAGGTTGTCAGTGACCGTCCGCACGCCTCAGGACACAGCAAGGAGCGCTGAGAGGACGGGGCGGGGGCGGTCACCACAGGGCTGCGGGGGACAGGCGCCTCGATGGGGCTGAGGGGGCGGGTGTGCTGAGGGGGATGGATGCTTCGATGGGACTGTGGGCATGACAGGCTGAGGGAAACGGGCGCCTCGATGGGGCTGGAGGAACTTGGTCTGAACGCGCCGGGTACAGGCGGCGGCGAATCCCCAGCTCCAGGCACGGCTGGCGGGGGCGGAGGCGGCGGGAGCGTCAGCAACCTGCGACCGGGGCGGAAGGCGGTGCTGGGCGGGCTCCGCGTGTGAGGAGAGCCGGGCCGGGTCGGGCCGGGCCTGGGGAGGTAACGGCTCGGGGGCACGGGGAGAGCCGATGGCAGCCGGGGGGACACGGGGCGCTGGCGTTCCTTCCCCGCGGAGCCGGCGCCCGCGGCCGTCACGGGTTAACGCTGCTCTCCCGCAGGCGAATCCCCCACCTCTCACCCCTTCCCTGTCCAGTCCGTGCTTCTCAGTCTCCCGCACCTGAGGTTCCCGGGTCCGCTGGGACGGGCTGAGGAGCTGCTAGGGTGCAGGAGGCGCGTTACCGCCCTCGGGCTACGGAAGGGGGCTGAGGGGGGCCCTGGCACCGGGGTCGCCTCTGAGCGGGGGCAGGGAGCGACTCCCCAGTCTGCGTGTGCCTGGGCGGTGAGGGGGCTGTGCCTACCCCGGCTGTGCCTACCTCGGCTGCAGCCAGACTTCAGGAGGGGGAAGGGGTAGCCTGCGGGAGCTCCCTGTGGGATCTGGTCGGGGGGAGAGGTGTGTGCCTGGGAACACAGAATCGTGTTAGTTGTTTAGTTTGTGAGGCTGCGAGGGATGGCCTGGGGCGTTGGGTTTAGGTCGCTGCAGCCGTGGCAATCCCACAGAAAAGTCCTGACCCCGTGGCAGGGGGGCACCGCCTCAGTTTCCCGCCACTGCCATCCCCCCATCACCAATTCCCCCCACAGCGTGTGGCAACAGCGGTGCTGCACCAATCCCCTGTGTGCTGCTCCGGGAGAAATGTAACAGTACAGGAGTCTCTGCACTGCCAGGGAATGAGAAGTATTTCAAGTGGTTGTAGCTCACTTTGCTCCTTGACAAGGGGTGAGGCAAAGAAACTTCCAAAATTCCTCATACATGCCAATTTTACCCCAAGTGTATGAATATAATGTGCCAGGTGAGGTCTGAGCCTGAGAGATGTGTCACTTGGGATGTCAGTGTGCATTGACATGGATGGACTTGCTGGACTTAGTGATCTTAAAGGTCCCTTCCAGCCTTGATGATTCTGTGATTCACTTCTGTGACAATTAGCTATGGTAAGTGTAGTGGCTCAAAGGAAGGCAAGGAAGCTGGGAGCCAGTTGGTGTAATCATAGGGAGAGGAGTTCACTCAGTGTTCCTGCAGGCCTGCTGCAAGAATGTTCTTTTGCACATGGGTGTAAGTGCAGTAAATACTGTGAAAGAAATGGCTTCCATTTGAGGTCCTTTCAAATGACACTTATGAGAGCTGAAACCTGCGCTACATTAATAGTATGTGGAATGAGAACTATAAGTATCATTTATGAAAGATTAAGACGCAAACATAATCATAAGGTGTAAGCTATAAAACACAGCATTTGTTCTATCTCACAAAGTCCTTCATGTATACATTTCTGAATTCATGGGATGTCTGAATTCATGGGATGCCTTTTTTGCTATTTCACCATGTGTCCAGACAAGCCTCTTCTGCCTTGGCATCTGAACACCTTACACAATAAGCACGTCATAAACTTTGGAAGTTTCGGCCACAAGCACATCTGTTTATCAACCTCAGTGAGTGCAGTGGAAAAATTACAAATCTAGCTTCTTAACAGCAAATTGAGCTCCATGGAGTTCTGGTCAGCAAAACCAGACTACAATTTGAGAACGGAACGTTTTTAATTAAAATGGTGAAGCAGGATCAGATTGTTAAATATTCAGTACAAAAGTACTGCAATTCAGTAATTATTCTGAAACTAAAAGTAACGCTGCTCTTAATTCTGCCAGGGATGATGTACCAAAAATCTGACTTTCAAAGCCTTTTGTCATAGGCTTTAATTTCTAACTTTGGGATCCCTATTACTTCATTAATCAATTCTTGCATGAACTGATCAACCTGTAGCTTAGACAGTTAGCTGCGTTATCTGAAAGGCAACGTCAGGTTTCATTGTAAACTGCCTTCTGATTTCTAGATTGTCTTCTCAAAGCCATCAAAATTTAATTGTTATTCTCTAAAACAGCCCTGAGACCACGGGGCTGAAGTGATTCAGCTGTTGGCATTAGCTTGCAAGTGGTTGTTTACATTTAGCTGTAGCGGAGATCACTTCCCAGACAATTACTTGGCACCCCCAATGGCAAATTAAAGGCCACATTTTTTTTTTTTTTTCACGAAGTTAGTCAAGTGTATGCATAAATTAATGCCTTTAGCCTATCTCTAAACGTTCATTTGGAAAACTTTCAAGTATACTTTTGTTAGTGTTCCTAATAGCTGGTGACTGAGGTCCAGGCAAGTAGCAGAATGTCTTTGTGTTGTAAATCACCAAGGAATGAGCAAGAAGATGGGAATAGAAGTTACTACTTAATAACATGCTCTGAGTGCTCATGAACTGTAATTGAGCAGGATGCTGAAATTGGTGGTAACCTGCAGTAGCATTGTGGAGCAGGCTGAGTAAATAATGATGTATTTCTTGGTTTTTCTTTAAAATGTGCCATAAACCAGGAAAAATACTTGTTATGTTCAAATCTGTGGGATATTTCCATTGATTGTAATTGGATCAAGAGTACAGTGGATGCAGGTCCCTGAACTTCCTGGAGCTCTCTTGCTAACGTCTTATTTGCACAGTGGGGTTTTGTTCTGTATTGGAGAAAATAAAATTACTTGGGTTTATGTCTGTAGGTTCAGCTCCATTGTGGTCCTGTGAAATTATCCTGACATATTTATTCTTCTCTAGGTGACAATCATCAGTCAGCAACAAGATTGTCACAATGAGTTTTGTTGAATACAGAGATACGATAAAGGATGGTGACACAGCTATTGTGTTCCTGGGCCACGAGTCCATGTTTCCTGTGAAAGTCCAGCATGGAACTGTAACACAGACTAAGTATGGGGTCATCAGGCATTCCACAGACCTCATAGGCAAGAAGTATGGCTCCAAAGTGACCTGCAGTAAAGGAGGATGGGTGTTCATTCTTCATCCAACTCCAGAACTGTGGACCATGAATCTCCCGCACAGGACGCAGATTCTGTATTCCACTGACATCTCTCTAATCACCATGATGTTGGAACTGAAGCCAGGCTCCATAGTATGTGAATCAGGTAACAATTACTATGTTGAAATCCTTTATTAGGAACTAACACCAACACTTTCATGAAAAAACAGGATTTTCTTTATATTTTGCAAAAAGTTGCACTTTTTTTCAACTGTGATACAATTCTCCCTGCCCACATGTTGAAGAATTCTGTTTCATGTGCACGTTATCAGCTGCTGTTTCTTCAAAAATTGATGCTGTCTTGGTGTGCAGCCTCATGTATGGCTATACCTCTGAGCACGTGTTTGGTTAATTCATCTTCTTAGAAGAAATATGTAAACATTTTCATTTCGCTTGTCTAAAACTGTTGTTAAGTACTTAAAAAATATTTTTAAATACATGATTTGAATCAAGATTCCGGCTTTGAATTTGCAGTTTCAGAGAACATAGTTGAGATAATCTGGTGAAAGAGACTCTGGTGATAGGGTGCTGAACTAGTAAGAGAAATAAATTGGCAGTATTTATATATATTTGCCATGTAAGTACATAAATTTCATTTCATTCTTCTCTTCCCAAGTGTAATCTACTTGTAGCACCACAACCTTATGCAAAATCCCTGATACAATACAATGGATGATGTGTTCACCACAGGGCTGTGTTTTGTTTCTAAACTTGGTTTAATTTATTACACCTTTTGTGATTTTGCTTGATATGGAAGTAAGGAGTGAAATTTGATATAAATGATTTCTTGGTTACATAAAGTTTATGATAATGTCTTCATAACTGTTACTACAGGCACTGTGAGGCTTGCTTGATTTGGGTGAATCTCGGTGGTTTGGAGAACTAGGAACGGAGGTAGTTTGCCCTTGTTTTTTCTGGCTGAGCATTTTTATGAAGCAGTTTCATACACTTCCTTCGCAAGCCTAGATATGGCAAAGGATCAGTATGACAGGACTGTGATGCACTGTACTTTCTTGCGCTTACCATTTACTGTTCCCACTCATAATAATTTTGGGCAGCTTTTCAGGCATAATGACCACTTTCCAACACAACTGAAACACCACTTATCTCTGCATCCAGTTTCACCCATTAAGAACCAGGCAGTGCACTGAGCTGGTTGCTGTACAGCAGCACTTGAAGCAGGCAAAGCCCTGTGCAGAAGCCTCTGATACTCTGAAAATGGTTGGGTCCTATGAGTTTGTAGTTTGGTTTGTAGGACGATCAGACGTTTTTAGTTTTGTCATGGCAAGTTGCTGTATTCATCAGCTCTTCCCCTCCTGCTATGTTTAGACAGGATGGGAAGAATAAATAACAAATTATTGGGGGGGCGGGGAGGGGAGATTTTAATTGCTCCATGTCCTGTCTCACTTGGAGTAGTCAAATGTACAGAGCTGTACATAAAATATTTTCAATAATGTTAGAGGTGCCTAGAGAGGATGAAAATGTTTAATCTCTTGCTTGTCTAAACAGCTAAGAAATGGAAACACTCCATTTCCAAAAATGTTGTGAGTCAAAAGTCGTAGCCACAAACAATCCTTTTTTCTAATGGGAAACTGTCACCAGGTTCATTTTAATGCCTGTACTATCAATGCAACTTCAGCTTTCTAGGCAAAGTGAACAGTTTTACTGCTGTATTTATGCTTGTATTGCTTGCAAGGTTCACTGTCCACAAAGAAAGGAAAGAAGAAAGAGTACTGCAACAAATCCGTCTGGCTAACCTTGAAGCAAGAGAGCTTACTGCAGATTTACTTTGAATTAAAAACTTGACAGGTGTTGACTGGAGCCTCCGGTGCGGTGATATAGCCTGCTTTGGTGCCATCCTAAATTCGGTGGTATTTGGTGATCCAAAATCATTAGCTCTAAATTAACCTTTTGTGGGCTAGACAGAGCCAGCCCAATGATGGTGAGTAGAATCACGACCGGAAATCTGGTCTAGTAAGACCCTTGAGTCTACTTCCTGCTAGTGCTGGGTTTAGGTGTATTTTGAGCATTAATTAGCACAGAGGTCTGTCTTTTTTATTATTTGGACTTACATACACAGTTGCTGTACTGACTGGCAAAGCAGGCTCTGTAAAAAAAGCTGGGCTCTTTTCCTCTTGCCTTACTAACTCGACTGTGGAAATGTGTCCTGTATTAGCCTTTGTAAGCAAGCAGAATTTTGAATTAGTCTCCACAACTGTGAGAAGAAATGATTGAAAAAGTAAGATGAAATACCCTCTGTGTCATGTGAAAATGTTGTGAATATAAATGATACTCTGCATGTGATAATAAAAATGGAGTAGAGTAACCAGAAGGCTTGATTTTATCACTTTAATTATATAGTTTAAATTGATTAGTCATGATTTGTCCTAGAAGATACAAACATATTAATACAATTTTTACTATTTTTAATCCTCTTTAATAAACACATAAAGAGCAAGCTTGTCAGCAGTACATGCATAATTAAAATGACCCAGGTATACTCTGCTGAGGAAGCTATAAGGAGACTCTGCATCTGCCTGATGACATGGAGGTGTAGGAATATGATCCTTTTTCTGTCTTCTGCTAATTTCTAATTTATAAAGGTATGTTGAGTTTTAAAACTGTTAGCACTGTTACTAGAGCTAAGATCAATACTGGTCCCTGCTCTGAGGAATTCCCCACTTGGATACAGTTTTTAACTGCCCCATCTTTCCAGAACTATGATACTCAAAATAGCTGCTTAAATTCCTGCTAGGAGTGGCCCAATAGTATGAAAATTTCATTCTTGTCAGGTAACTCTAATAATCCCATTTGTGTTTATTGCATGTGCAGCAATGCCTAGATAACGGAAAAGGCTAAATCTTTCACTTTTGTGTCACCCCACTCTCCAAATCTAGTCTTGATGTCAACTTCCCAGGCTAGGCTCCCTGTAGGATAATAATTCCATTTGACAGCTGATTTTGAGGAGTTTACATTTATTTTTGATACTACATGGGAACCAATATGAAACCTTTCAAATATTTTTTCCAAAAAAAAGTCCCTTCTTTCCAGTCCCCACACATCAAAGCTTTTTTACTGTCCTCTCTCCATGGTGAGACATAAGAGTGACTGTCCTAATAGTACAGCATGTGAAACCTCATTTCATCTGATAAATCTCAAAAATATTTGGCTTTGATGGAGCATAGTATTTAGACAAAACGTAATGTAGTCAAAAGTACTTTAACCACCATCCCAGGGATCCTTCAGCATTCACAAAATCGGACTCACATGAGCAAAAATGTTAATTGGATTTTTTTGTTTCCCTTCAGCTAAATCCCAAATTAAAAATTGCTAAACCCTATTCATTGCCACACAGCAATGGGTTTCTGAGCTCAGGGACTGGATTTCTGAAGGCTGAGAGCAGTGTTCTGGCTCCTCATGGTTTCTCGGAGAAGGACTAACAGGAGCTCCCACCCAGCCTTACACTAGAGCTTCTCAAAAACAATTACGAAATTTTCAAACTCACAGCCTGGGTATAGATTTTGTTAAAGAGTACACTCATAAAAAAGTAATGAGGACTTAATGATTAATGGATACTTAATAAATGTTTCAGAGTTTATTGTGGAGTCCCAGCAAGTCAGCCTTATGCTTATGACTCTTCTGAAGTGCTTATAGACTTTTTGACAAATACTGCTCGTGTCTTTACAATTTTTGTGTCATAAGGACATGTAAATTGTTGGCAGCTTTGTTTTTAGTGTACACTACAGACCAAAGTTTGGAAGTATTAATTTGATTCTGGAATGTGCCCAAACTAATTATGTCTGTGTTTTTTAATGTCTCCCTTATCTACCTCTTCGCAGCTGTTCAGGTTAGAGTGAGAGAAGAATTAGAAAACCTGTTCCTTGTATAGCACCTCTTGAAGTATTAGAAAGGCCTCATCAGTACAAGTGTCATGAACCACAGTATTCTCTTGCCATACCAAAGCACTGAACTGGTGTTGGGGCCCCCAACAGAGGGGCAGTAAGAAAGATGGGGATCTATTGGACCAAGTCCAGAGGAGGCCATGAAGATGATCGGGGGGCTGGAGCACCTTCCCTATGGAGACAGGCTGAGAGAGCTGGGGTTGTTCAGTCTGGACAAGAGAAGGCTCCAGTGAGCTCATATAGCACCTTCCAGTACCTAAAGGGGCTGCAAGAGAGCTGGGGAGGGGAAGTTTTACAAGGGCATGGAGTGATAGGACAAGGGGTAATAGCTTTAAACTGAAAGAGAGTAGATTTAGATTAGATATTAGGAAGAAGCCCATTACTGTGAGGGTGCTGAGGCCCTGGCACAGGTTGCTCAGAGAAGCTGTGAATGCCACATCCCTGGAGGTGGTGTAGTCCAGGCTGGATAGGGTTTTGACCAACCTGGTCTAGTGGAAAGATGTCCCTGCCCCAGGCAGATGGGTTGGAACTAGAGACTCTTTAAGGTGTCCTTCAAACCCAACCCAGGCTCATTCTATGAGTCTCTTACGATTCTATGAACCAAACTTCTGACCACATGAGGCATTACTGTAATGTATTCAGACTTGTGGCTGTCATGCAGCTGGTGAGGAATGCCATTCATACCCTAAAGCCTTTGTTTCCAGACTTTCTGGACTCACTTTCGTCCTGTAATTTCACCTGACCACGAAGCACACTTTTCACACAATTCTGAACCTAACCATGTTCTTAACACTATTATGTCCATTTTGTAGAATATTCCTCCCTAAAAAATTCAGACTTTTGAATCTGTAAGGAAAACTTGAATCTCTAAGAAAAAGTTAATACTTCACATTCTTTTGTAGGCAGTGCTAGCCTTGAAAACCTCCCTACTATCCTTGCCTCAAGTCCTCTGTCTGGTCAGTGAGCAGAGGCTCTCTCTGATCTCCAGCCCGTTGCCTAAAATGCCTGCTTCAGCATGGTGTCATTGACAGATAGGCAGGAGAGAAGCTAATCTTCTGTAAAGGGAACTTCTTGACTGTAAAGTGAACTTCTTGATTAGCTGTTTTCTCTTTCAGCCATCACCTCATCTTGAAATTCTCTCCCCCTCTTTTCTTCCTTCTCTGTCCATGCTCTTCCCGTGTTTTACCTCTGCCACTGTGATTCGTGCCCTTGACTATCTTCCCAGTAAGATATTTGGGTTAATTTCCATCAAATTCTTAATATCTTTTCATATACCCATTACAATTCATTATACAAACTTGTCATGTACAGCGAGCAGTCTTCATCTGTTCAGTGTTTCCTGACAGATTTTAGCTGTGGAGTTGTTAGCTCTTTCTCAAGATTAATTTTCCCTTGGTTTTGAGGCTCCTTCCGTTCTCATGGCTGACTCATGACCTATCTTACTATTTGCTAGGGCTAAGTGGCGTAGCTAGGAGACAAATAGAGCAACACTGTGATTGTTTTGTTGCATTTACTCATTTCAGAATATCTTAGGTAGCCAAATTTTGCATCAGAAGCTTAAGTTCTACTAAAATGTTACTAGATATTTTAGAAACCCAGTATTAAATAACACTTTGCATACTTTTCTTTTTTCCCATTTGCAAGCAATATGAGCCTTTTTATGCACTTAAGAGCTTATTCAGCTTTATTCCAAAATGCTTTTGCTTACATACAGTTGTAAACATCTATAGATCCTAAATGACAATTTGTAGCTCTTTTTTTAAAAAGTAGCACTATGATGAGAAATTTCTAGGGAAGACAAGCTAAGCGATAGCCTGCAAAGAGAAAACGTAGTGGAACACAGAATCAGGTCACTTATATTTATGGCATGGGTAGGATTCCAGGAGATTAGACAAATATCCTTTGCAATAAGGAAACCAGACTAAACAGAAAACAGTGTAAAATGTGCCCTGTATTCTATATCAGTTAAGTGCTGTGCACGATGCTGTGGTGATGCTCAGTCTTGACAGTATTCTATGCTGAAAGAACATGCTTTATTTTTGAACAGCTCAGATGTTGTCCACTGCTACTTTGAGAAGGTGAGAAATTATTTTAACATGGACATTGCCTCAGGATGGCTGAGGTATGTGGAGGCTTCTCTGTGGAAAACCTGTCACTTGAATAAGCAGAGGGTGAGAAGAACAGATCTGTTGGAGGTCAGGGCAGTCGAGAAGTTTGTCTGATCAATACTTTCTTGTCTGCAAATCAGAAGGAAATACCAGTAGGTGCTGATCTAGAGTGTTTCAATAGGTGTCCACTTGTTAGGACTGAAATCCTAAAATTGCAGTATTCTCTTTGTTTTGGGAGAGGAGCAGAAACACTCCCCTAAAGAAGGAGAATGTCATGTGCTTGAGCCCAAGAAGAAGGAAAGGATACTGCATCTGTGCAGGGCCATTAGCTACGTAAATCCTGTGGGTTTAACACAGGAGCTTAATTCCTGCCTTTGGACTGAAGTGGAGCCCATTCCTAGTTTACTCTGGGCTGCCCCTGCACAGTGCTGCCTCCTCAGATGTTGAGCTTTGTGTGGCATATTGGGGCCCCTGCGGTGTCTCATTAAATGTCTGCAATGCAGATGTCTGCTTTTTGACTAAGATGTTTGAGATCACAGAACAGTCAATGTAAAAGAGCATCACATTTTCCAGGTGAAAATTAGCAATGACATAAGTGCTCACCTAGGTGAGTTCTATAGCAGCAGCTGTGCTGTTGTCTTCAGTACAGTTTGAATTGTTGTTGTTTTACCTCTCTTCTGCAGAGTCCATTCATGATTAATGTGCAATAGGTAAGTGGGCATTATCCTGTGGTAGAGAGCAAACAGTTTCTAAGGCTATTTATAGTGCAGGTTGTCAGAAAGGGAGCATCCTGGTGTAAAAATTATAAATTGGTTGTTCTAGTTGTCTTACCTTCTGCTTTCTAGGTCATATCAGGAACACAGGCATTTCACTGCACCTCTATGAGAATGAAAATCTGCTGATGTTCTTCCAGTTCTTGTCTTGGCTCTTCTGATGCAAAACAGTAATTTTTGAGTATCCAGTTTTTTGTTTCATTTGTATACAGGTAATTCAGGTATGCTATTTCTGGTTTGGTAGCATTCTAGTACATGTCTGCAGTAGTAGTCCTCATGTTTTGCTGCTGTCCTGACTGATTCTGTATCATGCTAAGGATACCTTTCAATTCCCAAGGAAACCTGTACCTGACTAGAACTTACTCCAAACTGGTGCCTAAGACTCTTTGAGTCCTATTTTGCTTTTTTTTCAGTAGTAATTTTGAAATAAGGACAAAGAGAAATTGAGAAGGTGGCAGGAGGACAGAACTGTTGAATGTTGCAGATTTGCAGGGAAGAGGGTGAATAAAAACATTAATTTCCCCTTTTACAATATCACAAAAACATAGGGTTGAACCCCTGCCTTGGGTAGACAGTGCTGATTGGGCTTTAGGGCTTGTGGCAGGTATGGACTCATGCCAGACTCTCAAATTAATGGATCACATTGAATGTGCTGATCTATTGGACACATGAAAGTTAAGGGTCATCATCATGTCACAGGTTCAGAATATGTTTTTAAAGAGAGACTTTACAATGGCGGGTGATTCATAACCATCTTGTTCCTTGTTTCCTGCAGTTTTGAGAGTGTTGTTACAGAGGCAGCATCTTCAGAAATACTCCCATTAATAATAATAATGTGATAGAATTTGATATGTTAAAATGTGATACATGTGTATTGTTCTCATGTTTGTGGTAGTCAGTCAACAATAAATACTTCCTGGCAACCTTGTTTAACAAAAGCTCTGTCTGTAATATGCCTGCAAGTGGTGACTCCCAACATCCTGGTTTTAGTTCAGGGTTTGGCTTGGAGTGTTTGTGAATAAAAGAAGAGTATCAGAAAAGAAGCCAAAAAACGTAATGGGTTTTCCTATGGAGGAGACAAATGGTATCTTCTGTGGTATTTTCAAGAGCAGAATTAAAAGGAAAGTGATTAAAAATGTAAAAGAATATGAACAAGGAAACTGGATACATGTGCAAGCTGCCTTCCTCTTCTGCTTACAGCCCAGCTGTGCTGACAGGCCTCCTGTTCACTCATTTAGATTAGCAGAGAGATGTGCAGCACTACGCATTTGAGAGGTTAAAACAATTAAATTCTCTCATTTTACAATAGTTCTCAGTTGTATAATCCTCTCTTTTGGCATGAAATGTAAAAGCAGAGTTTCAGTCTTTAGCATCCTGTGAGTAATAGCTCCCTGCTTTTTGTCATTAAAAACATATGAATGGAATACTATTTCTTTGCTATGCAGATATATCATTGAATTTTCACAACCACGTGGCTGCTGTGCTACCATTACTCCTTTGACCAGGGAAAAGTTCATGTTGACATTTCAATCCTACAAGTGCCATGACAGGGTAGTTTTTGATGTATGCACATGTTAGGTGTGTTTTGCTTTTTCTTTGTTTTATTTTAATACTACCTTGAATACCTGTATTTTCACTTTACTAAATACATATGTGTAAAAGTTTCTCTCTTCTCTTGGACCTCTCTGAAGCCAGTGCTAAAATCTGTAGGTCTCCCCCACCTCTAATCTGCCCTGCTGAAGCTGTAGGGGGGTGCCAGTCTGCCTGCTGGGTCAGAGCCCTCTCAGAGGGAAGCAGAGGAGCAGTGCTGATTCCGCGGTGCAGCCGCTTGATCCGGTGGCAAACATGGGCCTGAGCTCTGTTTACAGTCTGAATGTCTCCCCTTTCAGAGATGTCAGATTAAATACAGTGCCATAACAGTGTTCCTTCCATTAATTTGATTAGAGGGCAAGAACCTGGGATCTGCCAGTGAACTTGGACTTCCTGTATGATTATGGAAAGGACTGTGCCAATTAAGTGGCTGTGACAGCCCCTGTGCCCCCTAATTAATTTCCTTGCTACTTGTTTCTGAGCTCCTGTAGTTCAGATTCTGTCCTTTGTAAGTTCTTTAATATTTATGTTAGCTGAAAGAACTTGCCTCAGGCTGAACAGTCATTGAAAATAGCTAGAAATTGATTTTATTTCTACAGGAGAAATGTGTTCCAAGCACAGAATTATGAATCAATAAACAGATAATTTGGGGTTGCTGTGGAATTTTGAATTTGGGGGGTTACTCTGTTAAATGCCACTTGAGTGAGTAATTTGCAATGGGAATTGGTATATGGGTGTTTTCTTCAGTGAAAATGTTCATTATTAGTCATTCATCTATTTAATATGCCAACGGATCATTTAAAGTAAGTTTCCTAAATTATCAAACTAAAACAAGGAAAAAAAGTCTTTGTCTTGTTAGTCCCTGTTTGTATGTGGTAATTGTAGTTACTTACAATTTTGTGGTAGATTTTGTTAGACTTAAGTTAAGCTTGTGTAGGTGTGTATGTGTGTAAGTGACCTGTGAAAGCAGGTGCTTGATCAGTGTGGCTGCAAGGAGCCAAGAGGCCTTAGTTTTGGGTAATTCCAGTGGGAGTTGAGGATGTCTCTTAAGAGATCTGTGCAAAGCAAACTGTATACTGACAGCCATTTATTTGCATGGATATTAATAGGATTTTCAAGCACGGACCCTTGCCAACATCTTTTCTTTGTTTAGTGAAGTATAAGGTTTTGAAAATCCGTTAAAATTTGCCTTAATCTCTTTTCGCCCCAGAAGAGTCTGACACTTCGAAAAAAACCTCTCCAGTTAATTTCCCTGAATTTTTCCTGTTGCATTTACTTCCTCGTGTTCTCTAGAGGCAGTTGTTACAGCTATAGCTGACCCTTGGCATTAGTTTCCTACTCCTGGGAGATAGGACAGATCCTGGGTTTGCCAGATTTTTTCATGAATGCTTTGAGGACTCAGAAGACTGTTTCCTAGGTCACCTAGTCCCTCTCTCCTTGTGAAGGAAGGACTGTTCTCTTTCAGGAGCTGAACCAGTGGTTTGTGCTCATTTGAATTTTGAACAAGTGTTCCAAGCAGGAAGACTAATGGAGAAGACTTTTGTTCTGGTGTTTGGCACTGACAAACTCAATTTCATGAGTTGTTTGTCTTTTCTAGGTACAGGCAGTGGGTCCCTCTCCCATGCTCTCATCCGGACAGTGGCTCCCACTGGGCACCTGTACACAGTGGAGTTCCACCAACAAAGGGCCGAGAAGGCGCGGGAGGAGTTTCGGGAGCATGGGGTGGAGCACCTGGTCACCGTGACCAACCAGGATGTCTGCAAAAATGGCTTTGGGGTCTCAAACGTTGCAGATGCTGTGTTCCTAGATATCCCATCTCCATGGGAAGCCATAGGACATGCAAAGTCAGCATTAAAAGCTGAAGGTAACTGCATTTTTCTCTTTCTGTTCGGGAAGCACTGTGCACACATCTCTGCCTTTGAGCCATACGCTACATGTGCTCCCTTCTTTTGTGTGATCATTGTTCTCAAATGTCACTCTCTAGGCATTTCTAAGGCTGTAAAACCTTCAAAAGGCATCTTCAATTTACAGTGGAAGATTTGAAAGGAGAAGAACAATTTTTTCCTACAGGCCCATGTGAGCTGCTACAATTAGCATGGGCAGTTTATAAAAACTCCTTTGAACCTTTGTCAAGTTCCACAGCGGTCAATACGACTGCATTTTGGTAGATCTGAGGTGTGTGGGAAGCAGAAGTAACAATAAATGCTGAAAGCAAATTTCTTTGGCAATTCAGTGGAAAGGTGTTTGTATAAAAGGTGTTCAGCCTCAGTTCATATCCATCATTGCAGATTTGTACCTATTTAACAGAGCACCCCAGGGTAATGTTAAAAAAATGTGGTTACACTTAAATATGCTTGCCAGTTTATGTCCTAAATCTTTGTGGTTGGAGCTAGTGAGAAGTTTGCCATTGGATGCAGTGGGAATGGAACATAAAGGATATTCTATTTTATGCCAGTTACTCTGGGATTGTGACAGCAAGTGAGAACTGCTGTTGAGGTTTTGCACAGATTTCATCACTTTATTATACATCTTTTCCCCATTGAAAAATAAGCTTCAGTGAATAAATAATTCTTTTATCCTGGAATAAGTTTTCCTCTAATTAATGTCATAATAGTATGGATCTGAAATAACTTTTGCCAAATTGCTTCCATCTACAAAAGTGACTTTTCTAATCAAGAAAGCATGGAGTGCTGAACAGTGCCCATGCAGGGACATGAGTTTAAAAAAACTCAATTATATGCTAAGGCCCAGTTCTTTGTTAAAATATATAATCACAGGCTGGACTTCAAGTGAATCACTAAGTCTTCTTGAAATCACAGGATTTAAGCTTGTTCTTTAAGGTCACTGAATGTGCACTGCCTTGCTGAGTCAGGACCAGCCCTGCTGTTAGGCTACCTCAGCTACTACTGAAAATTTTCTAGAAAGCTTTGTGATACCCACATAACACACTTTCTTTAAAAAGTGAATAAATAGAGTGAGCCTTGTTAGCACTCTGTACCTGCAGTGGTTAAAGCTCGATTTGTAGCAGCTTTCCAGTGTGTCCTAAGGGGGGGAAAAAATCACTGCACTGTACTATGCCCTTCCCATGCTCAAATTATCTAATCTAGTGAGCACAACACTCAGCTGACTTCCCAGCTTAGAAGGCGCTGCATTGCGCAGTCCAATTTGAATTATTTAAGTGGTGCATGCTTAGAATACTAAGCAGGGCTGCTTGAACAGTTCCAAGTTTTGAATCCTTGTCTCACTCGAGCATTTGAAATCCTAGAAAATGTATTATAGTCCCAAACTGGCCATACCATCTGGCTATACTTTTCTGTGCTATGCTACAAGGTTACATCTGCTTAGGCAGTATAAATAAGACTTCAAAATCCCACATTTCTGTGTTTGTGAAGTGGCGTCATTCACTTTATGAACCACTCAAAAGGCAAAGTTGCTGATCCTTGCTGCAGTTTTTGCTGCAAACAGCCTCCCATGTCTGAGGTCTAGTCCCGCTCTAAGGCTCCTCTCTTGGCCAACTTGGTACCTGACTAACTGGGGGCATTTTTTTAAGTTTTGCTATTTTGCATTCAAACAAAAACTGTTTTTCATATAAAATATAATTGATTGTAGTAGTAATATGTACAAACTTACACACTTTTCTGTTTTATTCATGCAGGTAGTTTTGTTGTGGTTTTTTTATGGCTGTTAAATCTAAAATATGACAGAAGGTTATCTGTAACTGCTTGCCTTTCCCTACCACAGGCAGATAATTTAACAGTGCTCCCTTGTTTTGTTTTGAAAGAGTTAAAGCTCTTCTGCAGTACAGCTTATGTACATTCTGCTGTTACTCAACCCCTTTCCGAGGGTTGAGGGTTCGTGTAGTGATAAAACATCACTGCGGGACATGAGTCCTTCCACTCTTTTCTGTCCACACCCTCTCTCTCAGATCTGGATAGGGTCACACGTGAACCGTTCACACTGTGGGTTTTGTTGTGATGTGCCCTGCAAATATCACAGCCAGCAAATATAATGCCACATAGTGGTAATTTAGTCCCTGAAGTCTTAAGGTATTTTGAATTAAATCAGAACTAAGCAAATTCAATATATAGTGTTAGGTACTCTCTTCCTTTCAACCACAATACTAGTGATAGAGAGTTCAGCTGAGACAGTATGGGAGAGTTCTCAGCCTTAACAAAACCTTATCAGATCAGTGTTTTCTCTCCTGCTTTAGCTCAAGGTCCTGAATAGTTGCAGCTCCTGGTAGGCTGAGTGTTAATGATCCTCTTTACAGAGTACAATTATCACTCAAGTTATGCCTTGCAGTATGCTGTAAATACACTACTTACAGCAGCTTGGCCTCCCATTTAAAGCACTACCAGCCTCTGAAGAGCTGAAAGAATAAAATGGCACAGTAGGTTTGTGACTAGAAGGTTCTTGTTCTCTGGTGATGCTCTCTGCCTACGTTCAGGTTTGCATCTCAGCTGCATCCTTTTGTGCTGATGTCACCAGTCACAGTTCCAGCAGAAACGCTGCTTGAAGGATCTCTGAGGCACTGCTGCACTGCAGAACTTCCTTTCATTTCCAGACCTGCACTGTTTTTCTTCTGCAGCATCTGCTGATTAATGCTTTTCTGTAGTCACAGCTACTGTTCCCAATATCTGACCTTGGTAGTTTTTGCAAAGTTGATGTTAACCCCTTCTGGCTAAATTTTTAAACATTAAGAAAATGAAAGAATTGTGAGGTAACAAAAATATCCTCAATATTCTACCATTCTTAAATGCCCTGAAACTTTTGACTCACAGTCATCTCACAGCTGAATACTGTAGTGCTTTGAATATAATTCTGCACCCACCTACTCTACTCTCATAAATACTGTCTATTTCTTCCAAAGCTGTGGAAGATGAGGGAGAAACCCACTGGTACAATAATTTTCATACAGATTTTAAATTTTCAGGTAGGGGGATGGAAAATTACAGCCATATATTAGGTTGGATTAGCCTCTTGCATTTTAAGTTGCTCCTTGTGGTGTTTAACAGTCTGAGTCACAAAATTATTAAAACCACCTCTCTTTTACTTCCTTTCTTTCTTTAAAGATTTTACTCTTAAATTCAGATTTTCCATTCCCTCTTGAGCATTATAAAGCCCCTAAATAATGAGTTTGTCAAATTTTGATCCTTTAAATAACACCTAAGTCAGGTAATACAGTGCTGTCACTTCTCCCCCCAAAACTCTGCAGGTGAAGTTTGCTTTGAATGTCTCTCTCTCTGGGCTTCTCCATGTCCATGTAGGAAGTCTCACTGGCTATTTTTCTTGAGCTTCAGAGGTTATTCATGGTCCCATTTTTAAACCACTGAGGTGTGGCTTTGAGGAGCAGCTGAAATCCCTGGCCACAGCTCTCACCCGTGTGGTATCTGGGTAGGGTTTAATCCCACTGAGAGCCCCTACATCGAGGCTGATGTTTTTCAGGCTTGGGCTGCCTCAGGAACACACAGGGAATGTGTTGGGGCAGGAAGGGGAGCCTGACAGTCTAGCATGCTGTCATTCTCCACCCATGAGAGTGGTACTCCAGTTGGTGTGAACATTTCTCGTGTCCCCAGGATATTGTTTTGGAATAAATGCTTGCTAAAATGTCAGCACCAGCCTTTGCTAGTGTAGCACGTGCTTTGATTTGAAGGAGAATTAACTCAAAGTGAGGTTAAAGATCCACAAACTAACTTTAAATTGCAGCATATCCCCTCAACATTGAGAGGCCATCTGGTCTAGTGCAGAGCTGTCCCCTGGGATCTAGGACCAGGTGCTAACGCACAAAGTAGCTTCATCTGTTTGCCAAGCAGTGGCTGTTTGCTGAGCCAGCCCCAGTTGTTGAATCTTGTGTGAGGGTGTTGCCCTAGCTTGGGTCTGTCAGGTGCACACAATGGGCCTGGCCTGAAGTACAAGTGATTCTTTCACTTTTAGAGAGTCAAGCAGAAGGATTCCTGTATCAAAATCCTTGCTGTGGAATGCCAGCCAAAGCTACTGGGTTTTACAGAGTTTGAAGGAAGTCGTTTGAGATTAAAGGATCCTTAAAGAAAGGATCCTTAAAGTTGTTAGGTTTTCTTCCCCGGTATGGAGCCAACTGATTTTTTAATTTCCTTGTTACATGCTTTTACCAGCCTATAATAATGAGCAGGAATAAATTCCTTTTGAATGATGCACCTACAAGTGCAGAGGTTAAGGTCACATTTGCAGAAAATCACATCAAGCTCCTATTAATGAGCTGGCAAGTGATTTGGAGAAAATTCTCTTTTCTGAATCAAGGAACATCTTTTAATTTCTTCCAACAGCCAAATCCTCTTAATTTCACTTGTCAGGGAAGCTACATCAAATCGCCCACAAGCACACACACTTAAAGGACATTCTGTCCCCTTTTGCAGAGACAATATTTTTAGTGTCCTACTAGCACAGAGTAAATGCCACAGTGATGCTGCTCAGTGACTCTCCTGCCTCACCCCTACACAAAGATAATGCCTGTGTGTTTTTTTTTTTCTTCCTTGAGATCTTTGTAACGTAATCTTCCAGTTACGACAATGCAGTGAAGGCACAAAACCTAAGCTGTGTTCTTTTGCCAGAGGTAAAAATGCTGTGCTGTATTCTTTTTGTCACAGAATCATTCTAAAATTACTGGCCCTTTTCCCTAAAACTTAATGGTGCTGTGCTACCATGTGTTCTTTTTGCATCTTCTGAATAACACTGGGATGATGAAAGAACCTGTCAGAGCACTTGTGACACATACAATAACCTACACAAGTGAGAGCACATTTCTTGGACATGTTTTCTGTATCATTGGAGTTCTTGTCAATTTGGTGGCACTGAGATTTTCCACACTTGAAAGCTAATGCGCTTATTGGCTAAATAGAACTGGTAGAGATGTTAGTCCTTGCTCAGACAAACCAGAAACAAAATTGTTTGTTGGAGTTGCACAGGAACTTTCTGGCAATTTCGGAGGCACTGGCCTCTTGTAGAGATGCAATGGTGTGTCCCTCAATTACCAATTAGATACAGGCTGTTGAAATGTGCAGTGCTATGTGGATGAAAATCTTCTATTTCCTCCTTCCCTTAAGCTCGCTTTTCTAATCATTCCAGTCTGAATTGTACTTCCATTTTCATATCCTCTCGACCCTGTTGCTGGTTACAATGACTGCCAGGACTGTGTGGGCTTGTTCCAGGCTATGGATGTAGGACATTTAACCTCTCCATTAAATGCTTCAAACTAACTCACTCCCTGTAAAATTGAAGGTAGCAAAAAGCTTAAGTCTTTCATAGAGTCTCATTATTCTCTTCTCCTCAACTGTAGCACTTGTCAAATGCATTATACATGAATAAACACATTTTTAGACAGCTCTTCAGATCAAAAAGCTCACACAGCTTCCCAATGTGAACAGGATTAATCTCTCATAATTACTATATCAATTTATGATGACACACAGATCTCATTAACCAAATATAGGAACGGTAGCTTTCCTAAAAGGAGAGCTCTGAAAAAACACAAACTCAATTTGTACAAAAAAGTTTCCATTCAGATGTTTTCACTGCTCTCTAGTCTAGTCCACCCCTTTGTGATCCGCAAACAGAGCAATGTGCCCTAGCAAGGGGAGGAGAGGGAGGGAGTTCAGGTCTTTTCTTCATTCACTAAGGAATCCTTGGCATGGCAAGACAAAGTAATGCATATTCAAGTCCTTTAAGCCCTAAAAGCCTCTTGGTGTCTAAAGGACAAGAGGGCTCTCAGAGAATTTGAGAACTGTGAATGCTGAAATTTAGATTTGTATCTGTTTGGTGATTGTGACAGAAGGGGTGTTGCCTAGCTGGTAGTCCAGCCGGGTACAGAGGGCAGTCCACAGTGTGCAGAATTCAGAAGCATCTGCTCTGTTAAAGATGACAGTGTCTCTGCTCCTAGGACAGGTGAGCATGTCCTTCTGAGTGCTGGTTTTCTACTCTTTTTTTTTGCTGGTCTAAACACACCATAGGAATTGAAACTTCCCAAATGTTTCTATTTTAGACAGCCTCTTACAGTCTGGAACTGCAATTTCATTTTTGCTTTCCAACGTTCTGCTAATTGTAGCTTTCCAATCTTCTCTCCTAATATCTGCTTAATCAAATAATTCCAGCCTGTAATGCAAGTCAGATCTGCCTGCCTGATGGTGTGTACAGAAAGAAGCAGAGGGGACCCCTCTCCCACTTGTTAGGATCTCTAAGAACAGATGCTTGATGGATTTGCTTCTAAGCCCTTTGTAGGTATATTTATTTGGGAGGGAGGTATAAAAATAATGAGAACAATAGCATGAAAGGGGGAAAAAACAAAATTGGCAGATCTACTAAAACCCATTGGATGGTCTCACTTAGATGTAATACCAGCAGTTCACTGTTTTCTCTTCTTTCACACCTGAGAAGCTTCCAGCAGTACAGGAAGTAAAGTAACATTATTTTTTGTGCTTCCCCTCTGGATATTTGCTACTGCAAGCAAGAGCTTTCTTCCTACCAAACGACTTGAAAGCCTGTTTTGTGTAACCCTACTTCCCCCAGCAGTTGTGAGGAGGCAGCCTGATAAATCTTCTCCAAGTTTGGTGTTGACGTGCTGTGCTCAGCTGACCAGCCCGAGGCAAGAGGGAGGGTGCTCTGCCTTTAATTGAAGGCTTGACAAGAACCGTAGGTGGCTTTGCAGCTTGTATGGCAACAGCTGTGTGCAGGCTTTGAGTTTCTGACTGTAAATCCAGAGCATGTGAATTCAAAAGCCTAAACATATCTTCAAACCCTTAGAGTCAGAATAAATAAGAACAGACGTACTGTAAATGTAAATATATATTGCTTTTTTATGGCAATATAAAACATCAAAACCAAAAAGCCTGAATGAAGTAGTAGTAAGTCTCTGGTCTCTCGGCAGATTCTTGCTTTGCAGACAAAGAGTTATTGTTAAGTCAGACATTTGTTCAGTATCCTACACAATAAGAATATAAATTCTTTCTTTATAACATGTGTGCATCATAGTAGCTTTCTAATTATGTAACAGATTTTTTTTCCTGAGCTCTTCTGTTTTACATCTGCAAGCATGGTAGAAGTGTGTAGTGCTTTGGCCAGAAAAGATTAGCTGTCTGATTCCAGAACATTTTGGTAGTGCTGGCCATCCTGATGAACATACAAATCTAATTTCATGGGAGTTAATGGACTGGCTGTGCAATTAAATCAGCATCAACACACTTGGTTCATAAAGACACATACCAGCATTAATTTTGCAGGTGATTATTAGATTTGGGGTTTAATTGTCACTCCAGGGAATTACTTGTCCAGAGTACTTTGTTCTGAAGATTCATGATAAGAACCCCTTGGTGCAGAGACTTTATTTGAGGACTAAAATTAAATCCCACTTAGTGTATGGTAGATTAATGGTTGTGGAAAGTGTTCTTCCCGAGGCAGTACCCAGCACATCATTGCTGCACAGTAACTAGAGTGCTACAGTGACGCTTTCAGACCTGATGCTTTCTTTTTTTAGAGATCTGACTTTAGAAACGAAAAAGGAAAGAAAGGGGAGTTTGAGATAAAGCAGGCTTCGTGTAGTCCCAGCATTGCCTCTGTTTTTAGCAGGACGCTTTGCTCTGACTTGCACGGGTTCTTTAACTACTTAGATGAACTGGTGTTGGAGGGTTTGACTGGATGAGCCCAGGAGAGGACTGAGAAGGAATGCAAATCAGGTCAGCAGGCATTTTCATCTAATTGTAATAAGTGAAACAATAGCTGAAGCTGCATTGCCCAGTGTTTCTTCCTCCTGCACAAAAGCTTTTCAGGAAGGGCAGTTGCCTCGGGGGACACTGTGTCCTGGGTGAAAGCACATGCCCTGGCTTTATGGCAGACAGTGTCCTTATAATTCTTTGATCTGATTTGGCTGTGGCTTTTCAGAGTAAATCTGAATCATTCTATTCTCAGCTGTTAAGGTGACATTGCATCACTTAGAAAGGTGTAGGGGGCCTATTAATACTCCGTATTCAGAATCAAAAATCAGAACTGTGCACAGACAAGGAGACAAGTGTTAGTTTATCACTTAGAAGTCCTGTCCTAGAGTTTTACAGCATTTACTGTAAGCCTGCATGATGTGATAGCCAGTAAACTTCAATGCTCAGGAGACATGCTAGTCAGCTTGATTAAAAGGGTAAAGCCTTAACAGCACTCCATCTATGGCCTGGAGAGATCCCTTTATTCTGTGCATGCATACCATCATCCTCAGCTAAACACAGCCCCTTTTGTCAGGGGCGTGTGCAGGCGCGCTGGGGCTCTAGCCCTGTGCAGTGTGTAAAGAATGACTTCTGGCTTTGTGTACGTGCCAACTGCAGTTTGGTGCCTCAGTCCAGAACACTGGAGAATGATTCAAAAAGAGCCACTGCTCTAAAGGGATCAACTTTAACAGTTTAACTGTGAACAAATGTTGAGTGCAGCATTGGATGTGGAAGATGAATGAAGTTGCTGTTGTTGTTTTTAAAGGGTCTGAAGCATCCTGTAGAGTTGTCCGTGTTTGATTTTGTGCTGACGCTTTAAACCAACAAAGTTGCCTTATGAAGATTTTCTTGAAGAATGTTTTCACTTTGTATAATAATAATTCTATGGGCATCTGGGAGAATTTGAAAAAAAGATGAAAATTGCTTCATTTTGGCTTTTGCCCTCTTTTCCACTACCTGTCTTATTTTGCAGGTGGCCGCATCTGCTCTTTCTCCCCCTGCATTGAACAAGTTCAAAGAACCTGCCTAGCAATGGAAGAATATGGTTTTACAGAAATTAACACCTTGGAAATTCTGCTCCGAGTGTACAATGTAAGGACAATTAGCTTGCAAATCCCTGACCTTGGAAAAGCAGCTGAGGATAATTCTAGCACTGGCTTTGACAGCAGCAACCCATCACACCAAGGTAGCCCATGTGCTAATCTGCAGCAAGGGACTGTGCAGTTCAAGAGTGGCGTGCCACTGAGGGAGGTGGTTGGGCACACTGGGTACCTGACCTTTGCCACCAAGAGCCTGGTGTAGTGCATGCCCAGTTTGTGCAGTCTGGAGTGGGTTTTTGTGTGCATTCTGTTTTCATGGCTCTTTTTTGTATGGCATCCAAAGTTTTACTTGTCAGGGAATTCCATATATAGTCAGATTTGGTTGGAATATGCTTTGTTTAAATAGCACACAAGCATTAAGCAGAGCAGCATCAAGGGAATGTTGGAACTCTGGAATGGTGCTCCACTTGCTGTCAGAAAGAAGATAAATTAATAGCGAATGGCCATTCACTGGAATGTGCAGAATTAAGATTTCTCATAAGAGAGCAAAACAAACAACAGACAATTTACAAAGAAGTTGGATTTTTCCCTCCTTTTTTTCTGAATTACTTTCCCAGGTTTATGTTTTTATTTTTTCCTAGCACCACTGGACACTATTTTTAAAAATTCTCGAGTGTCTATGTTGCTCTTAAGAATGTGAAAGTGCCTACTTCCTCCATTTTAGAAAAGAAAGCTCCAAGATTATAGGGTTCCCAGCACAACTGTTCACAGAATCAGTGTTTTCTTGGAATAGTGTTCCAGTGGATTATTGGCAGCGCTCAGGAACGCAACCTCTTACTCATTCCAGGCTGGCATCTGCAAATCATTTTGACTACACAGAGGTCAAAGAAGTGTGGTAATCGTTGAATTTAATTTACATTGGTATATTGTGCTCATCAGTTTGTAGCAGAAATCTGAACCTGGATCCATACAGTCATGTTCTAATGGAACAACCACTTGCATAGTTGATGAATCCACTGTGAAAATTAACTGAACAGCTGGCTAATATTATCTGAACACCTCTTTGTAAGTGGTGTGGATGAGGTTCCAGTTATTTGGTGGTTTATTTCCATTATGGTGTATTGTTTTCCTGCAGCTGAATGACAGAAAGATTGCTTTTGGCAGGATTTCTGTCTCCAAATTACGTCAATAATGCAAACTTAGTAAAATCCTCAACCAGCCTTATTAATTAAGTTTTCAGATCATTTACTCTTTGGTCTTCTATACAGAGGTGGGGGGTACGATGAACTGTTTGAATGCTGGATTACATTTTGTATTTATAGATTAAAATAATTATGCAAATTTATTAAGTTCCTCCTTTTTTTCTTTTTTCCTTTTTTAGTAAGTTCACAAATATTTCTCTTCCAGCCACTAGTGCTTCCACTCAAAGCATTTAGCTGTGCCTTGCATTCGGTACCTGAGCATATCAATTGCTGTGCAAGAAAAACAGCCATTCACAAACTGCTGCCTGAACATTTAACCTGATATCCCTCCCCCCTTCTTGACAAAAATAAACAAAGCTAAGCTTTTACCGTGTTATAGCAGAACGCTAATCCATAACGGTTTAAAGAGAGCTCAACCGATCACGACAGCAGAGATAAACTGTTGAGCAGATTAAAGGCAGAAAGCAATTCTGTTCAGCTAAATCAGTTATGTAAGTTGGCCTACAACTGCAGCATTTCCCCAGAAATTATGGGAAAGTTCCCTTTCTGCTGCTGCTCATGTTCTCCAGGCCATGCAGTAAACTGCTGACGCTGTGTGTGGGTTTGGTGGCTGTGTTAGAACGTGTGTGTGTGTGAGTGTGCACATGTTTGTGTGTGCTGGGATCACCACCAGGCAGCATGGCTCAGCTGCTGAGAGACTCCAGAAGAAAGGATGGGGAATTTCAACCACAAGGTTCTTCTTAACTTCCTTCAAGATGATCCTCATTCACTAGCAAGGAGGATCCCCAAGGTTCTCCAGGGATAATTCCAGCCCTAAACTTGATTGTTTTTTACTGACAGACCTTATTTTAAACTAATGTAACATTTAAACAGGACTAAAAAGGAACAAAGTCACGTTTCTGTGCTACAAATAGATGTGGAATGGAAATACCAAAGGAGTCTTCCTGGAGTTTGAAACAAGGCTGATGCCTTTTTGCCTACAAAGCCCAATTCAAAACCCCTTGAAATAAACCATTGACTTTGCTTGGTCCCATATTGATTTGATCTCTGCTGAGGAAGGGCAAGCATTGCATAAGAAGAGAAGGATTTCATTTCTGTCTGTGCAATATTAAAAAGGCTTCTGTGTTTTTGTTGCCGATGGCAGCCATGGCCAGCAGCACTGCACCACTTCCTGCTGTTGCTTTGTTGTCAGGGTGACAGGGAGGATCCCACACTGTCCAGCATGGACAGTGCTGTGCTGCCAGACCCCCCACTGTTTAGTGCTGCTTATGGTCACCTGTGTTCTACATTCTGGCTGCACTCCCTGCCAAAAAGGGTAGATCAGAAAGATGGCTTTTTCCCTCCCCACTGGGGGAATCTGCCTGGGCCATACATTTAGAGACTCATTTCTCTTTTGAATACATTTTAGTCTCCAGTATGGAATAAAATACTTCTTCCTGCCTTGGTGCAGTTCAGTCACTTGTTCAGGCTGCACCTTTTCACTCCTGCCATGCACTGGGATCCCTCAGTCATAGACGAGCTCTAGGACACAGCTTTGCACCACAGCCAGGTCCCGTTGTGCCCTGTGCCCTGCAGACTGGTGTGGAGAGCAGGCTGTGACACCTGGCAGCCTACAAGGCAAATGGCAGTGACTAAGATGAGTGACTAAGAAACACTCTGAGCTCTGCTGCCGTTCACAGTTTACCTGGGCTTTAATTAAAGCATCACAGATCTGCATCTCATGTGGTTGTTTCCTGCCTACCTGTTAGCACAACACTCTTCTCTGAAGAAGAGATGATAATAAATCCTGCTTGAGAACCTTAAAGGGATAAAGTGACAAAAATTCTAGGAACTCAGTCTTCTGCTCAGTTTCCTGCTCTGCCTTCTCCTTAGGTACTTTGGGATACGTGATGGTCAGGAGATGTTTCTTCCTGGGAAGTGTTCCAGAGATGAGGGTTCTGCTTCACGCTCACTCCCTTGAGAGTACATCTGTGCTCCATTAGTCATGGTGAATGGGATGATTGCGGAAATCATGGTGACCTAGAAATGAGGGGGGCCCAGAGATGAAGTGATGTATTTGGGAACATGAGTGCTCATCCCAGCAGGGTCTGCATCACTTGGGAGCCAGGAGTGCGCTGGGCAGCCTGTGTGTTCATGCCTTCCCAGGTTCCTTCTGGTCAGAGAGAGAAGAACTGTGCTCAGGGGCGTTTGGTGCTCCCAGCTCATCTCTCTGCCAGTGGGAGCAGTGCAGGCTCAGAAAGGGAAGGTTGAGAAATGGCTGAGCTCTTTGAGGCTGTTGTTGGGCTCCTTCTTGGCTTCTGCTTGCACGAATAGGAGAGAGGCACGATAAGAGCAAGTGGGAGAGTCAGCATTTCATAACCATGATGTTACACCAAAGGTACGTGCAGCTGTGACCAGTCAAAGGAAGGAGGGGGGTTGCTGTAGTACCAGAAAGTTCTGTCTGTGTCACCATGAGGGAAAGCATTTACATGCTGCTTGGACTCTCGAGTGCTCCTGAGGAACAATGTTGTTTAGATGCCAAAAGAAAGGAGCCAGACTGTTATTTCCTTTCTCCCTATGTGACAGCTTCTGAACTGGAATGAATCTGCATCAGCATCAACACAGGGAAGAGAGAAACCTTGAATTAAACAGTGAAATAAAGATAATTCTCCTCACTGGTATCCGGCCCTTTACCTGCATATCTGACCCAGGAGATCTGTGTCCTCTTGCAGGCTCTCCTCTGCTGCAGGGCAACAGCTTTGAACTCTGAGGTAAACTGGCTGATATGCTGACAGGAATAACCACAAAGGCCAGCTGGGAACACTACCTTTGGGCATCTCACTGTACCTCGTGTTTCCCCCTGGCTGCTAAGGTCGATTGCCCACAGCTGGGCTTCCCTTGCTGTGAGTGGTCCCTTGCCATCATCTCCCTGTTCCTGCCCTCAGACCTAAAGCCGACAGCCATACCAGCAGCATGCACCAGCTCTTCCTGCCACTCCGAGCCCGCTGAGATTGCACAGCCAGGCTTTGGGGCAGAGCATTTTCCTCTCCTCTTTACTGGAAGCCAGGACAAGGGCTGTGTTTTGCCACCCCATCAGGACCTGCAGGTACAGCTGAGTGCTCCTGACCAGGCACCCTGCAGAGAGCAGAGCAGCACAGCAGCATTTGAGCTGCTGAAGACCTCAGCCTGAAGTTATTTCGGTGGGGGCTGAGTGGGTTGATGCTAAATATCGTATTCCTTTATAGTTGTTAAGAGGCCAATTTGCATGAGTGGTTCCAGTGGAGCTGTGGAGCTCTCCCCAGGGGTCCAGATAGCTGCAAGATATGTCAGAGACCAGGACTGAGTGAATTCAGAGCTGCTGTTCCCAGAGGTACAAGCTGAGTAGTCAAAGCTCTGTAAGGAGAAGAAGGAGCCTTTTCCATCTCTTTCTGAAAGCTGATCCTGATTCAGCATGAAGCCCATGTGCATGACTAGGTCTAGTCAGCTCAGAGAAACTGTTGCTTTAGCAACCTCCCTTTGTATTAGGCACTGTGCAGGAAGGGGAATTCTGCAGTGGGATTTTCCTCTCCCTCATGTTGCTTTGGGAGAGCTGTAGTCCCCTCTCCTAACCTGAGTCAAAAATACATTTGCAGTAGTTTCACCTACCATGTGTCTGCAATTCAGCGTGGCTGGTCCCTGGGCACGTGGAATGAAAGTTTGTGATGTCAAAATATTCTGGGTTTGTGATGTCAAAATATTCTGACCCAGAAGTTTATTCCACTTGAGGGGTGAGGAAGGTGATGAAGTTGCAGGCTCTGATACTTTTTACATTGGTCCCCCATCCCCTTAGAAATTACCCATAAAGTACCATTTCAGAATAATTAAAATAATCAGGAGCCACCGATTTGTAGGAATCAGCTGGATTTGAGAACCAAATCTGCTTAGAGGAAGAAGGGGAAGGAGCAGTAGGAAGGTAGAGAATGACTTCTAGGAGAAAGCTCTTCCTTTCCTGGCCTTTTGCAGTAAAGAGGCAATTTCCCAGGAAGTTCCAGATTCTCCTCTTGAAAGCTGTGGATCAGAAATGCTCATTAGTGAGGATGTTGGTTCAATCAGGCTGTTTTAACAAAGGATGTAGGGTGGGATCTACATCTGATGGAGTGGAAAGGAGGGAGGGAGAGGAAAAGAAGTCTGCAGTCAGCTCAGCCTGTTGGATTACAGGTGCATCATGTCACACTGTTAGAGGAGTTCGGTATGGTCTAAATTACGTTAGCAAAATACACAGTATAGTTATATATTATACAATAAAGAATCAGCCATTTCAAGACATTAATGGGCAAGAGCATTGAATAAGAGAGAGATTTGATTACTTACACTGAAAAAACAGGTTTAACTAAGAAACTAGCTGCAGTTTCTGCATGTTCTCTTGATGTGTTTCTGTGTCCTCTGTCAGATAAGGTGGAAACATGTAAGAAAATGGATAATACTTGAGTGGAATACAAAACCCACAAGCACATAAATCTTCCCAGACAGGAGATTGACTTCCAGATCTTACCACCCAGTGCTCCCAGGAGGATCCTTTGTTGTCAACATTTCCTCACTGATCTTAACAGCCCTTTAAAGAGAGAGGAAAGTGCCCTTTTTCAGCAGGATGTGCAGATACTCTCATGGTTACAGCTGATTACCAGCCTGCAGACACACGTCAGAGCAAGGATGGCAGCGCTGGACTCCTTTAGGTTTTTACATGGACTATAAATGGAGTGTATTCCCTCTGAAGGCATCACACCCAGCCCTGTGCACTGCTGCCATTAGAACAGCACCAAGAGGCCCAGGTGGTCTGGACACATAAACCTGGGGCCTGTCACAACTGAGCAAGCCACCGGCAAAATGTGACCTGTGCACGACTGCATGGCACCGCAGCGAGCCCAGGGCTTCCTCCCGCCTCGGGGACAGCGCTGAGTCTTGAGCATTATCCCTTGGAGCATCTTCTGCCTCCAAGGGAATATGGGGGCTCACTGTTCCCCTCAGACTAAGTGCCTTTGCACCTGCCAGCTCCTTCTGTGCCACTTCTGACAGAGCTGTAGTCTAAGAGTCAGGGTGCAGTGTGCTTCCCTAGGAAAAGAAAATGCAGTCCTTCCACATGGTAACTCTGTGTGAGGCAGGACTTCTGCTTCGTAAGGAAACAGATCCTCATTTCTCATGCAGTTTGACTTTGATCCTGCAAACATTTACTCAGAGAGGGGAAGGGATTTGCAAAATGGCTGTGGCAGGAGGTGGAAGTACCCGCGGCTGTTGTGAGAGCATGGTGGTACCTCCACGTTAGGGAGCGGCTGGCTGCCTGAAGAAAGAGCAAGGTTTCTCAAAGAAGGTAAAGGGATTTCATGTCCCAGCTCCTACTGACTTCTCTTACTTATTTGTTTCAGTAGGATTTCAGCACAACTTCCTTGATCACCTGGGCTCTGGTTGTGTAGGCTCTTTGGAAATCACACAGCACTGTGCTCCTTTCAAAGGCTGATGCAGGAGGAGATTGTGCAAGGCAGTGGCAGAATGTAAAACAGGACCTGACATCCCAGATCTTCTCACAACTCCTTCCTAAATAACAGTGCTCTCCTAATGCTCAGCAAGAATCTCCTCCAGAGCAAAGCTCTCACATGGCAGCACCTCAGTGCCCACAAGTTCTTACAGTACCTAGATGCAAATACAGTCAGATAATGTCTTGATTCGTGTCACAACTCATTACCAAATCAGAGCAGGCAGCCATATCAATGCTTAATGATCTTCTGAAACTTTAATTCATTTTACTCTGTAGCCATTTTCATTAATTAGCTGCATTAATTTTATACAGATTAAAAATGTAAGTCAATCTCTTTGAAGTAGAAAAGTGGCATTTTAAAATCTGTCTACATTCTATCCCAAGCCTATAAATACATCTGCCTCATAGAAATCAGCTGTTTATGGTAGTTCTTATAGCAGAGAGGGTGACTCAAAGAGGCTTATGTGCTGCATTAGTTTTATCAGAGCTGAAAAAAACCTCCCAAATTCCCTGTGAATTAGAAGGATCAGTGACTATAGATAGATCCTGTGCTCTTCCCCCACCAGCTGAAACATGGCACTGGTTTTGGATAGTCTGGATCCAAAGCAGTCACACTAGCAGGAAACAAGTCACATTTTGTTGCACTTTTACAGAATACTTTCTCAAGTAAAAATCAACAAAGCAGCAACACCACAAAGGCTGCTAATTGCTCAAAACACAGTGTTTTCCTCCATGCCTGCCCCACTTTGTTGTAGAATACCTAAGAGTGGTTGAATTCAATTATACACCCCAAAATAATATTAAAAGATGATGAGTAAGGCTGCAGAGCCACCCATGCAAAAAGCTAGGGATTCTAATAGAATTAAGGCGCTTTCTGAAGCCATTAGTTGTAGGATAAATAAGGCTGAGTAATGAGTTCAGGGATAAGGGACAGAGGGTTGAGGTCCCGACTGGGTCTCACAGGAGTCTGGAGGTCACGAGTGGCGTCCTGGCGTCTGTGCTGGTACTTGTGCAGCTCAACGTTGTTATAAATGACCTGGAAAAAGGGCTGAGCACTTTGTCGGGGAGTCTGCTGACAGTGCACAGTTATTTATGGCACTAGGATAGGGACAGATTGTAAGGAACTATGGAAAGACTTTACAGGTCACTCCTGCCTAATGACTGACTGGGCAATAAAGGGCAGGTGAAACTCATGCAGATAAATGCAAAGGGTTACCAGGGGACAACCCTGTTGGGAATTGTGAGTTGATGGTTGCTGGGGCTGCAGCACCAGGGCAGAGAAGCTCAGTGCTCAGCTGGCTGCTCCAGGCTGAGAAGCACCATGAGAGGAGCACTGTCATGCTCTGAGGGAAGTACAAGCTTGTTCCTTTTCACAGGAGCTGTTTTGAACCTCCTTGCAGAGTGTAACTAAGTGGAGCTAATCTAGGAGATCATTCCCATTTACTCCAATGTCCCTCTGTACTTTCCTGCCAGTGATGGTCTAAAGCTCTGTGACACTTCCCAAACATGTAATGGCTGCTTGCTGCAAGTCAGAGTCAAGTTCCAGTTGTGTTTTCAACCACATAATAAGATTTATCTTGCAAAACTTCAGTGGTTCTTAACAGTACATTTGTCCCCTTGTAAGATGGGAGGTTTTCGTTATGACTTTGTTTCCTAAACATTTGAAAGCCTTTGAAAAACAGAGGGCTTGCTCAGCTGTGTCCATAAACATTCAAATTATACTTGACTTGTTTTCTACCCTGTATTTATCCTATGTGTGTGCGTGTTGCTGTTTAGCAAGTGCAGCAGTCCTCAGAGACTGACGGAAGAAACCTCCTACCTGCAGTGCATCCTGGGGAGCTAAACCTCCTGGCTCCCATGCTTGAATTTGTGATGGACCAGAGAGTAAGACTTTTATATTACTTATTTAAACACCATTACACCCCGAAAACGAGGGCAGCAGCCACTGGAGCGCCAGGAATGGCACTGCCAGGTAGCACCTTTGTTTGCAGTGACTGGCGGAGAGCTGGGCACCCCCCCCCCTGTACTGCGACCGCCCCTCCCAGCCCATTGCCTGCTCCAGGGGCTGGGCTCCGTGGCTGCAGCAGGAAGCAGCCCTGTTTCCCTGCCTGGCAGCTCCAGTGTCCTTGGGAGGTAGCACAGTTCAATAGCAGCGGCTTGTTTTAAGGCAGTGGGATCTTACAAGGATTTTTAAGAGGCAGCTCTGCCTTGGGAACAGGCAATGCAGCAAACACTGGTGACGGTGCTCTCCCCTGCAAGGCACCACACAGCTGTGGGGTTGATCTGTTTTAGTGCTCCTGATCACAGCTGCCCATCATATTTCAGCTTATTTTTGACAACTATAGGTCCAACTCTTCCACTTCTTTCGGAAAAAAAAGGCAATAAACACACACTACAATTTGCACAAAATTTTTCAACAGCCCAGGCTAAAATCAGTCTTTATGTGCTTGGAATTTATTTAAAATAATTGCTATTTATGCCCTTTTTTTGGCTTTTTACCAATCTAATCAGCATAATTTGACTGTGCTGGAACAAATCTACAAGACTCCAGAACTGCTCTTGCAGATCATGCAGATTAAACATGAACTAATTAGTAGATTTCTGGATCTCTAAATCCACAGCTTTGGAAAAAGCTGACAATGCCCATTAGTCTTCACACAAGAGAGAGACAAAACCCAGACATACAAGAAAAATGGCTACAGATGGACATATGTGTGAGAAATCTTTGTAAAGGAAAAGGATTAAAAAACAAACCCAAAACCAACAACAACAACAAGACATTGGGATAATAAGCAACAGCATTTGGGGTTTTTTTCTGAAATATTTCAAGAATAAAGGCTTTTTCTGCCTTTAGTTCACTCTTTTGTGGAAATTAAACATGGTTCTGTAAGAACTAGAGGCCATAAACCACCGTGGGATAAAAAGGAAAAAGTAGCAGAAGCTGCGAAGATGAATATTGAATTCACCCACGAGTTAGTCTGAGCACATCCAAAAACCATGACGTCAGTAAAAAGGAAAAAGCCTGACTATCGCCCTGGGAATGAAACCAAAAACTTGCTTTGCCAATATGTGAAGGTTTCTGAAAGTCTTCTAAAAGTTTCCTCAGGAGACAACAATAACTCGATTAGAAATGTTCCAGCAGATGATGAAGAACAATAACAGCTGCTCCAAAGCTCACGGCAAACAATGGAAAGTCCCCGTTGATTTGTTCAGTCTTGAACAGGGTCCAAAATTCACAGAATTTCACAGAAGAGGTAAAAGCAGCTGTCTGCCTGCAACAGCAGGTTTCACGCAATGAGGGGATGGGAATGGCCCCGTAATTCAAGCCCTGTCCAAAAACTGCCACTGACAGGCAAGAGCCTAAAAACAGGCACTGGAAAAGTGGGTTCAGCGCTGGTCTGGAAGAAGGGTGCTCCCTTCCCAGGCTTGATGGGATAACATGGACAAACTCAGAAAGGTCTCTCTGGGATTAAACCTGTCATGCATAAATTGACCTTGTTAATTCCTACGTGCTTTAAGGAGGTGTTTTTACCTGCCTCCTTGGTTAATCACACACAATCAGGATGACCTCCTGATCTCATTGGTACAGTTTTATGGGAGGTCTCTCATCTGCATTTCTTGGCACTGGGCTTATCAAGCTGCTCATGGGGGCTGAATGGGCTGGGCAGGCTCTGCTCTTTGCTCTGATCTGATAAACACCCCAGACCGTGTTACCTTCTATGCTTACTTGGGAGATACCTGTACATAAGATGGCTCTAATGATTTCCCCTTGTCATCACCACCTAAAGCCATCCTTCCTTGCCTTCCAAGAGCAGGAAGCTGCCATGTCTCTGCCCAGAGCCTCTGTCCCCATGCCCAGGGCAATTAGAGCCTGATGCCATACCCAGTGCAATTAGAATTAATGAGGAAATTTAAACCAATGACATCAGAAATGTGTTTGGCTCATTATCTTTGAGATACAGATAAAAGAGACAAGGCAGCCTCAAAACCATATGACAAATGTACTAGTGCTGGAGTCTGAATTCTGGCACTGCACTGCGCTGGGCTGAGGGGCACAGGCTGTGGGTGATTGAACAGCCTTGTAAGGAATTTTGCTGTATTTAACTACAGATAAGGAACTATAGGGGCAACAGAGTAAGCAGTGGGTTTTGCCAGCGAAAGGACAAATTCCTCTTTCACCTCTTGAGGACCTTGGAGTAAACCTGCTCAGCGAAGCTTTGTGCCTTTGCACAGTTCAGAGCAGAGCGGCTTTGCACTGCAGCACAGGAGCTGGGGAAGTCAGCAGGAATAAACTGAATCCTAGTAACATCTGCTTCACTTTCCTAGCTCGTCCCCCACCACCATCTCACAAAAAGAGAAGCATTTGGGAATTCCAAGAGACGCTTTCCCCATGATGCAGCTTAAAGTTGGTTTCAAAAGAAGACCACACTTCTCTGCAAATGAAGCTTTAACAGCAGTATTATTTATTTAACAGGAAAATCAAGCTGAAGACAAAATAAAAATTAACCCTATTCCTGAGCCTTTCCCTAGGAACATGTTTATTTTGTCATTTCTCACAAAACTATATAGTCTTGTATTTGAAGGGAGCTTGTGTTGCTCATACTCTTTTTGCCAGGTACAATACATACACCTAAAAATAATCCTAATGAAGCTTGTGCAAGCATGCACATTATAATCATGCTCCCTTCCCAAATTCCTGTCCCTGCCCCATGGAACTGAAATCAGGCTTTTTCCATTACATGGTTAAAGCCTGTGCACAGGCAGAGCAGAGGCTCTGGATCCTTGTCCTAATAGTTAAAATCCCTCTGGAATTTGTGTTAATTTATCCAAAGGGCTACTTGGAAATACTGTGCAGGGCTTAAACCCCCCTCCTCTGTGCTATTTTCGAGCACAAGCTCTAGCAGCTCTGAAGCATTTATTCCCAATTGCACCCACAACTTTTCATTTTGGTCTCTTTAATGTGTCAGTTTAATCTCTTCCCCTTCCTCAGGCAGCTCTCAGGGTGTGCGGTGGCGTTGGGGCTGATGCCTGAGAGCAGGAACAGTGCACAGTGCTCTCACAGCAGCAGCACTTCCTCATTTCATGGCACTGCACATCATGGTAGGCACAGGAAAGGCTGTTTTATGCCCCAAAAGGCACATTGGCACTTCAGCATGTGCCAAGGCCATGCAGTCAGCATCCTTTGCTTTATCTCCAGAATCACCTGTATAGCTTCACCTGCCTGCGTCATGTGCTGCAAATTCAGACATTAGTTACGGATGGGGTTTTCTTGCATTAAAGGTTTTATTTGGGGAAAATGAATCAGTTGTACCTCCACCACAAACAATCCCACTCAGCCATCAGTCCGCACTTGCAAAGCAACAGAAAGCTCCCCCCTGAGGTGGATGTTCCCTAGGGGCAATGCTGCTGTGAGCTGCAAGAGCAGGAGGATCACATGTGCACTGTGCCCATATGTCCCTGTCACCTCGTGGGACACTGCAGGGAATGGATGTTATCCCTCTGGAGGAACCATGCTGCCTCCACATCTCTCACCAGGAGCTCACGAGGAGGGAGGAGGCAATTTCAGAAACTCACACCCCAGAACTGGGAAGGCTTTTTCCATGTTCCTTGCTGAAATTAGTCTTTTCACTTCTCTGCCAGTCCTCCTCCTCCCAGTCAGGCCTGTCACTGAGGAAATGCTAAACTCCAGGAACACCACTGCGGATTTGGGGTGGGCACAGGCAGGGAGACTGCCCCTGCCCCTCTCTGGGGAATGAATCTCTCCATTGGCAGGGCAGTTTCTTGCAAATTCAAAACAAAGAAATCAAGGAAAATGTGATTACCTACAGGAAAGTTTCAGCTGATGGAGTAGGGCTAGTGCTGCCAGACCGGTCTCTGTGTCCAACCTTGGATGGCTCATTTGGGTCCAGCACAGCACTGTCACAGGCAAGAGCTCTACAGTCAGCCTGCATGGGGCCAGGCACTGCTGCTGGCTCTGCCCTTAGTGTTCTACTGGCTTTTTATTATTCATATAAAGCCTTCTAACATGCTTGTTTATAATATTACTTTCTACTCTACGAAGGCCATATGGACATGATGACCAATTATATGCTAAAAGCAAAGTGAAGGGTGCTTTATAAAGTCAGCTTATCAGGGGTTTATTCAGTAAATTAATGTCTTTTAGAATTCTTATGTACACAGAAGCAAAGATCTCTCATAATTACATCATTCAGGTCTACAGTTTATATTTCTGAAGGGAAAGTTCCAATATAATTCAGCCCCATCTCTGCACAAAATAAGGACTCCACTCTTCATCTAATAAGAAAGCAAAGTGTTTGGAGGTCTCTGGAATGGAGTTGCAGTAGCCAAGCTCAGCTTTAACACACACTATCAGGGAGCCAGATGAGCCTGTGGTAGCACATATCATGAAGGGATTAATGTGATGGAGCCCTGGGGCATCTCCTCTCACCTGCATCCCATAGGCCTGGGTTACACAGAGGCAACGTTTCCCTTTAGTAAAGAAAGTTCTCTGTCATTTTTCTCCAGATCTTCACAAGATATAGCCTGTTCTCAATGTAAATATCAAGAATCTCAAAAAGTTCTCCCTTGCACACAAAGGTAAATGAAAATGCCCCTTTCTTAGAGCTGGCGATGTTTAAAAAGTCTTAATGAGCTTTCCTTATTCATAAAAATGCCTTGTGTTTGAAAGCTTGCCATTTCCTTAACAGCTTTAAATGTGTCTTTTGCATCTCTCCAAATCTGCAACTTCTTTTCCTCCCACTTTCCTCCAAAGTCCATGTTATGGAGTATACGTGATATGGTCTTGCAGCTGCTTCTCCCCAAGGAAAGTCCAACAACTCACAAAATGGCAACCAGGAGAAAGCACCAGTGGGGAAAGTTAATTTTAATGACAAGAAAAGAAAATGCCCAGAGACAAAAGTCAAGGCCAGCTTATGTTGTCAGTGGGAACCACTTGGTTCTCTGGGACACCCAGAAAGCACACTCAGTGGAGTCCAGCCTGACACAATGTAGCATGGGCATCTTGCATGATGTCTCTCTCAATTCTGCCTGCCTTCAAAAAATTGAAGAATTGGCATTCTCCGTTAATTTTTTTCCAAACAAGAACTCTTTTTTTAATTACAGATTTTAAGATTATATGATGTCCCTCCTGTGTTCTCAGGCACCCTGCTGTGTGCTTTTGCAGAGCGACAGTAATATCTCACAATGATAAGATCTTTATAAACCTGTTGTCCTAGTTAAACAAAGAGGACTTTCATTCTACAGTAGCATTGCATGTGGTGAAAACCTGATTTGCAGACAGTCCTTTCCTATCAGCCTACTATAAAACCCACCCAGTGACCTTCAAGGGCTTTTGAGTTCATGTCTAACAGAGCAATGGCACAGTGAGCACCCGACTTTCAACCCATTTGTCAGACCTGCCACTGCTGGCCCCACCTCAGCCTGTAACCTTCAGCCATGGATTTGGAGCTTGTAGTCAGCTCTTTTACCTCCTGAGCCCTTTGAAATGCCTTTTAGCCCCACTGCAAATGGCAATACTGGTGATAGAGGGAGATTAAAGGCTGACGGCAGATGTCAGAGAAACTGTGGTATCTCTCCAGTTCTCTGCCAGTATTTTCCAAGACCTTACTTCCTCTTATATAAGTTATAGATATATTTTTTAAAAAAATCGATCTGCCTTACGCAAATATTTCTTATCAGCAGATAATGCACTTGCAGCACCAGACATACGTGATTAGGGAACCTGGGCTCGAGGTGACACAGTGGTAGCACATGGTACCGTGCAGAACAGCAGCTGGATTCCTTCCACCTAAAAAGTTATTTGTTCTAACTAAAAGGAATGAACCATTAAGCACAAGTGACCCATTGAGCAAAAGGCTTTACAGACCACCACTGAGTGGACCCTCTAACGTAGCCTATACGTGCCAGTTCAGAACTGGGGGGAGGGGAAAATATGGCTTTAATCCCTTAAACTCTTGAGATTAGCAAAATAATATAAATGTGTGTAATACAAATTGCATGTCTGTAATCCAGGGTGCTTGCTACTGTGGCACCCAGAAGGTCACCAGCAATGCTTCCTTTCTTCTCATGACAGTAATTTGGGGACCAGTTTTCAAGGCTGCCATGTAGTAAGTGTAATTCTCAATGAAACCATTCTCAGAATGTCGGGGTCAGTCCTACACCCACAGACATCACTGGAAACCCTCCCATTGACTTCAGCAGCCTTTGAATCAGCCCCTTTCCTGTGGGTGCTGTGGGAACAGGGATACACAGTGCTCTGGCAGCAGCCTTTTAAAAATGTATTTGGGATAATTTCTTCCTCTGGCAACCTCTAGTTTAGCAGCTTAATCATCAGACAGGAATAAGAGGAGCTGAAAGATCTTCCACCTTCCTACAATGAGTTAATTCTCTCCCCTGCTATATTAGCTGTCATACATCTATATATACTGTCATTTGTTTCTCACCCTCCTCCAGATCAGAGAGCTGCTTAATCACTGCCTGTCAGCTCCCGCCTTGCCATATTTCAGCCTGTTCATTTAAAATGTTGTTATTTGCTCCCTGGGCAGCCAGTAGTAAACCAGAGAAGCAATCAATAAATGTCCTTAACTGGAGCTCAGGCTGCAAGCGGAAGCATTGTCTAAAGCAATGGGGGGAGGATAAATCCCTGTTTCCTTTCCCCGGCACTGCTGATTGCACATATGCACTGATTCACTTGTCAGCTTGCCATTAGCAGACACGCTCTGGCTCCCAAAGCAAAGGGGTTGTGAGAGGAGAGAGAGCAAACCACACACAGGAACAACCACTGCTCCCATGGCTGAGTTGTCTCCTCTCCTGCTGCACTCACACCTCGAGGACACCTCTCCGTAGGGAGGGTTGGGTGCCTGCAGCCTGTCCCCATTCCCAGCACCCGGGAAGGTCTGGCACCGGCTGGCACGTCACTGCTGCCCTTTCAGAAGCAGGGAGGAGCCGGTCTCCTGTCCATCATGACTGCGTGTGCTAAGTTGCTCCATCCTTCCCACCTGTTGCCTGCTGTGCAGCTCATCAGCAGGAGCCAGGGATTTCTTTCTGGCCTTGAGCAGCACCCCAAGCCTCCAGACCCATAGCTACTGTCAGAGCTGCAAACACTGCTCAGATGCAAGCAATATCCCCTTTCTCCTGTCCTCCCAGCCTCCTGTGTCAGGATTCTTTGGATGCAAACTCATGTTGTTATGCTCCTGCCAGCCATCCCTTTGGAAACTAGAGGGATTATTATTCTTACCAGCATTTTACCCTTGGGCAATACCACAAGACTACAACAAAACAAAAGCAAAAATCCGTCCTGAGTGTTGCCTACTGCAGTTAAATTCAAAGTCATGGTCCAGACTGCGAAGTTGCCTCCTGTTGTAACTTGGCAATTAAGTAGAGGTACCAAGTGAGTCTTTAAAGGGCAACCTAAATAAGAGCTGTTAATTCCACTTCTGGCACAAACAGGAACTGCTTGGTAAAGGGTTGATGGGTGAAAAAAATGGTAGGAATCAGTTTTATTTTATTCTGCCAATGATGGAACTCTTCTAGGTGGCTCAGTCCCTGGGTGCTCTCAGTCACTGCTGAAGCTCCCACCAGTCAGTGTCTGGGTCACCATGCTCTGGTCTGGCCTCAGCTCCTGAGCAGATGTTTCCATGCCATTTAATGCTACTGTGATGCACATCATAAGGCATAAACCTGGCGTTAGGTGAGCAACAGGGACATGAGCTACCCCTTCTGGGGCTTTTGAAGTGCCAGACTCACTCCTCAGGGCTGGAGGAGCAGCATGATCTGGGACATTGTTACAGCGGGGATACAGTAACACGCATATATCAAACCAGGAGTCCCGTGGAAAAGAAATATATATATACGGATTCTTGCTAGATGTTTCAGAGATGTTTATTTCCCCAGCCGCATGGCCGGGATCTGCCAAGGAACTGCTCAATCACCGGACCCAAGGGTCCTTGCCTGCACAGTGGAACACAAAACAACCCATGGGGAACGAGGCTGACCAGGGGCAGGGAAATCCCGTGTGTCTGTGCCCTCAGGGCCCCTCTCCCAGGGCTACATGGCGGGGGGAGGGCGGGGGAGGGACCCCGACAGGACATGCCAAGCATGGCATTAGAAAGCAGTGGCACAGCCACTTTGTCCCTGGGTGTACAGACTTAACTACAAGACCAAACTTGTTTCTGTGCTCAGTGATGGGAGCTGGGAAACCACTCTAGGGGCAGATGCCACTTAGTTATTATTTTATTTTTAATTCAATACTTAAGCTCTGATCATCACTGTTGAGCCAAACACAGCATGACAATTCTCCTACAAACCACAGAGACAGTTAGATGAGAAGTGCCTTTCAATCCAGCAGAGGGATTCCCAGGGGTGCTAAAGCAGGTCAGAAGTAGATACAACATGCAGCACTTGCAAGTAATAGAAGGGGAGAATATTGTAGGAAAAGGGTAAAGGAAACAGAAGGTTACACAGATTGCTCAAAATATCCTTTCATTCCTGCCAGATATTAGTCAGTCTTGTCTCCAACCATAACATGTCTTCTACTAAAGAAGCACCACTCTCTATCCTCCTTCTCCAAATGTGATCCAACATCTTCTGCCTTGACACCGGAAGCAGGGAGCAGGCACCCAGCTGTCACATTTGCAGCTGCTAAGATGGAGAGAAAACATTCAGGCAATCCTGCCTGATCCACTCGTCTGCCAGTGATCAGCTGTCAGCAGTGACTGGCTGTCCATGTTGTCCTGTCCCATACATTCTCTGAAACCAGAGAGCTGCATGCACAAATGGAACTGGCCCACATCTTTGATAAATTTTTCCTTCTGCCTCCATCTTCTCTTGTAACAAACCATCTCCCTGGATGGGTCACACAACAGCAGTACTCCACTGCAGCAGCTCTTAGGTACAACCAAGGTTTGAGAGATGCTACCATGGTGCTGCTTAGAAGAAAAAACACCTTGTAAACTCCATTCCCAGATGATAAAATGTGTCACATGAATCATCCCCATCCCAGCCCAAGAGCACTATTAGTGTCAAGGGCAATAATAAAGAAAGCAAGGAGTGCAGAAGAGCACGTGCAGCCCACCCTAATTACTCCCATCACTAACAAGTCAATGAACCAAAGCATGCAAGTGAATGCGTGCAAAAATGTGTAAAGCTGAATAAAGCATCCCTTAGTCCCTGGCAGAGAGGGAGAATGCCTGTGTCAGCAAAACAAAGCTTCAAAAGCAGTAGGAAAAGTTGAGCCTGAAGCTGTGCTGGCAACACTGTGCCCTTGGGTGACTTTGGATAATGTCAATGTTCATTCTACAAAATATGGATGGTGCCTCCTTTCCTGCACTGTTAATCATCTGGATTTGGTGTTTTTCCAAGTTCCCCTGGTAGGTGACCATCCTCTGCCCAGCACATAGAAACCCCCACATTTAGGCAGGAACCCTCAAAACCTTTGTAACAGTCTGCACAAACTGTGCTTGGCTGCATTACACGCAGAGGCAGTGAGGCAATAGGCTCTGCAGTGGGCTGAAGACTACTAGATGTCCTCTCTGGAATCAGGACAGCCCTGTAAGGATCCTATTTAGTGCAAGTATCCTATTTAGTGCCCTTTCTCCTACACAATCATCATTACTGGTCCAGAATACTCCTCTTGGTATTCCTCTCTCTTGTCTCCACTTCAGAGGTCCTGTGATATTACAGCAAATTGGCAGAGAACGAGAGCATTCAGGCAGTTTTTAACCAAACTATGCAACGATTCCCCTTCTTCTTCTGCCAGCCAGGGATTCTCGCCATCACACTCTGTAAACACCCTCTGCTCTTGAGCAGGAGCATCAGCTTAGACCCTGACTCAAGTTCTCCATGTCTGGAAGGAAAGGACTCATTCACAACCTGATTCAGAGCCTCCTGACACTCAGGAGAAGAGCTCGTTCCAGTCCTGATTCACACTGTTGTGATCTGATTCAAACCCTCCTGGCCCAGCAGGGAAGTGGGACCAAGACTCAGATTTCCAGGTTCAGAGCAGGGTGACTCAGGATCCACATGGACCACAGCTGGGACAACTTCTCCAAAAACACCTCTGCTCCTCTGCTACCTACTGGGGGACATGCTACTGCCTGGGCACTTGGGATGAGCTGTTCCAAGATGCACTTTGGACCAGGTCAGTACAACAAAGCTGTATGTTCAGAGAAGAGTATGGCACCAGGACCTGCAGGCTGAAGTTGTCCCCTGGGTAAATAGGTGCTAATCCACCTCTGTCAATCACTGCATTTTCAACCTGTTGCAAGAACCTGCCTGGCAGAGCCCCTCCTCCTGACACAGTGCCAGGTCTTGTTCTGCAGACGCTGCTGGACTGATGCCCTTTGCGTCCCGCCGTGAAGAATTCAATGAGTTTTTCGGCATCAGCAGCTCAGGGCTGCTGGGTTTTGTACCTCGTGCTTACACTTATGGGACCTGACAGTGGCTCTTTAATTCTTAATCCTTCTGAGAAGCAGACTGTGTGTTCCTTCCAACTTGGATCAGCCTGGACCTCATTAGCTCCTCTCACTCGGTTGTGCCCAGAGGAGGTGGCAGACACACAGACCCAGGAAAATCACAGTCCATCACTGTGGTGTTACTGCAATCCAGCCCTGTGAATTTTAAACTAATTTGGAACTGAACTCCTTGATAAAGCCCCTGAGGCTTTCCTGGTATTTCTGATTTCCCTTGATATACTTTCTTTTTTTGCCTTCCTTATTTCCACTTGCATTCAGAACAGGGGTTAGGGTGGGCCGCAAGATGCAAAGTGCTGATGTGGTCTCAGTAGTGGTGGGTGTTGACTGGCCCCACATCTTCAGGGCAGGTGTGTGGGCACGTGTACATGGAGGAGGCTGGAAGTTTTACAAAATCTTCACTGACATCATTGATGAGCAGTGAGAAGAGAAGTAAAGGGGTTTAAAGAATCCATAATGTTATCTTGTGAGCAGGAGATTTCTCCTGGTGCTCTTGGTAAGCACCCTCCTTGCATTAGGCCTGAACAGGTCAGCTTTCAGGGGGAAGAGGAGAGGAGAGGAGAGGAGAGGAGAGGAGAGGAGAGGAGAGGAGAGGAGAGGAGAGGAGAGGAGAGGAGAGGAGAGGAGAGGAGAGGAGAGGAGAGGAGAGGAGAGGAGAGGAGAGGAGAGGAGAGGAGAGGAGAGGAGAGGAGAGGAGAGGAGAGGAGAGGAGAGGAGAGGAGAGGAGAGGAGAGGAGAGGAGAGGAGAGGAGAGGAGAGGAGAGGAGAGGAGAGGAGAGGAGAGGAGAGGAGAGGAGAGGAGAGGAGAGGAGAGGAGAGGAGAGGAGAGGAGAGGAGAGGAGAGGAGAGGAGAGGAGAGGAGAGGAGAGGAGAGGAGAGGAGAGGAGAGGAGAGGAGAGGAGAGGAGAGCCCTCCTTGCAGAAAGATCTGTATCTCACATCTAGTCTGCAGAAAAAATTAGCTGGGATGGAGGTGGACTGTGAACTTTGCAGTCCATTTGGTAGCTGATTTGTTGGGACCAGCCTGGTACCAACGAGCACCATGGCTGCAGATTGGGCTTGTGGAAGCTGTTAGGTACTCCAAAAGGACCAATACTGATCAAAATCAAACACACATAAAAATGTCACTAAACATAGCAACATTTGACCCCTCCCCACAGGCCTGGGGGTCAGGAACCAAAGAAGGAAACCAGGATGTCTCTAGCATCAGCTGCCTCTGGCTGTTAGCAGAGGGCTAGAGTGAGTGACCCAGCTCTCTGACTTGAAGCCTCTACACCACTGAGGGTCCAACCTCCTGCAAGGAGAATTGAAGCTTTCAAAGCCCAGTTCATAGCAGACCCCAGATGCAGTGAGACCAGTAAGAACTTTACCATGGTATTTTATATCAAGAAATGCAGAGTTTCCTTCTGCTCTTTAAGTTTTCTTCCACAGAATAGTGTCTAGTTCAGAAAGGGAAAAAATGCCTGGCACGCCTGAGTGCTGTCTGAGCACTCAGAATGGAAAGAGGCAGAGCTTCTCCTAGGCACTGCAGCCCTGGGATTGTTTGCCTTACTAAAAAAAAGTGATCCTAACTTGTTTTAACCCTGAGATCCCCATCATTTTCCACAGTGCACATCAGAACAATGGCAGGGAGCTGAGGCTGAGGGCTCGGCATTGTGGACCGGAGCATCCCCAGCTCAAGAGAAGTCCATTTCTCTGGGCAACAAAAAACAGGCAGGACCCTTTGTCTAGGGAGAGTAGGATTATTTGGGTTGGCTTTCCAAATGGGCAAGCAAGGACCAGAGCGAGATACCAGCATCACTTCTGAAAAATCCAGTTCTTAAGAATTGAGAAAAGTTTCACTGTTATTTGCTGGTTTTGTCTTGACCCTGTTATGTGTAAGTATGGCAGGGCCAGAGAGGAGGGTTTGCAAAGTTTTGTTAAGGACTTAAGCCTTCACACTGGATCTCAGGGAAACTTTATTTCCCTCATGTTTCTCATACTGTGAGACTTCAAAATGCACCAGAGTCTTAGCCACTAAGTCACTAAGCACCAGCCTCCCAACAGTTAATGAAAAACACACTGTAGCACAGTTAAGTAATTCCTTCTCACGTGATGCAGCTGCAATTTGTCCTTCATTGTCACTAAAACCAAAAAAAGCTGGGAGTAAACTGTTCCAGGGCAGAGCTAAGTGACCAACAATCCTGCTACTATGTTGGCCCTGAATGTATTTTTTTTCCAAAGATTGATACAGGCTAAGGTATTTGCATTTGCTTGCTCACTCTCACATGATCAGCAGTGTTTCACTCCCCCAATTTTCATTGCAAGAGGTTTATTAGCAGATAAGTAATCTATGTAGCCATATTACCATTTTGTTCTCTGAAGAGCAGCATGTGCACTGCAACAGATCACTGGCACAGCCAAAATACAGAAATTCATTGCTCCAGGCAGCAGGAACAGCAGAGGTAACAGCCTGGCTTTGCAGTATCAGCTCTCCTTCCTGTCACATCCAGCACCTTGGGCAACCTTGCTGACATTTCAAGCAGCACACACCATTTATCTGAGCACTGTATGAGCCAAATGTAATCCCACATATATAAACTGAGCCTCAGCTGCCTGAGTGAGGGCTGTGTGTTTGCAGGTTTTCCTTTTTCTAGTAAAATATTTCCTGGCCCCTTTTCCAGTAGGGGCAAAAGTGGCAGGTTGGGTAGAACTGAGGTAAGTGCAGTCAATCTGAACACAGTCAAACAAATCACCGGTCATGTGGTTTATGCTGAATTAATAACCTGGGCCTCTATTGATTTCATGGTTGTAGCTCCACTGGTTTCAACGCCCTCTGCCTGTGAACTTTCATGTGAAATGAGAGTTCATGTGAACTTTCTTTTTGGCCCACTCAAGACCACTTTGTTGAAAGGATGCAGCAGCACACCTCTCTATCACCACTGCACCCTGCCCTATTCCCAACCTCATCCTGACCACAAGTCTGCTGATGCCAAGGATCTTTGCACACTGCAGAGGCCTGCTGGCATTTAAGTCATTCCCAAGATCTTTCTTTTAAATTAGGAAATCAAGAGGAAGTACAATCATCAGAGAAATTATGCTTTTCTATTATGTGCTGCCCATCTTTGGAAGGTGAAGATACAAGAAAAATGCTGTTTGTGAAAAAAACAGCCCTTAGCTGAAAGAGGTTGAGGCTCTTGTTCCTCAGTCAGAGAAATTCCAGCTTAGTTATTAAAGTCACAATCATCTTTCTTTACTTCTGATTTTTTTTTTTGTCCAATATCTGCACAAGCTCCCAGCCCCTGCTTTTATCTGACCTTTACTGAACGACCTTTCTTGGACCTGGCTGTTCTGTACCATGCTGCCAAACATCTCCTTCCTTCACCAGCTTCATGGGAGCTGATTTAATCGCTCTTAAAAAAAATCATCTTCCCATAGACATTTCTTCTTGTAATTACCCAAACCTTTGTTTCCCTTTCACTGCCTGATAAGTGCTATTTATATCCACAGCTGCTGAAGTATCTTCTTCCCAATTGCAGGTGAAGAAGATTCCTATCATAGCACATGCTCTAAAACTCCTAATCTGTTTTCTGGAGTCATTTGATGCTACCTGTCTTTTGCCTTCTGGAAACTGTCTCTCTATATTTTGGTGGCATGTACAAAATGACAAGAATGTCTCTGGGAGGGGGGAAAAGCAATGAAAATTAAAGGAAAGCACCAGGTCAATACAGCTAAGCTGGTTGCAGAGCTGAAAATGGTGGTCCTACCTCCCCTCAGCTACAATGAAGCACTGGGGTTTCTCCAAGTATGTGGAGGAACCAAACAGATATCCTCCTTTTCCTTGTGGGATTAGTTTTTCAGATTGTCCATCTCCTTAAACCTCCTCACTCTACTGGCACAAGAGGAAAAGTGGAAGCAGCAAGGGGGGAAGATGGTGGAAGAAAACAGCTATCCCATGCATCCCTAGAAGTATGTTTGGGTTTGGAGATCTTTATCCTGGGGTATTTATTTTGATGAAGTCAAAAATCTGCCCCAAACTCAGAGGAGACATGTGGAATCATACAGCAGTGATTAAATTAAAGTCCATCCTAGACAAATGGAGAAAAACACTATAGAACTGGCTGAGAAGGGAGCCATACATGAGGTCAGTTGCTCCTGGCTTTGTAGCCTGTGCTGCAAACCTTATGCAATGCTGCAAATCACACTCAGACTATGCTGCAAGCCTCACCCAGACCCATTCCACACAGCTACACCCAGGCAAATATTCCCAGGATCAGCAACACCTGTGCTGCAAAGCCCAGAGTCAGATTTTCAGCTCTGGTATCAAGAAAATCAAACTTCATTACACCTGGAGATGTTGAGCTCTGCCATTTGTTTGTCCTACCACAGAGCAGAATTCACATCTGAACTCAAACGGGCTTGGATCCCTTTTGTGTCTGTCAGTCTTCAAAGCAACTGTGGTTAAAATTGAAGCTTGTGTTAAAACTGACCCTCATATTAGCAATTTCACTGTAATTATGGAAAACCTTTTCCATTTAACGCCTTCAGGCTCTGCTGCGTGACCAGTGATTAAAATTAAAAAGTCCATCCTGGACAAATGAAGAACAACGCTACAGAATTGGTTGAGAAAGGAGCTCAAGTAAAGCACTTTGTAGCTTAAGGGCAGGTTTCTGCCACCTGTGAATTTGCAGGCCAAAGCACAGAGACTCTGGTAAGAGCATGGAACCACTGCAGCTGTGTGCCAGACAGCACAACTGATACAGGCTTAGTCCCATCAGTACCTCGATATCCAAGGCAGCCATTACAGGATTCACCCTTCAAAATCTATGCAAATTGCCTGGGCATATGAAAGGGTGAACCAAACTGCAGCGATCAGACCTCAGTCTTTAAAAGTTTTGCAATTGCTCCTTGTACCAAAGCAGGAATGAGCCCAGTGTGGGTTTGTTAGGAGAGAGGTCAGCAAGCTGCACCCCAGCAAATTGGTGGTGGTCTCTGCCAGCTCCAGCTTTTATCAGGTGCACTGCAGGCAACAACGTGCTACACAAATTAATTTTAATTCAAGTCCCGGCACCTTGTGCTCAAGTTTAATGTCCTGGCCTCTCATGTGAGACTGACAAGATGTATCGTGGTTCTGGGAGTTCTCTTAACTCTCCAATGCCAAATACTTTAAAGGGGTGTTGGTGCTAAAGGGATGCTCTAAGTTATTTGCACCAGAGGCAGCTGGATTGAGCCACATCCATGGGGACAACTCCCCAAATAAACATAAAAAGTGCAAAACATGGAATGATGTGTCACATGAAAACAAAAAGCACGCACTGCTGTGATCCCCAAGCTCCATGCCATAAACAGAGGCAGTAACTCCATATTAAAACAGTTACAAGGTTATCCAGGGAGGGGAAGGGTAGGGAGTCAAAACAGAGTCATGAGAAAAAGAGAAGAATGTTCCTGTTAGAAATGAAGAAAAACTCTTCAGAGTGAGATGAGCCATTGGGAGCAGACCAACCCCTGGAAGGGATCTGAAATAGCACAGCGAGAGCATTGCTACACTACAGTATGACCACGTGTGTCTGGACTCTGAGGGCAAAAATGCCAGTTTTGTGCAAACACCTCTGCCAGGACACATTTATTGTGGTTTCTACCTACTGTGCCAGGCTAGCATGCCAGTCCCTGTGTGTCACTGAGAGCAGCCAGCCACTGTGAAACACTGTGTCCTGGGAATGCTGTACACATGTGTGCACTGGGGATGAGGAAATGTCTAGTGATACATTATGTGTCATTGGAACCTAATAACCTCTACTCACGAAAGTCACGCTGATTTTGGACCTCTCAGCCTTGGAAAGCCAAGTCTAGCGTGCATGAAAATGTCCTGAGAAACTGCCAGGTAAAAAACACAGTCCTTGTCTCAGTCTTGCGCTGAGCTCCTGGGAACAGAGGGGCCTGGATCCAGCAGCCACATCCCACAGTAAGCACCATGCAGGCCAGCAGGAGGGATGGCCCTGCCTCTGCAGTAGGGACACAGCAGCAAAGGCTCCTCCACATCACGGGCTGACAAGGGCAAGGGCGAGCAAACGCCCTTTGCCTTGGTCGGGATCTGTTGCCTGCCTTGGTGCGCTCTCAGGGCCATTATCCATGAATACTTTGTAAACAGAGGTGTGTTTGCTGCAGTGTGTTCCCGACTGGGCCGGTTGGAGCTGCCTTGGCAGGGCGGAGAGTGGAGCATCCGCCCTTCCTGTGCTGCAAGACAGGTGCTGGTGGCACGGTGCCAGTGACAGCCATGCCATGGGGTTGGAGACTCTTTGCTGTTCCTCAGAAAAGATCCACATTCCCCAGGGGGGTTACAAGGGATCCCTGTCTGTTCCTGAATGCACATTCACATTTATCTGAGGGTGCAGAGGGGCTCCCACCACAAGGTGCTCTGAGCTCCCCTGGGCAAGTGCTGCCCCCCACCCACCACATGCATTCCCTTCCTCCTCAAAGCATTCCCCCAGTTTTCACCAAAATGACCTGACCTCATTCACAGTAGCATCCCCAAAGGTGGCACACATGGTGGAGACCTCTGGCTACGCCCAGCCTTCATAGATTGCCTCCCTCCACAACAGCCCAGTGCTGGATACAAGAAATCCAGTCTGCCCCATCCCTTCCCAGGACAGATTTGCATATTGGGTCAAGCAAGTGTTTCTAGCCACTTGATTTCCAGGGGATAATATTATTCATGAAGCTATTTGCAGTCCCCAAATCCTTGGTTGCTGTTTGTTTCTTTCTTTCTCACTCCCTCTTCCCTGCTTTTTACTCACCCCTTGGCTGTTGGTCTGTTAAAAAAAAAAGTTTCCCTTGGCTGCACTTTCAGTAGGACATTTCAAAGTCAGGCTGAGATGGGTATTAAATGAGGATAGATGCCAGGTTCCTTTTCACTACATCCCAAACTACTAGAATAGCACCAAAAGCTGTAAATTAGGTCAGCTTTGCACAACAGCTTCTCGAGCCTTTTCTGGGAGCGACACTGCACAGCCTTCGGGTGACTATTGCTTTAAGCAGATCTGGTGCAGCTTGTCTTGGGGGACTGGTGTGATGCAGTGACAGCTCTCCCAGGGCTGCCCCCTCCTCTATATAGAAACAATTTGGGACCCAGATCTGCCCCTCGGAGGGTGCACGGTGCAGGGGAGGCACAGGAACCCCACAGCACCCCAAGGCTGGGACCTGATAGTGACCATGAATATGGGGCAGGGTCCCAGCCTGCAAAGGGGACAGGCTGTGTGCAGGCAAGATGGGCAGCAGCAGCACCTGGATGAACAGCAACAGGCTGAGCAGCAGTGCTGAGCTCTGAGATTGACTGGGGGAGTTTCCCATCAAGTCCTGTGTGGCTTCCAGCACATCACTGAAAAGGCTCAAAAACTTGGTTTTGGATACCAAAAAATTATATTTGCATACAGCCAGTGAACCAGGAGGATTGCTGGTGCTAAAATGATGCACCGTGCACCATCAGGGGGACAGGCAGCCATCTGCATGAGCTCTCTCTTGCCAGATAAACCATTGCCACCTTGGTACACTATTCACCAGGTGAAGCCAGTTCCCTGCTCCCTGTGGTGGACGATTAGCTCCATATTTTGAAAACTTGCAAGCAAGCAAGTGGGAATATGGCAGGGGATATTTTGAGAGAGATTCCTGTGGAAGAGAATTTATGGCCTCATATGATTTTTCTGACTTTTCAGAGCACTTGCTGATGCAACACTGAAAAGAGCTACAAATAGAGCAAAAATATGTGTTCCTTTCCCAGAACACTCACCTGGCTCCCTGCAACCCACAGCTCAGGGGCATTCTCATTTAGGGGTCATGTCTGTGTGTTTAGTAGCCCTGGGCATACTTGCCTTCAGTGAGTGTTTCTTGAGCCTGTGTAACCTTGGGGTGACATGTCCCACCCTTCACACTTGTGTTTGGGGAATGTGCAGACTGTTTCCTCTCTGCTTGCTTGGATTTCGGAGTCCTGTCCCATCCCATGTGGCACCCTCAGCACTGGCTCTTTGCCTGGAACAGGACCATCTCTGGGCCAGGGGCAGGTATGCTGGGAGGAGAGAAGGAAAAAGGAATGGGTCCAAGTCCTCAGCCATTAATGGTATAACAGGAGCACGAGGAATGTAATTAGTGTTTTGGCATAGCGCTTGGGAAAGCCAGAGCAGCACGTCAGAGAGGGGAGGAGAAAGGGATCAGGGGATAAGCCAGAGAGCAGAGATCACAAAAACAAAAAGCAAAGCACAGGGCCAACATTGTGAGGCCCTTGAAAGCTTGTGCAGCTCCATCGTGCCTCTTCTGGTGGCTTCGGGAACCTGTGGGGCCTCTGAGGATGTAGGAGACAAAGCCTGTGGTGTGAAAAGATTCTTCAAGGACCTGCAATCCTTTCCAAACTCCTTCTACCCTGAATGCCACTTCTGTGGTTTCCATGGAAATGTCACCAGCGGGAGAGCAAGCAGAGGTCCTGCGTCTTGGGTGGGAAGGGCAGGACCAGCAAGAGCAGTCTCATTCTCTTGCACCTATTACAAGTCTAAGCAAGTACTTAGATACAGATTAGATAGGAAAATCTTCTCACTGCCCTGACACTTGCAGGAAGTACTGTGGAGGTTCACACAAGGTATCCCCTTGAGACCTGTGAATGCCGGAGAATGGCAAGAGGAGATGGAGAGGGGAACAGAGAGCTCCTTGCTACCTCCAGATGAGCTCCCCAGTGGCAACATGGTCCAAAACAATGAGAAAACAACCACTTTCTACCCTAAATTGCAGAGCAAACCTTCAGCAAAGCTTTGAGTCGGTTTAATTGCAGAAGTGAGCTACAGCTCGGCTCACCAGGGCCACCCGTCCCTGCTCCCTCCCAAACAGTGGTCTGTCATCCCACAGCACAGCCACTGCCTCCTGAGCACGGGGCAGTGCAAACAGGGAGGAGAGAAGGCTTGGACTTCACTGCTGAGTGTTTATTTGCAAGATGCTGTTGTGTTGGATAGAGTTCCAGGCAGGATGTGTCTGCAGTAAACACAGGAAAAGGGCTGACGCTGGAGTCAAGTGGAAAGGCTGGCAATAGTCTCAAGTTTAATTAAAATGGCCCCTCTTGGGGTAGCATGTGATTCCTGAATGATGTCTGATAAAGGCAGGCCAGCTGCCGAGGGCTCCCTTTTCAGGGTGCTCTGGAGGTGCCTTGGCCTTTTGAGTTTTCTTTCTAGGAATGGCCTAAGGAGACACCAGATATATCTGGGGAAATACACGCCTGGGTTTAAACACTGAAACATTAGATAATTTTCTTCAATCTCAAAACCAAGTGTGTGTCTGAGACAGAACCAAAGCCTACGATGTACAGGTTGTACAGAGTTGTGCACAAGCCTCTCTCCATTGCAATCATTCTTCCCGGACAGGGAGTAAAAGGGACGTTAAAGAAGCTCCAGGCTGCTACGTCAGGCCCTGTAATGTCAGAGTTTCCATGCTCAAAATGGCTGAAGGACGGTGGATGGATTTTCCATAGAGCACTGCCCCCTGCTGTGTGCTCATCATTCCCACACGTTTCACTCCTCACAAAACCTTCTTGTAGAAAAAAAATCTGCAAAATCATGGTGGCCTCACGAAATTCTGGGGGCCATTTGCTTCCTATGTGTCTGCTCGATGTCCTGAAGGTCTACCACAGACCAGAGGCTTCCTCAAAATGTGAGGAAGAAGTAATTCCAGCAGAATTACTCAGAATGTTCATTAACAACTTGGATGCAGGACTGGAAAGAATGCTGAGTAATTTTGCCAACACTAAACTGGGAGGAGCCATCCACTCCCTCGAGGGGAGAGAGGCCCTGCAGAGGGACCTCGACAAGTTAGAGATGGGCAATCACCAACTGCATGAAGTTTGACAAGGGCAAGTGCTGGATTCTGCACCTGAGACAGGGCAACCCTGGCTGTGTGTATGGACTGGGGCATGAGAGGCTGGAGAGCAGCGCTGTGGAAAGGGACCTGGGGGTCCTGGTCAATGGCAAGTTGAACATGAGTCAGCAGTGCCCTGGCAGCCAGGAGGGTCAACCCTGTCCTGGGGGCATCAGGCACAGCATCACCAGCCGGGCAAGGGAGGGGATTGTCCCACTCTGCTCTGCTCTGGGGCAGCCTCACCTCAAGTGCTGGGGGCAGTTTTGGGTGCCACATTATAAGAAAGACATAAAGCTATTACAGAGCTTCCAAAGGAGGCCATGAGGATGGTCTGTATGACCATCTGTATGAGGAGTAGCTGAGGTCAAGCTGAGGTCACTTGGTCTGTTCAGCCTGCAGAAGAGGAGAGAGCTCATTGTGGCCTTCCACATCCTCACGAGGGGCAGCAGAGGGGCAGGTATCGATCTCTTCAGTGACACAACCCAAGGAAACAGCATGAAGATGAGTTGGGTGGGTTTCTGTTGGATATCAGGAAAAGGTTGTTCATGCAAAGGGTAGTTGGGCACTGGAATAAACCCCCAAGGGAAGTGGTCACAGCACCAACCCTGTCAGAGTTCAAGAAGCATTTGGACAATACTCTCAGGCACATAATGAGATTCTTGGGGTGTCCTGCTCAGGGTCAGGAGCTGGACTCGATGATCCTGAGGGGTCCCTTCCAATTCAGCATATTCTGCAAAAACAAAAGGAGGAATGAGAGGCAAGGAATTCAGTCAATGTATCCCTTTACCTCCACAAAATCCCCAACTGATACCTGAGATCTGGGGGCATCTGGGTGTGCAGCAGCTGCAGCCCAGGCCCTTGACACCAGGACTTACCCTGCAGCGAGGCACATTGTGTGTCTAACAGCCGGTGGCGACAGATGGGACCAGTTGAGCCCAGTTGCAGAAACCCTGGGGCAAGCCCACATCTATGTGAAGGGCTTGATTTTACTGCTCAACAGGGATGGAGAAAATACACACCTCTATAGCATCACTCACCCTAGTCGCAGAGAGGTGCTGGCACCAAGTTGAACCCTCAGCTCGGGGAGTTACAACCCTGCACAGCACTGGGAGAGGCACCCCGGGAATGTTCAGGCTGCTCACAGGGATCCACTCTGTAGGAGCTGTGTCCAGCGAAATCCTGCTGTCACCAAAACTCTCCCAACCAGTCAGGACATAAGAATGCCCCCCAAAGACATTATATTTGCAGCCACCAAACCTCTTGCTGGTGCAGAGCACATCCATTTGGAACAACAACGTGATTTTTCTCACCATGATTCTTTTCTTAGCATTTGCTAGGACTAATGTGTAAAGCTCAGGGTAATTGTGGTAACTCAAAAGTCTGATTTCTGGTAACTCAATCTGGTGTTGAGTGAGCGGTCTGCCTGCAGCTGTGCTGCTGGATGGCCTCCTTTTTACGGTGGATAATGTGTTTCAAAGGTGCCCTCACGTCCCATGGAGGTGATGCTGGTCTTCTCATTTCTGTTAGATGAGTGTGATAGCTGAAGACCCAGCCTTTCACCTGCTGAAGTCCATCACAGCTTTGCCATTGTCTTCAGGAGAACCTGGTAGCAACTTCCAGTTAAAGAAGAAAGACAAAAGGTAGAGGAATGAAATAAAATCCTGTTAGAATCCAAGCTGCAGGAGGAAAAGCTGGTATTTTTATAAAGAGGATGCAGAGAGCACAGGAAATTTTGGAAACCACATGGATTTTAGATTAAATGAGCTTAGTGTGCATTTACTCTGAATAAACCATGAAATATCTTGTCAAAAGTCTACCCTACAGTAGATTGTAAAGTATTACATGGTAGATTATAAAATGACTAGTGGGAGAATACCTTGATTGGCAGATAAGAAGAAGTGGCTGCTGTAGCGAAATTCACAGAACGAAGCCCCGGGGCACTGCTACCTACAAAGAGCAATTCCACCCACACCACAAAGACACGGCTGCAAGCAAAGGAAAGGGAGAGGAGAGTTTCTTACATGGCTGTAATTGGGACCTTGGGGAAGCAGACATGGAGATGGCTCTTAGAATTTTTTTTTAGCTAGGAAGAAGGCTTTTTTGGTTGACATTCATACTTGGGAAATGTTGGTGTTGGTGAACTGCCAAACACTCTGAGAACCATTGCATCATTCCCTGTTGGCTTGGGAGACACAAGGTTTGATTCTGCAACCTGGCTTCTTATTCCTTATGTCAGCAACTTCCAGCAAAAGGTAGAAAATTTATCTCTGTAAAATCTGTGTCTGAGCTAGGAACTGAAATAGCAGATACTGAGTAACTGCTCTGGTGGCCTGGAAAAGCCGCCAAGGTGGTGCAGTAAGGTGTATTTCTGCATTCTTCATCCACTTTGCAGTCTGTCTGAGACAGCCAAAAGAAAAGGTTTGGGACTTTTGTTTTACCTCTTCCACTTCCATTTGTTTTCTTGATGTGTCTCAATGTTGTCATTAAATTAAATGTATCCAGGTGATAGGAGAGTGAATTTATTCAGGGATTAAAATAGGCTAACATTATGCCATTGAAAAATTCCTTCGCTTGCTACTGAATGAAAGCTCAGTGCTGACCTGCACAAGTATTTCTGCCCAGGAACAAAAACAGGTCTAAAAGACAGAACTGAGAAGACAGCTGGCAGGATGAAATGAAGAAAGAGAATGTCAGCTGCCTCTCCAGGGACCAGGCCTCTTTGAAATGAGCCCTAACAGACAAAATAGAAGTATTGTTGCTGGGCTCTAGCAAAATGCTAGCAAAGGCCAGATCCTGTAAGCCTCAAGGCTGGGATATATCAGTGTAAGATAAAAGTGGTAGGAGTGGGTGGAATGGGAATGCTCCAACTCAGTATTAATGCTCACGTCTCACTGGTCTCTGCTCCTGATCACACCCAAGTGAAAAGAAAGAGTTTGCCATGGCCCTAGGACTGGCACCCATCGATGCTGAGGGCAATCTCAGGTGTCTCCCTTGTGCCAACCCCTTGCAAAGGACCAGCGGCAAGGAACTGTGCCCAGTGCATCAGGAACATGAACCAGGAGACCCAGTATGGGTCTTCTCCCCACAGTGCCATGATTATCTCTCTCAAGCTTAAACAGGGTTTCCCACTAAGAAGCCACTCTGTTAGGTGGTGTAGGTGGACTTCACATGAGCTGAGGAGCTTATTGAAATGTCACCAAAAAAGAGAAAGGTTTTTCCTTTATCATACAGGTATGACTGAAACCTCAAAGCCAGAAGGGGTTTGGACAGAAGGAAGGATTTTAACCCATCTCTGGCCATAATTATTTTAACACAGCTGTTCAGACAGGGCATGGGCACTCTTTGTCCTGCCATAATTATTTTTGCAAGGTGTTGGGGTTTTTTTTAATTGAGGTATCCTGGAAACAAACTATATAGGAAGTTCACTGTTATAGGATTCATGCTGCTAGCCATATGGGTCCATACTGTGTCTGCTACATAGGACAGATTAATAATAAACCTGTACTTACTTCTGTATGGATAAGAATAAATATTCATCCCACTAGCTGGTAAATCCCATTTCAACTACTGTATATAGTTATATGACTAATTCCCTTAGTGCATAAATTGTTCTGGTATAACGAGTATATCTATTTTAGACAAGAAAAGTCATTTAATTTATCTGCATGAGTAGCTATCCCAGTACAGATGTATTTATACCAGCACATCTGCAAGAGAGCAGATCTACCCCACTCAAAAGGACTTTTGCCATGTTAACTGTGTGCACAGCTCAGCATGAGGGCACCTTCTAGTCAGCAGAAGCTGTCAGAGAAAATACAGTCTGCTATAACACGTGTTCCTCTGCAAGACACGGTGAGTCCCTTTCCTCTAAGAACACAGGGAGGTGAACAACAAGTAGAGCCAATGCTGAAAAAAAACCCAGATGACCTCTGACATCAAGAGAGCTTCAAAGAAATCATGTCTTTCCTCCAGTGGGGAAAGTAGAGTTGTTTACTCCTCTTTTGGTCCAACAGCAGTGGGCGTAATTAAAGGCATGCCCTGATTTGTTTGACTCATTGACAACGTGAACAGCCACCTCATGTTTTGTTTGACCACACCAGAAGCCAGCCCATTTTGCAGGCTGGGGTTTAATGGGTGAACAGCACCCATTCTAAGGAGCCTCTCTGTTTCCCTGAGCCACCAGGTTCTTTCAGAATTTGACACTTACGTAGAGCTTTTCCCCCTCTGTGGGCTTTCCATATTGCTATTTTTGGGAGATTTCAGACTTGCAGCATAACCTTTGCCTGTTCAGCTTCTCTCTGACTGTAATAAAGCCTCTCTGCACCCCTAATCATCTCAGTGTTTGGTACTAAATTATCCATCAGAGCTCCTTTGGTAGCAAAGGGAGTTGATTGTACTGTCTTTACAGAGGATAAAAATAGCAACCATCGCAGGCAAGGGCAGTGGGGAGGGCTGAGGCGAATGGAGGCAGCACTTCTTCTGTGACTGAAGTTGGTGCCTTCACCTGCAGACAGCAGGGATTGGTAAAAATTGATCTAGTTTCTGTAATAGACTGAAATATAAACGGTGGTGTCTAAATTAATGCTGATGGCTTTGATCTGTTAGGCAGGGAACAAGCCAGAGGATATTGAAATTTTCCCTGCAGTACCCTGAAAACTCACAGTCACCAGCTCAAAAATCCTGCCTGCTTCTTCAGTTGGCTCCAGAAGACAACTCTTCTTCCCCTTTCAGTGCCAGCACTGCGCAGAGCTTGCACACCCCAGCCTTTCGGGGGGACGATGAGCTCCTGGGCTCTGACGGGGGGAAAACAGCTCCTTGGAATTTCTGCAGCTGTTAAACAAGTGGAGCACCCTCCTGCACTGCACTGATGAACCCCCAGCCCCTGCCAACCCCCTTCCAGCTGCTCCACTCCTAATCCAGGCTCTGAGATCCCTTTTCCACCACGCCCATTGGTATCATCGATGCACTGTGGCAGCTCTCTCGCCAGACCTCGCTGGCAAACTCACTGGTGCCCGTAGCCCAGAGGCAGGGCTGACATGCAGAGGCAGGAGTCATTTGCTGATGGCGTGTCCTGAAGTGGGGAGGAGGTGGGATTTGCCTCCTGAAGCGGGGAGGAGGTGGGATTTGCCTCCTTTGGCCCACGCACTGGAGAGCCCGCAGTCGCCAGAATGTCGTGTGCCGCTTTCCCTGCTCCCTCAATGGGCTGGCCTAGGAGAGCACGGCCATCTGGCAGCTCCAATGTGTGAATGATGCTGCTAAAAAAACGAGGATTTCACATTCAGATCCCTTTTTCTGCAGAAGTGCCAATCAAGCATGTGCTACTTGGACTGGGAAAATGGTTTAAGAAGTTTGCCAGGATTAATGGAGCTTCATTTCAGTTGAGTGGAAAGAAAATCAATAGGAGCACATTTCCCTGCCGGTCCAGGTAATTTTGTGTCCATAATTCAGTTATTCTGGGGCTAAAGGTGTAGAAGGACCCCAATTATCAGGAGCATTTCAGGAGACAGCAGAAGAATACAGTGCACCTAAGGGCAGATCAAAGTACACCTTTGGGTAGTGAGTTTATCTCTTTCATCTAGAGAAAAAGATGTGCTGTGGTACCAGACAAGAATCAGTTCTTCTTTTCAGTAGGATGAGGTACTGGTGGCATAAATTTATACATTTATCAATTTCAGGGATCTGAACCTACATCTTATGGTAAAGTAGGAGGGGGAAAAAAAAGTTGTGAATCCTGTACTGTTTCCTGTCACTTTTTAGGCCACTGTCAGAACTTATGCACCCTCTCAGATACACCCCTGTTCATCAGGGCCTCACAAGGCACAGACCACTTATTGATCTGTGATCACCTTTTTGCAATATTAAGCTTTTATTAACCAATAACTGGATGACTGTGTTTCAGAAAAGTCTCTGATGCTCTGCTATTTCAGCCCTGCACATACAGCCAAGGGCAGCTCTTGTCCAGAAAGCAGTGAGCCCAGTCCATCCACACTCCATGTGTTTTCTGGGAGTGCTCTACTGGCTCAAGCAATCTCTGAGAGCACGTCTCATATTTTCACATGCAAAAAGCTGTGGATACCATTGGAAATGAGACATGGTACTAAATTCCCAAGAACTTGCTGGGGAAGCACAGTGGCAAGCCACCAGTGTCAGTGCTTCCCCAGCTCCTGAGGCTGTGACTCATGTGAAGAGAGCGCAGTGGTCCTGCGTGGGTGCAAAGGAACACAACTCAACACGTGCAGACATCTGCAGTCTCAGATGGGACCCAAACATGGAAAATCTGCCAAATCCCCCAACTCAGATGTTTCCAGGGTGAGTGCTGAATGCAGAAGACCCTGGGTTGGGGGGAGTGAGTGGCCACATTTAGGCTGAATTTGGTGCACACCAACTGTGAGAATCTGCCTTTGTGTTTGTGTGGCTAACCACAAGTTATGTATTCAGCCCTAGCAAAGTTTTTTAACTGATGGAGACAGTAAGACACAGAGGAGAAACAGTCCAAGATGATCCTGCCTTGCTAAAACTCACATCTGCAACTTATAAAGCAAATTGCCATGGTAAATAGTGATCAGTGAGGCTGCATCATCTCCCCATCCTCTCCACATTTCACTTTGACATTTGTTGTCCTTCTTCTGTTTAATGAGAAAGTGAAAGATATTTGAAACTCAACTCATAGCATCCTAGCAATTGAAAAAATATTCTAAAGAAAAGAAGTACATTTAAAAACTGGTTAAGGCTTCTCAGTGTAAAGAAAGTAAATAGAATGATTCACCTGTGCTATTATGAATTTTATTCTGGTCTGCAGAAAGTAAGATATAATAAATCTGAAGATCCAAAGCAATTAACACACTGTTTTCTCTCTGCCCTTCCTTGCCATCAACTCCATTAAACTTTACTTGGGTAAATTAAGCTTTGATACTTCAGCTTTACATATTTTGCATGAGATACGCATTGAAATACAAATAGATATAATCTCAATATTTTATATATATACAAATTCTGGGATAAATAATGTATAAATAAGTGTATAAAGTAATAATAATAAATAAATATTGATATATGTAAATTCTGAGATATATTCTTTAGGAGAAAACTGAAATTTCATGGCACCTGTAAAAAAGATGAGCATTTCATACAGATGAGTTTTGTGAAGATAGCAATGTGATGACTGGTCTCTGAGTTACTAACACTCCATTAGCTCTTTTTCCAGCCTATTACTCATGTCAGGAAAAATGTGTCTTTCTGAATAATCTTCTTTTGAGTGCCATGTCACCCAGATCTTCACGAGGCTATTATCAAATGCAAGGAGCAACAGCCACTGGATAACGGACTTTATATTCTCTGTGAATGTCCCAGTGGTGTGCAGACAATACCTTTCCTTTTTTAAATAGGAATAAATTGTTGCAGATTCAGGGCCAAAGTTATTGCTGACTTTGCAACTAAGCAACTAAGCAACTCTTCACTGACTTGAATAACTTGCAATAAAATATGGCAGGACCAAATCAGACCTAAATCCAGCCTGGAAAATATGGAACAGTCAACGCAGTTTTTTGCAAACTTGGTGATTGGGGTGGTCAGAACAATGGCTTGTTCTGCAGAGAGGAGCTGTGACATGATGCACAGAGCTGTAGCCTCCGTTATTTAGGAATCCTTGGGAGGTTGGGGGGGATCCTTGTCAAAACCCCAGAATGTGTTGAAAACATGAAAAAGGATCTCATTATACAAATAGGGAGCTCTGCTTGTTACCCAGTACCAACAGGACCTCACCTGTGAAAGCCTCTAATATGCTTTCCCTGACTCCACGAGGTGATGATCATGGAGCATTGCACTGACACTGAACCAGGGAACTGGTGCCACCTATGGAATCACCTGTTCCAGCGTGCAGGGCAGATGCATGGACTGATTCCATGGCTGTGCAGCCCTGCCATGCCTGGCCTGAATGAGAGCAAGCACAACAGGGGCAGGGGAGCCTGTGGGACAGAAATGCCATTGTGACAGCTGTCTGTGGCAAGCAAGAGAGCTGCACAGCCAGATGTGTCAACTCAAAGGAAACAAAGGTGAAGCAGGAGGGGAGGAGGGATGTGCAGGGCATGGTCTGAATCAGCTATCACTGTTATTAAAGTGCAAATTTAAACAACAGGTGGATATACATATTTATAGACAGAGTGCATAGCTGTTAAGTGCCTGGATTTGGCTGGTACATCTCTGTATGAGAAGCAGAAGATGAGCCTGGACAATTACACCTTGAAGGGAGCCCTCCAAGTAAGACTTTAAGTTATTCACTACTTAATTCCAGTCACAACCAGCATCCAGTTGCCTGAAATTCCAGAGAGACATCAAACTCCTCCTGACACATCCTCATCTTGCCCAAAGCTTCAGTAGTTGCCATGTCTTGTACTCCCAGTGACATCTTGCCCAGAAGCACCTGCTGCCTAGTGAGGGACAGGAATTGGCAACAGCAGTACTTGAAGCTACATGTTTTCCATGAGCAATTTGGTTCCTTATACTCAGAATGCCCTTTTATTTACAAGGGGAAGAAGAAAGAGCATTTGCTCCCCAGCCCAGGGAAATGCTGCAGTCAGGTCATACATCACTGTGTAAGAAAGTCAAATAATTATTCCCCTGACAGAGGTATGACACTCTTTGAAGAGATGCTCTACACTTAGTTATTATGCCTGAGGCATCACACTTTTCCAGGGATAACATATGGCAGTGTATTTATCCCAGGGCTTGTAGGGCTCCATGTTACCCTTCATAACTCACAGGTATAAAATTTGTCCTTGTGACCTCATGACATTTCAAGCCAACACAAAATCAATAAAGCACACTGAATCATCAGCTTAAAAAACTAACCCAGCTGCAAGCATCAGTGTAACAGCGACAGATCGGCATTACTATTAAACCGTCAGAAGTGTCATTTGTCCCCAACCCGCTCCATTGCTTTGGTCTTTGGGGTATTTCAGAGCAATTCCTTTCCATCGTGTCATTTAAGCAGTAAAGGGGAATCTTTTATAAGCTGAGAAAGGGCTGCGGTAGCAGCTGACATGATTTATGTTTAATAAAGGCCCTTTAGCGCCAGGAAAGAGGGGCCCTGCCAAATCTCAGGCGTCTCTCGAGCTGCTGCTATTGTCCCTGGGGCAGGAGCACTTTTTAGGTTCCCTCTTCACCCCTGTGAACAAAAGGACAGCTGTACGCTTGGCTGGCTCGGGACGGGGCTCTTTGTGCGCGATTAGTACCCCGCGCACATCATTCATGGCTCTTGAATAAAGATGACCTCTCGCAGGACGGGATGAGGGGGAAAAAGCCTCTTTATTCAGCAGGGCTTGAATTAGCATAATGACAAGGAAACCGTTCCTTGGAAGTCACAGGATGAGCTAGATCAATAAACAAGCAAACTACAGGTTCCCCGCAAATAATCGGTGTACAAGAGTTGGGCCCGGGAACTGTAAAATCCGAGGGAAGCTGTTGCCACCCGCAGTGGCTCACGCGTGTGCCGCCCCTGGCTCTGAGCGCCGCACGGCCCAGCTGTTCACCTGCAGCTGGGGAAACAGCTTTGCCTCGGCGGCCCTAAGGGAGCACGAATGAAGCGTGCAACGTGGCCAACGTGAGCTGATTTCCACCACCTTGATCCTTCCACCTCCCTCGGCCCGAGGTGGCGATGCCTCGGCCGGTGGCTCCTGGAGTGGCAATAATATTTGCCTTTATTTTCCCGTCCTGTGTGCAGACTGGCGGGTCAGGCAGCGAGCTGTGCAAGCAGACAATGACAGACCGAATTTTTTCACATGCTGGGTTTCCCGGCCGATGAAAGGCAATTCAGCAGCTTATCACCATGTACGCTGCTGCAATTAAGAGCCCTGGGAGCAGTGGCAAATGAAGTTCTCCTCCCCCGGCCCCCTCCGCCCCCATCCCTCCCCCCTGCCCATAGGAACAGGCTGTCTCTCGCCACCCACCACACCAGCACAATTGCAGCCCTTATACTCCGAGCTGAGCTCCACCGAATACTGTGTGACCCAGTAGCCAGGGGCACGGCAATAAGCACCAGGGTGTCCTCCAGACCTAACCTTCACTTCAGATTAGTTGTCAGCTGAAGTCCTGCTGTGCCAACTGTAATGGCCCTTAGAAACATGAATTTCTCTCCTGGAAGTCTTAGCAACAGCAGAGTTAGCTTGGACTAAAAATTAGGTAAAGGCAGAAGACAAGAAGTGAAACAGAGTTTAAAATTAAATTCCAACACTGTTTTTAAAGCAGCATTACCACCTTCTTTGGGTTTATCAATGCTCACAGTAGTTGCTGTTTTCCTACATGTTTCACCTCTTGAAAATTATCCTGTCCCTCTTTTTTCCTTTTTAATTGCACCCTTTTTGCTGAAAAAAAATTGAATATGTGGCACTGGCTGTAGTTGGAGGCTCCAAGTAGCAGAGGAAAACGTGAAAGAAATACATATTATTTCAGGGCTTGTGATTTTCAAGTCAGTCTCATCACTTCTAGCCCTCTGCAGCCGGCAGCACAATGAACAAACCAGAGTCTTCACTGTCATTCTTGTGTTCTGTAAAAGTTTCATGACTCTCCAAAGAATCTGCGGCAGAAAAATGCACAAAAACACAAAACAAGGCAAATTAATGAGATAGCATCAGCCTCCTCAGCCTCCTCCTCTGGGTTACTTTGGGGTGGAGATTAACACAGGCCAACTCCAGCCATAGGAAACAAAGTGATTTACACAGGTGGGCATTATCCCCTTCATTCTTAAAAGGACCAGAAGCCAAGTGTTTTGCCCCTAGGGTGTGGTTTATCACTGGAAAACGAAGTAGTAGAACAATACCATTCCATGGAAAACATGCACATACATGGAAGGACATGACACACTGAAGACTCCTGACAGTGGGTGGTCAAGAAATACTGCTGGAATAAAGACATTTCCTGTTGTGCATTACTCTTTGTAGCTTAAATGACAGAAAATGAGCCATTTGAAAGATATTTCCATGTAAACCACTTGTTTGTTTCCTCCCACTCTTGCCTTTTTTCCAGCTCCTTGCCCTGCACCTCAAATGTGCTCGTTTGTTTCAGTTCCTCTCATGGGGAAAACAACAGTCTGAGTGTAACTGAGGCTAAACTCAACATCTGCAGCAGGAGCCACCGATGCATGTGATGGCAACACACCTGCATCATTAACAGCCGTGTTGGAGCTGCAGCAAACAATGAATGAGTCCACAAAGGAACTGAAATACAATAAAAATTTCTGAATGAGGCTGTGAGAAAACTCAAGTGCATCAAAGGGGATGCGCTAAAACTGAATGAACAGAGCAGAGTAGCTAGTGAGAAAAAATTATCAAAATGCTTGTTATTTAAGAGCATTATTAATACAAGGGAACTCTTGCCATTCTTGGAGGTACTCTGCCTGTTTCCCTATGGAAAGGCTTCCCTCAGGCCCCATCTGTCTGGTTTTCTGCTGCAGATGAAGGTGACCCAGGGGGAATTCGTTACCACACTTCTCCTACGGCAAAACAAGCCTTGCTGCAAATCAGGCAGCACAGCCTGGTGAGCACTGCCTGAGGAGGCTCTGACAAGCACAAGGCTGACAGGACACCACCGTCAAAAAGATCCCCATGTGACAGTTTGTGCTTCCTCCTCATGCAGCTGGATGTCTTGGCAGCATGCAGGGAGTTTGGAAGAGTGATATGACTCATGCAGGGCTTTTTCTGGGAACATGCTCCAACAGGACACAAATTATAGTGTATGCTTGGATTGGGTACTGTCCTGGATGCAGGCAAGACATGCGAGCTACATACAAAGGAGAGGTTCCTACCAGAGAAATCAGGCAAAATGCTGCAGGTCCCAGTAAGGGAATATGTATATTTATCTCTCATCTTCCATTGCTCTTCTAGAAGCATACACAGATTAACCAACAGCTGGGAGTACTAAAGCAGGCTTCACGAGTTAGTGTTAGTAGAAAAAAATGGGGCATAAAATGTGAAGTATTTAATTAAAGGCCAACAAAAAGTCATAAACAGACCTCCTGCCTGTTTTCCAGTACTCACAACAAAAAAAAAGCAAAACAAAACCCCAAACAAACAGTGGAGTTAGGCTTTGCCAGTTTTAAAGGGGAAGATAAAATACATAGGGACAGACTTGGCAGTCATAGAAAATTCCCAGGTGAGGCAGAGGGGTGAGACCCTCAGCCTATAAGTAAAGCCAGGGCCCACACAACAATCAGATTTTGAATACATGGCACCTTTTAAAGATGTAAGTAAATTAGACAAAATTAATAATCTCATGGTTTCTGTGTGTCATAATCAGGGAGATGAGAGGTGGGTAGCTGTATCTCAAGCACTGACTTCAACATGGAGGACTGGGATTTTCTGGCAATCCCCATGCCAGGTACAGTTCAGCTGGGTTAAGCAAGCAGTTGAAGTGAGGTTCTTGCCAAAAGGCTCAGTCTCATAAAAACTGTTGGTAGCATTACACGCCCATATGACTCAAGCTCTCAGCTTCTTCAGCTTTATTCCACAATAAAAAGAAACCCAGATAGGCCCTCAAGCTTGGACCAACAGTATTTATGAGGGCCTATCACCCTGCAGGTTGTAGTGCCAGTCCAGCAGCCGACTGACATCTTTGCACTAGTTCTTGGAACGCCAGATGGGATGGCTGGACATACAAAAAGGAGATGCTCAATGAGTCTGGGGGACTTTGCCGTAATAAGCCCTGTGGTTCTGCTGCTGCTGCTGTGAGAGGGCGAGGGCCTGGCAGAGGAGACATGGCATGAGCCAGCAAGTTGCCAGGAGTATTCCCAGCAGAGGATGAGCTCAGCACCTTTTCCAAGAGGATGCTGGCCAAACATCAGTTCAGGAGAGGTTTGGGAAGGAGACTCCTTCCTCCCTCAGGCATGCCTGCTCCAAGCTATGAAACACCACACCCTGTGGAAGGGTTACCCAAGGAAGGGCCATTGCCTCCTCTTCCATGTGCAAATGGTTAGACACATGCAGTAGTTAGTTTTTTCACACATTCATGGAGCTGACTCGCTGTCTTCCCAGCAGTTTTCCATCTTTACTAAACCCCAGCAGCAGCTGAGGGGTGCACCTTGTGGGGCACATATGGGAGCATGGGGAGTAGGAAGGGGAGTAGCATCATATGAAAGAGCAGGGCATGTGCTGGAGACTCCACCTCCCCAGTGGGACAGACAGCCTGGAAAAATGGGATTTCAAGGGTTGTTTTCTGCAGCCTGAGTTATAAATCTCAAGGTTTATAATCTGTTGCAGGGGAAAAATTGCAGTGCTTTGTGTGTCTCCTTCTGGACAAGGACTTAGTATGGCCTTTCTCCAGCTTCTTGGATTTCTAACCTAGTTCTTGCTTAAAAGCCTTGATTTCAGTGTGGGGCCATGAACTTGGCCTGGTCTGTGGCATGAGCCACATGAAGAGCGATGGCAGAAACTTGTGTTTTCTGGTGAGATGGCATTTGTGTGTCCCTGGATGGAAAGAGATGTTCAGGAGGCCGTGCATGTCCCGCATTGCCCTTAGCTGTGGCATGTTCAGAGCAAAAACACAGGCAGACTCACACACCCAAACCATATTTTTTGGAGTATGAGTGGTCCTCAAATACCTCATTAAAAAGACACTTATCTTAAGCCTCAACACAGGCTTTAAAGTGCTGAATCCTAATCTTTGCTGTAGTATGGCAAATTGACGCAGTGTTTACAAGCATTTGCAGGCATAACATGATAAAACAAATGCCACCAGTCCTCCAGCAAAATGCACGATTTATTTTCTACTTCACACACAAATATTTGTGCTGTTCTGTCTTTGAGAGCTCCTGAGTGAGAGCAGTGAAGCAGCCTCTCCAGCCAGCTGAGCCAGGAGCTCTGCCTGTACATGGCACCTCCAGCCCCATATGGGCACAGATATAATGCAGGTGGTCAAACAGGGACCCAGCCTGGCTCCCACAGTGGCAAACCATCCTGTAAAAATTCATTTTGTACAGGCTGTTATCTTTCCAAATGGGAGGAAGGTTTGTTTTTTTGGTTTTTTTTTGGTTTGTTTTTTTTGCTAAGAAACAATAAGAAAGAGTTTATAGTTCATCCAGGCAGAATTAGTGGCAGATATATGAGGGAAATTTAATGAAAAGCTTGTAAGTCTCTAAGTCTTTGTAAGACTATGAACATTTCCCCAAACTGTCCAATCCATCCCATCCTTCTCCCACCTCCACTGTTGCCCTCAGTGTTGCTCAATGGGCTGCCCAGGCAGAGCAGCAATGGGGAGGATGCCCGTCCCCTCTGCCCCTCAGGGGGAAACCAGCAAGGGAGCATTTCATTCCTTCTCCCACCCTCCCAGCACTCAAGCACCTCTCAGAAGATTGCGGGGAAAGAAGATCCCACAAACCATCAAACCACCAGCTGGAAAAAGTGCAGATAAATGCAAACATGGTTTCCTTCCCATCCACAGCACTGGTAAGGGGTTTTTCACCACAAGCGGATGGGATGGGATATAAATACATTTACAGCTCAGGGAATTTGCTGCATCACCTCCACTGCTACAAGCCTTTCTGCAGGCTCTGGTTTTAGGGAGATTATTACTCCCAGGTCCCAAAAAGGGAGGTTGCCCTTGCCAAAGTAGGATTTATGTGAGGATGTGGCTGCAGAGAGAGGTCAGCTTTGGGGCAGCCTGGCATCCTCACCCCAAAAAGGCATCGGGGGGAGACAGGACAGTGGGATACCAGCACTACACAACAGAAGCACAGCAGGGTTGAAGCAGGCCAATCCAGCATCCACAGGGAGACACTGTATTGAGGGAGGGCTCAGCTTCCTCAGTCTGGGGTAGCTCCCAAAGCTTCTTTGGTTTCGTGCAGACAAGAACTTGGCCTCTATTTCTCCCCTAAAGCATGTTTCCACTCGTCATCATTTCTGTGTCCATGCTCCATTTGCTTGGACCGATGACATGAACCGTGTCTGAGAGGTAACCACTCACATTTACTGACCAGGACAGGCTCCGATGGGGAGGGGATGAATCCCTGCAGATCTCTGCTGCTCACTGTGCACTTTGCTTCCCTTCCCCAGGGAGACTCAGGCAGCTCATCCCTCCATCTGGGCACTGCTGGGAGGATTAGTTAGCATACATGACATGGTTACTTGAGATAGCCCAGGGCTGGATTCAGTGGCTGAGGACCTCCCTCTGTTTCTAATGTTTGCACAGACTTTTAAGCCAGAAGCACTAAGCACTGTACGTAAATGTGCAGCAAACTGTGTTTGCTGAGGGTCAGATGCTTACAGCAAACAGCAACTGGGGGATACTGCCAATGGATATGATGAGCCATTGAGAGGAAGGGGTTGGAGTCTGTCTGTTAGCAGGAATGGCATTACATGTACGGTTTTGATTTATTTCCCCTTGCAGAAGGTGCATGGGGTGGGGTTTGCACCCCGGGCTCCCTCTGCAGCTGTAGGTGCAGCACCCTGGGATGCTGCATCTCAATGCACCAGGCATTTGACCTGGTGTCTCAACTCCAGGGACCTTCCCCAGGCTACCCACACCTTGCCACCCTCTCCATGATATTGCCGTGGGCAACGAACCACGGGGCCCTTCTGAGGGCAGGCAGGAGAAAAGGAGAGATGCCTGGGACAGTGACAAGAGAAAGGGGGTGCCTGAGGGCTGTGGCAGCCTTGTACCCCAGCACCAGCTCTAGTCAGGGAAAGCTTCCCATAAAGCTTGGGTTACATTAGTCAGACACGGGTGACATTTATTTCTTTTCCTGCCTGAGTTGTGTTTAAGTGCCTGCCCATATGTTGGCTCGCTGGCAGCTCTGGGCACCCGGGGCGTGGTGTGCCTGTGGTCAGATGGCGAGTGGCTTTACCCCTGCAGGGAGCTGGCTCTCAGCTCCATCCTCAGGTATTGGGTCTGCTTTCCCATCTCCCATGTCACCAGCTTTCACGACAAGCCAGCCCTGACTATGGCATTATGCCCTACCAAGTGTCACTGGGGGACTCTACTACAGCTTCCAGACCTGGCAGTAATCACATATTGGCCTCTTTGGGATGCTTGAAATGAGCAGAGCAGCCTGCCCTGTTTTACAGAGAGCTGCTGCTCCGAGTCTCAGTCCTGCTCTCATGCTTAACTGGGAATTTGCCTTGCTCCTGTGGTTGCTTCGTTTCTATTTCCCTGCTGTGCTTCCAGCATCCCTTCCTGAAGATGTAAATATCTGTAAAAAGCAACCCCTGTGCAGGCATCATCTCCAGTGTGTCCCACAACTCTGAATAATCCTGAACATGGGACTGCTTTGTGGTCACTATCCAGCTGTGACTTTAAGGGGCCGAGAGGGACGCCATGCTAAAGGTCTTCCCACTCGCTTCCCAGGAAGAAAGGAAGGAGAAAAGAGAACAACTAGCCCTGATTAAAAGCTTTTTTTTTTTTTTTTTCCCAAAGCGGTCTCCGCATGCAAAGATTTGGTTCAAGGAGCATTAAAATCACTGCTGTCAGTTGAGAAAGAAGGGGCTGAAGGGAATCTGGGCCATTGGCATTGTGCGAGGGTTGCTATGGCAATCCCGCAGAAAGGCAGCTTAATAGGCTTTCTTCCCAGGAAACTCAAAACTGCAGCTCGCAGGCTGCAAAGCGGCGCGTGCAAAAATATTTTCATGAATAGAATCTCTGTGGAAAATTTTGTTGGCTGTTTGCACCCTCCCTTCAGAAGCAGGGCAATGAGGAAGGTGGTGGAAGATCACCTAGTGGTGGCTGGGGACATGAGGAGGGACACTGCGGAGGGACCCGCGGCAGTGCTCAGGGACTGGCAAATCTCTCTGCACAGCACAGGCGTTGTGAGCAACTTAAAAACACAGACCGTGGTGATCCGCCCCGGCACACCGAGAGATGCTTTAGTAAACAGGCAGGACCAACAAGCTGGTTGTCCTGATTGCTCTGTCTCCATTCCATGTTATCCCCAATGCAAAGTTTCGCTGCCTCTCCACTCTCCCTTGTAATATTTATCATATTAAAAAAATAATGGCATCAGCTAAAATATTCATGAATGCTAGTTGAACACACTGCTTTTTTCAGAGGAAGCTTCAGAGAATTCCAGTGATTCAGGGCTTACCTGAAAAGCCCTTAAATATTGTGGATTAGGGAAACATATTTTATCTTAATGGAAAGAAAGCAAGACTGAGGATTAAAACATGAGACTGTGAGAGAGGATATCTCTGGCTCTGGCAGAACTGCATTTCATGACGTCTGGCGAGTCACATAAATCCCTCCATGCTTCTGCCCCTCCCTACCACCTGTAAGCTGGTAATATTACAAGCAATTATTTACTTTTCTGGGTACTACAAGATTTCATTACTTTGGTGTTCTTGACTGGATGTTATATGATATATAATTTAACATAAAGAAATTACCATCAATATCTATGTGTCCATCTTGCTGGGGAAAATACAAATGGCTCACCAGCCTGGCATATGGCAAGGAAGATTTTCCCTTTTCTTTGGCAGTAAATGCATTGCGCTTTGGAGCAAAGAGAGCTGAGTATCTCTTTGCTAAAGCCAGGAAATTCCACGTTATCACAATGTGTTGCACAGAGCTAACCCACAAATCTTAAAAGGTCATGAGTTAGGTTTAAGCTGCTGTACTTTTTGCTGTAGCTCTATTTCCCATTTCATCTGCAATCCCAGTGTGGATCTCTCTCAGGGCACTGATAGTGCATTAGCTGAATAAAAACCTGCACTTATTATAAAAAACAGATGTGTGGTCAGGAGAAAAAAAATTAAACAGGAATTACATTATATTTGAAAATCAGAAGCAACCATAGAAAAAATTACTTGGGATGAGTCAGGATAGGAAAACAATAGATAAGAGTCTGAATGCTTTGCTCCCCACTGAGTTTGCAGCCGTCTGGCAGAATTATACGATTTCCCCATGTTATGTAAAGGGATTACTGCCCTCGCAACATTAAGAGGAGAGTCTGAGCTCCTAATTTTTAGATTCAAAGTCTGGCTCATGTAATGAAACAGAAATCCGAAAAGGGTGAAGACTTTGGCATCTGTGACATTTTTTTGTAGGTTCACCTCAGTTATAGGGAAGTTTAACAACTTATTACAAAGAAAAAATTGTGTGCATGCCTTTTACTTCTCTCTATGAACTGAGACAAGTCAGATGTAGGAAATCCCAAACAAGCTATAGCAGCCCTTCATCCGTCACTAGCAGACTGTGAGGCCAAGAACGTAACAACACAACTGGGGAAGATTATGTCTAGAGGAGCAAAGCAATTCCTCAAGGTCCCACAACCTGTGAAGGTTTCTTGAACTTCAACATCGAACTTCTCTCTTAACTTGATTATATAATTAGATTATGTATTAGTAAAAATTCAGAACTTGGTCTATTCTTTAACCTATGAGATAATGAAAAGGTGGTATGGAGGCAGAGCTGCTTCAGTGTGCCCAGGTATGGAGCAGGAAAACTCCTACAAGCTAGTTGTCTCTGTTCTTCATAGTGAATGACTACAGGACAGTGCCCTCTGTTTATCTTTCAAGCCCTTTCAGGTAGTTAATGCACAAAAGGTATGGGCTGATCGATTTTTCAGGAGCCAGGCAGCACATGAATAATTTTAGCAAAGTCTTCTGCCTTGAAGCCAAAGCTAGAGGAGAGATTAAAGACCTTCAGGGACCTCCATCAGGTCTCTAAATTGAAAGCTACAGTGAATCCAATTGAAAAAAAAATATGCAATTTACATGTGATTATAACTCATCTGCATAAAATGCAGTTGTTTCGGTGCTATTTTTGGCAAGATTAAGCTTCAACAAGTCCTTAATCTTCACACTTTCAAATTACTTATTTGCATTTCTCATTTTCTCACCTTTGTTTCCCTGAAGCCCTGAATGTCAGAGGATCAAAGGATTATCTGGGTTACCGGCTGCGGGGGTGTCTGAAGCCCGCACTGGGACCTTGTTTCCCTGAGCCTCCAGGAGGTACTGTGTTTGGAGCTGAAGCCCCACTGCATTATCTGAGTAACCGGGGCTTCCCTGCGTTCAGAAAACCTATTCTTACGGCAGCTACGAGCACTTAATCCACTCAGTTTTGCTCCCTGAAGATTCAACCAAAGTTTATCCAGTGCTGGCTTGTCTGAAGGCATTCAGACATTACCACAAAACCTCCTTTGGAGCAGCAGCTAAAGCAGCCGAGTGATTACAATGGATGAGCTCATGCTTTTCCCTGTAACAAGCACGGCTTTGTTCACGGTTCTGGGGATGGGAGCCATGAATGGCAGGGAATACACCAAATATCAGGGTCAGATGACTCAGGAGTAAGGAATTAAATTGTTTTCTGTGGTGAGTAGATCAGAAAAGTTAAAAAATATGTTTTACAAATATGCTGGGCAGAAGGGGAGAATATTGTGCAAAAACCATTCAGCCCTGCTGTCTTCTGCGTGTGAGTAGTATTTGCCATCTGCTACAGAGCCTGATCTCTCTCCCGTGGATGCCAGTTACAAAATCCTGGCTTCAAGCAGCAGAACAGCGATTTTATAGTCTGCAGTGCTGTTCTGCAGTGCTAACCACGAGCCCTTTCATTTCACCCTTCAATTGCTGTCACTACAATTGTTCCTGTAGAAGCACTAATGTAGAACCAATATACTAACAATAAACTACTGCTGCTATATCAAAGACGAAAATGCTCTACTGCTAAAAAATTATCAAGGAACAAACCAGGAAGGCATTTGAAATACTATGTTTTTATCTAGATGTATAATTCTAGAAAAAAAAGCTCTCAAGTGAAATTCTTCCCAAGTGAAACCTCATGCAGAACAATAGCAGAGACTGCAAATACCGTTAAATGGCTGAAAAGGTTAAGAAGGGATTTATGTGGAAAAAAAAAAAAGGAGATCATTAATTCAGGGTCCTATTTTGAGATCAGCTTGATGATAGGAGATTAAGACAAAGGCAGACACAAATTCAGAACAGATGCCAAGATATGCTACTTTACTACAGGAGAACAAGTAGTGGAATTATTCTACTTTGGCAAAAATATTAAGCCACATAATAAATATTTAGATAAAGAAACATTAGGAAAATATGTAGTTTCTGTACTTCTCTTCCTAGGACTCCTGTGCATTAAAACAGTGCAGTAGCTGGATGATTAATTTTGCAGGAATAAAGAAAGGGAGTTAACCTGAAATGAATCACAGCTCATGAAGTTTATGTCATATTCTTGAATTGAAGGAATTTCCTCCATCCCAGGAACATTGTGAGTGACATCTCTGCTGAACAGCATGCTCAGAGTGCCACCTGATGGCTAAGCTCTGCTTTTTCCTCATCCATCTCCCTCCATCCCTCAGCTCATCACTGTTTTCCTAAGTAACAAGAGTAGTATTCTGCTTAATTTGCAAATGCTCCCTTGCTCTGGAAGGGGTATCCTTGGTGTTACATTCCCACCTGCTAGTGCCAGTCTGATAAAGTAGACCGGTCCACTCTGGATCTTCACTTCAGGGGGTGCATTTGGAGGACACACTGTGGCACTCAGTGGGCTCAGTGGGCCAGGGATTGAACTGAGGTGGGGACACCCTACCATCCAGGGATGATTGGCCTGGGAGATCATGCACAGCTCCAGGTCACCTCCAGACGGGATGGAGACACCTCCAAGCTTCAGAGAACCAGAGGCTTATGGATTTCAAAAGACACCTCAAAATCCACATTTGTGGATTAAATAAAGACAGCCTTAGGTAACAATCCATTCTGCCTTCTAAAAATCCCCCAGATTTGCAGCTGAGGATGACTTCTTCTGGGAGCATATGCTGGGTGAGCCAGGTCACATCTACTAAGCTGCAGCCTGGATCTGATTGTTTTCTACTGACACTGGAGAGAAAACATGGCCTAACCTCTGCCAAGTCAGCAAGAACAGCCTCTTTGTTCCTTCAGCACTCCATATAGAAGTGAGACATGATCCTGTTCTTAAATGCCTGGTGGAAGCAGGGCCATGCTCCCACCTTCCCTTGCACTCATCTGCAGGTTTTGAGAGTGGGAAGGAGAGCATTTGCTCTTCCCACTGGGGACAGCAGGCATCAACTTGCTTTCTGGGGAGGGGATGTCCAGATCCTCTTCCAGTGAGAGCCACAATTCCTACTGATTTCTATAAAAAATGATCCCATTCTGTTTGATACGCAGTTTTAATGTAGAGGGACTCCACTTTGCCACCTGCATGGGCTGGTACCTGCCAAGTCATAACGCAGCCTGAGGTTTGACTTTGTAGCAGAACAGCTGCAGAGGCTGCTTCCAGAATACAAAATAAAAATGACTGAAATATTGCTTTGTGTTCTTACGTATCTCTGGTTCTTGGGAGAAACTGCAGGCAAAGCTTACACACAGCAAGCCATGGTTTTATCTTTCCCAGAAGGAAGCAAGAAAGAAGCTCATCATTGTTTTTTAAATAACTATATTTAGTCTTTAAAAGAGTGTCTCTCATTCCTCTTCTAGGGCACGATCTGATAAGATTTCAGAATAAGCATTCATTATGGTACTGTTTGCAGGAAACCACCATCAAGGACAATCTTACTTTATTTTAATCCTTGGGGGGTAAAACAAAAATCCCTCTAAAATCTCACACTTTCTACAGAAAAACAGAAGAGGCAGCATTCTTTATAATGGATGAAGATATCGATCCAAGCTGATAACAAAACAATATTTCACTATGACAATAGTGGGACACTAGAGCATAGGACTGGAAACAGGTGGACTCTGTATTCCTGGAGAAAACCCAACTAGAAAATGCCTTGTGCACCTTCATCTGAGTTCAGAGTCAGGCCTGTTTTGGGCAGGAGGTTGGGGCAGATGACCTCCAGGGGTCCCTTGCAGCTTAGATCATTCCCTGTTCCTATGATGTGGACAAGGAGACACCCTCTCACTCTGATCAGCAGCCCACGAATTTAGCATTGCCTCTCTGTCCATGGGAAGGTTGCAGCCACTGAGTCGCTGATTCACCCAGCAGTCATGTCAAGCCAAGTCCTGCAGCATCACCCTTTGGGAAGCTCTTCTAGCTGAGGCCAACCACATGCCTGTGTGTCGTCCCACACTACAGTAAACTCACAGAGGTCATTACCATTAAGCAAACACAGTGTTTCAAATCCAGCTGACAAAACAAAGTTCGGGGACCATATAGCACACCCTTTGCTTTTGAAAATCCCCATTAAATGTAGGCACATTTCTTACTCATTGCACTAGCTTTCCCACGAAACCCTCCTCCAGTTCATACATCAGAAATTATCCCTTTTCAGCGTCCAAAAGCAAAGCTTTTTCATTAACTGTAACTGTCAGCTCATTCAGATGGGCCAAAATGCAGCTCCTGCTAGGCCTGTGTGGACCTTTCCTCTGCTCAGATGGCTTTTGGTTTTGATTGCTGCCCTAAAGTCCCTCTGAGATGGACAAAATACGAATTTCCAAGAGACGCCTTCCCTCCATTCTCTTACAGAAAACACTCCCAAGTTTCTCTTCATGTCAATTTTACATTTATTATCTAAGTTATTTCTGCTTTGTCACTGCAGCCAGTGAACACATGACCCTATGAACACAATTACTTTTGCACAGTGGATCTTTGCTGTATGTTTTGACTTTGGATTTGGATTGGGAAATTCCTGACCTAGCACCTTTTTCTGCTCAATTTTCACTATATAGTTGCCTGATTTTACAGCTACTCAGAGTTAACTGCTGTCCACTGCCAAGCCCTTCAAGGTCTGAAAACCTCAGAGACGGCCTGAGAAGGGGCAGAGGGACATTCCTGAAAAGGCACTCAGTGTTCCTTATGGATGATGGTTGACCTCACAGATTTCAGCCTGATGATGCAAGGAGTGAGCAAGCACCCCACAGCATGAAGCACATGGCTGGGCACATGCCCAAAGCAGGGAAGGCTGGACCTCTCCCTAACTCTGCTGCCACCAGGATCCCCCAGAATCAGAGTCAATCTGGGCTAACAGCATCCACTGCCTGCCCTCATGATGCTATTTAAATTACTCTCAAAATGCCAGATATGATTCACAGACTGTGAAAACCAGAGGGAGTGTTGCAGCACTTTGGTGTGACTCCTGAGTAGCCCAAACCAAAGTCTCTGCCTCTAACCCCAGCAGCAAAGAATTATTTTTAACTTATGATGTGGACAGGTATCTGCTGGGACTCAAGCTCATGACATGCTGCTTCATGTAGAGTTACCAATAAGGAAAATAAATGGGCTGTGTGTCATGCTCAGGGTTTAATTAAATGAGTATCAAGCAGCCCAGCTTCCTCAGCCAGCAGAAATCTTCAGGAGGTACTGGGACACATCAACCTCCAGTAACGTGTCATGGTATCATAGGTCACCATCCTCCCTCACCAAGGTCACCAGAGCATTTGGCAATGCAGCAGAGCTTCCTACCCCCTCTGAGAAGAGTGTGACTAGCAGAGCCACCAGCTGACACCTTGTTCTTTTTCAAAAATCTTGAGGTTTTAATAGGGAAAGGAAGGGAGGGGATGAGCCCGTGTGCCCTGACATTTCTGTTCACTTGGACACAGACTGGCTGGGGGCTTGTGTTTGCTCCTCATCAATGCATCACTGGAAACAAACCTGCCAGCTGAACACTGTGTCCTTCATGCAAGCCAAAACCAGTACCAGCCCTGAAAGCTCTGACTTTATAACTGACTTCACTCCTTTCCATGAGCTCACGCAAACAGCCGCAAGCCATCTCCGAAAGTCACAACCCTGACTTCCATGGAGGTGAAACAGAAATGAGGGAGATGCCTTCAGGAGCTGCTGGTGGCAGAGGCAGCCTGCAAAGGCAATCCCTAGCTGCAGGAGTATTAATGCAGCCACAGAACATGTTCATAAACTATTTCAGCAAGCTCCGTGCTAATCCTTAATTCTGAAAAATCTGTGGAAGAGCTGATAACCTGTACAAAGTGTACATGGACTGAGGCATGGACAGTTTGTGCTCCTTCTTCAAGCATCCCAAGAGCCCCATGGACCCTACTGGCCACCACGCCACCAAGGCAGGGGTGAATTCACCTAGGACTCAGTCCCTCCATTTGGGGTTGCTAGGGCACATGTAACTCCTGGAGCAGCTCTTCTTGCCCAGCCCCATGCTGGCCAAAAGGGCTTTGGGAGGAGGTGGAAATACTGGAGGGGACAGAGACAGGTGGATGAGGGGCCAAGGTTGCAGTGGGGTGCTGGCTTGCTCGGCTGTGAGTCTAATGGGCCTAAATACCTTGATTAAACACTGCTGAAAGACATCTGTCATGTCTGCCACTCATTTGGCTGCTTAATGCCAGACTCTTGAAGACTTTCAGGGCATTGTCTCAAAACCAGAGGAGACCTTACATCTGTTGCTTGCAGTGCTAAGGAATTGCTGCGAATCATTTCCTTTGGGGCTTTGGAGTGAGAAGGTTCTTAGGCTGGAAAATACAGGGGATAAAAAGTGAACCTCAAGGACATAAGTGTGAGCTGCCTCATGGGAAGCATGGTGCAGAAAATGCCGGTAGTGGGATTGAAGGAAACACAAATTTATTGGTGCAGCTCAGGGTGTGAGGTTAAGTTTGGTTTTATACAGAGCTGGTGTTTCTGAGTCCCTTTCTCATTGCAGAAAACAACAGAAAAGGCCATCTGCAGCAGATAGCACACCCCAGGAGAGCTGGAACCTGGGTGTCCCAGGTCACTGGAAGCCCCTGGAACATCCCTCACCCTCTTTGGGCTGAAGGGTCATGGAGCCACACCACGTCAGCTTGCACTCATCACTTCCTCTCCTTTTATTGTGGTTTCCTCCTCAGAAAAGAGAAGTGATGGGTGTGCCCTGTCTACAAAAATGCTTTGAGATCCTTGAATGCAGAAGTGCAAAGGGGAACAGGAAGCTTCTTGCTGCTGTGGCTGCCACTGCTGCTGTCCTCGGGAGGGCAAGCAGGGCCACCAGGCTGAGCCTGCTGGTTTGTTAGCAGCTGAATGTGCAAAAAGTCATTAAATACATGTAAAGTGATGTGGCTGGAGTGGGGTCTGTAGCTCAGACCCAGGAAGCTGTCACCGGTCCAGAGAGATGGTCCCGTGAGGAACCGTCTTCCCAGGGCCCGGTGTCTTCCCTCAGCCGTAGCCGGAGTGCCTTTGCAGAGAGGCTCTCAGCTCTTTAGTGGTTGTCAGCTTGTGATTTCAGCTCTTTGCTCTGCAGGGCAATCTCCAAGCCAGACCAGGAGGAAAGGGACGAGAGACCCGTATAGCAGTTCCGCATGAGGCAGCTTTATTAGCCCGCACCCCCAAAGGGGAGGCCAGGGACGAGCTCTCTCTGATCCCACAGGGGCAGAGGGCTAAATCTTATAGGGATACAGGGGTGGGTGTCAGGGGGTAAAGGCCAATGGGTTACAAAGGACCTGCATAGGGTCTCCTAGAGGATTCTGGGTCTGTCTTCTTCTCACCATAACTGAAAGGTGGTTGTCTTTCCAGGGGAGTTCTGCTGGGAGGTTGTGCAGTCTCCTTATCTCAGCAGACCTCCCTCCAGGGCAAGAGGCTGGGCATACCCCACAGTAAAGCAGAGGACAGGCACCCAATTCCTTTAGTTTATTCCTCAAACATACATTAAAAATGTGAATGCTTTCAGATTTTAGTGATGGGGAAAAATCCAGGAAGAGTGTGTTTTTCCTTTCCAGCCTTACCTGATTGCTCATCCTCACCATTCTCCCCTGACATTTGCCACGTCTTCTCTTCTTCATATCCATCCCAACTACACAAACAATGCTCTGCTCTCTCTCCATTCATCCAGTCTCCCTTACCTGGCACTCAAAAGTACAAGTACTCAGCTGGCTGTGTGACTACAGATGGAGCCACAGCTTGCACAGTGAACAGACCCATCACTCAGAGAATTAAAACCCAGGGCAGAAGGACCCATGACATCACAGAAGACACTCCTGGAAACAAGTGAACCAGTGGTTATCTGCCAGGCCATGCCTGCCCACTTCCAGACTGCTCTGAATATCTCACACCAGAGCTCTAAGAAGCTCTGTGGCTATGCAGGGAATGTAGATTTCCCTCTTGAGCCCAGAGCCACAACCACTTGGTGCCCACAGCAGGAGTGTGAGTGCAGCCCTCTCTCTTCACAGGTGGAGCTAATGTGTTAAATGACCTTCTACCATCTCATGTTGTTTGCAGACAGGCAAACAGCCTGTCAGGCCTGGCTGTCACTTGTCCTGCCAAGTCCCTGAGGCAGATCAGTGTTAGCAGAGAGATGGAAAATCGCTGCCTCCCTTCTTAGCTTTTATTTGTTAAAAAATTCTACTGCTTACTGGCAAAATTTGTGGAGTTAACTACAGGAGATCAATAACTGCTAGATTTTTATATTGTTTGAGACTACTCAGCACAAGGATAACAGCTGCTTTTTGCTTCTGAGAAAGGTCTAGAAGGAAACCATCACTCAGCTATTCAGCCAGGTGCTTCTCATCAAAGGAAAAGTCATTTGCTTCATAAGGAAATGCTTCTAAATTTGGATTCACCTCATCAGGAGGGTACCAGATACGTGCACTCTGTGCTGTGAACAAGGTCAGAAGAAAAATCCATACCTCATGCATTAAATTCTGGGCTAGAGAGGGTGGACACTGGTGCAGTAAAAAATATGGGAATGCTATATCAACAAAGGTAAATGAACATTAAGCAGTGCTGTGTGCAGGTACCAGTGTGACAGCAGTACACCCTTTGTGGTGCCCTGTACAAGCCTATTTTTATCCCTCTTCTTTGAGTCAGAAGCAGCAAACACAACACTCCGGTGCCGTCTCCAGACAGTAGGGCTGGTTCTTGAAAAAACATTCCTGTTAAAGCATCTGCACCTCTCACACCTACCCACTTATATTCAGCATCTCCAGAGAAAGTGGGCAGTTTTCCAGCCTCCTGTGGAGGAGCAAGAGGATTGACTTTTCTCAGTGCCCTGGCCATTAGTAGCTGTGCACAGCCAGGTTGGTGTCACAGAGGCAACGCTGGGGCTGTCCCAGGGCAGTGGGGATTCAGTGGAGGGCAGGGATACCTCTGTGTGAGTGTTATCTAATATACCTCGGGTGGCCACTGTGATACAGCCTGAACTCACAGAGACAGACCAGAGATCACAGCAGGCAAAGAAGCCAGGAATGAATTAGTGCACAGATAAAGCTCTTTCTGAGGAAACATGAGAGACCTTTGGAGAAACAGTGAAAAAGTTGTTTATTGAGGAACATATAGGCTGGTGAAATGTGCCCACATGCCTGAAGACAAAGACCCCAAGGAAACCCTACACAGACTATGCTGGGACTGGCTGCCACATAAACACAAGTCAGCCATGGGGAGGATGTGATTTTGAATCTAAAGGACAAAGCCAGCACAAGGACAAATGGTTGGTTGTCAGCAATCTTAGGTGGGACACTGCCAGACTGTGGCTGGCAGGGAGGCTTGAGACCAGGGTGATGGCAGTATTTTGGGAAAAGGGTTGATGAGTTAGAGAGGGGATGTGTAGGAAGTGGTGCTTGCCACAGCCAGGGTCAGCAGGCAGCAATCCCCACAGTGCCAGCCAGAGGTGTGGGTTGGCTCTGGTCCCTGGAAGGGCACCCAGCAGTGCCTGGCCAGGGCTGAGCTGTGTGCCCGGGCATGAGCCCGTGCCCCACTCTGGCTGATTCCGTGTGAAGGGGCTGTGCTCACACCAAGCAGCCCTGGAGCTGTTTGCTGGCGATAGAGCCCAGGAGCTGGAAGGGTGCCCTGGGTGTGTCCCACCACCTATCTCACCACCAAGGGCCTCCGATTGCCTTCATTTGCTTGCCCTGCTATGCAAACAAGATGAACAGCAATTCTTGGAAGTGCTGCCCTTCTCCATATGCTAAACCAGCAGGAGTGGAAGAACAAAGCCCCTAGGTCAGCACGTTGGGATTCACATGTACACAGGAAGCAGAAACTTGGGATCAGATTTTTGACCGAGACTTCCTATGGCCCATTCCTGTTCTGGCCATGCTTGTATTTATTTTGTTGTTGTTGTAAGGCAAATCTTCTATCATTATATCATCGATCTAGGGTGTTCTTGGTCAGGAAGAGCCAGCTTAAGTTGGGTCTTCAGTTCATATTGACCCTGAGGTAAAAGCTCACAGTCCCAGGCAGTGTTTGTTCTGCTAAGCAGGTCATAATGCTGTTACCATCTGGCCTTTCATGCCACCTCCTGTGCATGGGTTTGCACATACAAATGACTTTGCTGGCTGAAGTAATAGAGTTTGCATTTATAAGCCAGAAACAACTGAGAGACAAAAAAAAAGCTGGCTAAGCACTGGTGTCATGGTATTTTCAGAAAGGAGATCTATTAACCTAAACCTCCTTCTGCTCACTGAGTTGCTTAGTGCTTCTCCTACCATTTACATTTGTGAAGGGCTTTTAAAAAACTCCTTCATGACAGCATTTATGTTGATGAGTTGTATTTAAGAAATATACTCAGTCTGAAAAATGCAGACACATTCATCTTCTTCCACTTTAGTGTTTAATTTTCGGAAAATCACAATCTTTTCTTGACTGGGCACACGATGAGAGCAGCTGCAGTGCCCTGTCTGAGCCATTTATCAGACCCCTCAGACCCTCAAGCCTTCAGGCACTCAACCAGTGGCTGAAGACATATCAGCACCATCTAAACATCTGCCAGTGCTTTCTTGGCACTGTGAGCAGACAGGTTCTCCTCTCCCTCTCCACAGGCCAGGCACTTGAAATGAGAAGAGGCTGGGGACTTTGCAAGACTGCATTCCAGGTAACTTTGGAGAACCATGTGTTTAGGGATGAAAGTCAGAGCTGGGTTCTTTAAACAAGTGAAGGAGCTGAATCCTGTTCCCTACAAATCCACATGCAATAATCCCTCTGACCTCCTGCACGGCCAAAATGCCATGTTTGTTTTATTTGTTCTACTAGTTATTTTGCAAAAAGGTAAAGCCAACAAAGAAGTAAAAGGCCTGCTGCTTTCAGTTAGAAAAGTGAGAAGTCAGGTTGGCAATAAAAGCCCTGATGAAAGCTGAGGAACTGCTTTTCCTGTTCTGCACCCTGTGACAGTACAGCAGCCAATAAGTTCTGCAGCTTATTTTGAGAAGTGTGTCATGCACTCCAGTTATAGACAGAAAACAGCAGATTAGGTTGTGCCCTGTTTCTTTCAAGACTCTCATGAGATTTAGGGGACCAGGCACGAGTCTGGTGCCCAAGACAAAATGGGTAGGTAGAGAAGAAATGGAATTTCTCACACCCTGAAAGGCAGCAGCTGTGCACAGTAGAGAGCAAGGATCTGGAGCAGTGTACAGAAATAGAAAGCTGGTGCTGTGCCTCCCCCTTCCTTCCCAAATGAAACCTATTTGCACCAAACTGCAGTGACACCTTAGCCGAGGGACCATGTGGCTTCGTGCTTCAAAGTAGAGCCATCCTGGTGAGATTAAAAAGTCATAGCAAATAACAAATCAGAAGGAAAATCAAGGAGCGGCACAAGACACTGCAAGGTGTCAACCCACCCACACTGAGGAGGAGAGATGAGATATCCTACAGCAGAGAGTGATGGCTGCCTTGAAGAAAAGAACAATGGTCCAGGCAGACAGCAGACACTCCCAACACACCCAGCAGCTCATACAATGCCTGGAAGCATCCAAGTGCCTGTTGCAAAGAAAAGAAGTGTTTTAACCCTTTGATGTGAGGGAAGGGGTTGCTTTCATCCATAGTCAGAGGCTCCTGTCTGCACCGAGGCTCTGCAGATTGAGTCACAAAAAGAGCTGGGGTTGCCTTTTTCAGTCCTGTGTTTCTCCAGGTGGGCTGATGCCCTTTGCATCCACAATGGGAGGAGGGAAGGAGCTTCTTCCTACAAGGCGAATTCATGTGAGGGAGAGGCTGGGATTAAGCTAAAACTGGCAATCACAAGCAGGAATAGCAGTGCAGGTGTTTGTGCAGGAAGGTGAGAATTTCATGGAAAGGCCTTGGAGAGACCAAAGCTGACATCCCAATATTTACATTCAAAAACCATATTTGAAACAGGTTCAGTGATCTGTGAACTGCTTGACCCCTGGGAAGGGTTGCTCTGCTGCCAGTTGTGGTGGCTTATCTCTTCAGTGGTGGCTTATCTTTGCAGTGCCTCCATGCAGACGCAGCCAGGGTTGGAGCTGTGGCGGGACACTGAAGTCAGGCTGGAAACTCCAGTTCAGCCCATGGCTTCAGACAGGCAGGTACTGAAGTCATGCACAGACATCTACCCTTCTCCCCAGGGTCACCTGTCTAATTCCTCACTGTGCTGGGTATTGAACAAATAGAAAGATCTAATCCATAACTCAGGAACCAGCAACTCAAGGGCCAGATATCAAAAGATTTTCCCAGGCCTGTGGTAATGATTGCCACCCACATCTATGTTCTTCCTTTTAAATATCGTTCCCTTCCAGGCTAGAACACAGATCAGAAATCCAGAGTACACAGAGAAAGCTTCACCTTAAAACAGCCTGGCAATCATTAATGCAAGTGATACAAGGCACTGTCTGCCTTAATCCAGACTATGTGGAAGAGAATGTGTTCATTGCCAAAGAGCTACACAAGCCTCTAAAACCCCAGAGAGAGAGTGCCCTTGATTGCATGAGCAGATGATCATGCCAGAAAGCAGAAGGCACTCCTATTTTCAGCAGCTGAACATGTAACACTAAGGAAGGGTGTGGGAATAAGGAGAAGGCTTAGCAAAATGACAAGTTTCTAGTGAGTATGGACATCTCTTTAAGTGCCCTGTTAGAGCTCTCTGAGCAGTTCTTTTTCTTCAGAAGATGTTTGGGAACTATCTCTGAATGAGGCCTCTTTTGGAGGTTTCAGATCAAATAGCTGAAATATGCCTCATTTTCTGGTTAGAGACCTTCCCTTCAGTTGCCCACCTTGATAACTCAGGGAAGAGAAGTTTCTATCTGAATCCTTTCTGCCTTTTGAACTTCCAGAAGATCACAGAATCAGATGTGGAACAGGAAGGGACGTGGGGGTTGCAGGTTTTCAAGCATCCACGTGAGTTAATGGCACATAGGATGCCTGGCACGGCAGGATCCATCTGGCACCTCACACTCACGGGATGCAACTGGAGCAGTGACCTTGGGGGGCTGGCTGGCAGTGGGCACAGCCTGGGCCAGTGGATCCCAGATGGTGGGAGCCAGCCATGGCTGGCACACGGAGCCATGGTGCAGGCAGGAGCCTCTGCCCAGCACAGCTCTCACTCTTGCTGCGGGCAGGCCAGGGGCAGGAACCAGTGCCAGGAGTCCTGCACTTGATAGGTGAGATCAGACAGGTCGGGGCTTATGCAGGATCCTATGCTGAACCTGAGTCAGCTCTGTGATGCTCTTGCAAGGAAGGTGTTCCTGGCTGTATTTATAGGACTGTAATAGCTAAAATATAAAAGGCAATTATGCCATGCTACTAATTGCCAATGACTCCCTAGCTGTAGTCCTGTGTCCATTTTTGGGAATAGTACTTCAAAAAATAGGCCCATGGTGAGCATATATGGGAGAGCAATAGAAATGTAAATAACGTGGGGTTATTCTGTGATGGAATACTGAAGCTGTTTGGGTGCTTAGTCTATAAAAGCAACTGCTAAAAGGGGAGCTGAGGAAATAGCTACTTTCTGTGAATAATAAAGGATTAGTTATTTATTACTAATCATTGCTTACTCTCCAGACTCATCAAGATAGAGTAAGAAGAAAAAAAACCAGGATTATTTAAATCTTTAGATAAAAAGAAGAGTCAAGCTGTTAGGAAAAAACTTGCTAATTATAGAAGTTAAGAGCTAGAACAGGCTGCCAGCAGAGGATGTGGATTCTCTGAGAAGGTTACACAAATATTTGTCACTCATGATCTGTTGATATTAATCCTTTCTTAATGCAAAGGTTTTCATTAAATGCTCTCCTTACATCCCTTCCAAGTTACTAATTCTTCTGTGGTCTAAGTCACTAATTCTGTGACTTAATGTCTGCCAGACTTCTGCTTCCCAGCTTCCTATGAAAAAATGCCTTCATTTGGTGGCTGTGGGCTCCTGAAAAGTGTACTCCCACACAGACAGTGAAGGCATGTTAGAGATGATAATCTAAATTTTAACACCCTGCATACTGGGTATGGTGCAGCCTATCCCACAGACTGGTCTCCAAAGCCAGTTAGGAACAAGGAACAATAACAGCCTGAGCTCCCCAGAGGTGCTCTGAAATCAAACTCATCAATGTCAGTGAAATCTGCTGAGGCTGTGACAAAACTAATAATGGTATACTCATAGTAGGATTTATATTATTTGCAGGAAATTATCTAAATGTGAAGCCAGATACAGAATAAGGAGTTTCAAAAGAAATACTGAATAACTTTTTAAGCATTGTTACTTAGCCACATTACCATCATAGGATGGCTTCTTGACTGTAAGAGTCAACAGAACCTTACAGCTACTCTGAAATGGACATTTCCAAACCAGGGTAAGCTAAAGAGAAATATGTGACATGTACTAGCACATCCACAGAAGACTTAAGAAGGCAGATACTCAAGGACTCAAAGGCATCTTCAAGGTAATCAAGTTAAGGCAACATCTCATAGAGCTTCCTTAAGAAATTGCATTTTTTTCTCATTTCCAGCCTGGCTCATTTCCATCTATTTGTATCTTTGCCCACACCATCCATTAACTTAAGTAATTGTTCTTTCAGCTTTGATACTTACCCTATTTAGAGGGAACAATCTTACATTTTTTTTCCTCAGTTTTCATTTTTCTGGGCTACAAAACCTAGCTCTTTTACTGCCTTCCACTAAAGCAGGCCTTTCACACTCCTGGGCTTTATTGCACCTCTTGTGGTCATTAAGAGTGGGAATGACCAAAAGTGCATATGATATCTCAAAGGGGGTTCCTTATTCCCCTGTGCAATGACAGTAATGTTTCCTTTTCTGTAATGGAGATATTGTCTCTGGTGCATTCTAGGAACATCTTCATCATCTTTATGTCCATACCACATAGGGATAGCTAGAAATACTCCAGAATGCTCTCTGTGAGGTAGTGTCAAAACTGAGAAGGATACTGGAAGTGACCACTCAAACTTCCACGTGAAGCTCTATACAGCTTCAGTGAGTCAAGATCAATTGGCCTTGCATTAAATACGAATACTGCATCTGCTAGTCTTCAGTCATACAGCGTCATCCTATAAATCATCATCCTATATAGCATCATCCCATAGTAAGCAATCAGTATGCAATTGTATAATGAACTTTGGATGTGCAGGTGTGTGGCTGACTTTGTATCATATGATCAGAAATTGCACAGTTGCTGAAGGTCCAGATCTTTTCCACACTCAGGTCCTTGAGATATTCAGCAGCTGACTTTGCTCTCTGGATTTATAGGAATGCAGCCTTGTGACCTAAGACCAAAACCAAATTTCCTATGGTTTAACCTTACCCTGTGATCCCCTAAATGCTTAGCAGAGTCTGTCTAAAACACTGGCATCTTTGACTGTTATCCTTGATTATTTGGACCTGACCCTAACCCTCTGACTGAGTTCCTGGCCTACCCTCAGACCTGCTTTAGCACCAGCCTTGTCTGGTGATCTGGACTCCTGGCAGAGCCTGGGTTTTGTCTCAGGACTTGCCCTGCCCTGCCCTGCCCTGCTGTCAGGCTGCCTCCTGGAGCCCCATCCCATTCTCCACTTTGCCTCCCACCTTCCATCAGCTGAGTATATCAGCAATATTTGTGGTTTTAGTCACCTTGTTTGCTGTTCTTCTACCTCCTCATGGTTTCTTATTTGTTGCTGCAACTTCCTAACACTCTCTTTTTCTGTACCAGGATTGAAGCTCATAAAAATCCTCCCAGCTGTCTTGTATCTCAAACAGCTTCTTCACAACTACCAGGGCCTTGGTCCCAGAGATCCATAACACAGTAACTCATGTGGAGAACATGTATTTTTTCAGAGTCTCCAGGTCTGACCAAGTGAGAAAAATCTATCTTTGCCAGAGAAATACACCCTAAATGTCAGCTGCCAGGTTTGCACCAGGACAGAGAAATAACTCAGCCATCAGTGAAGCGGTGGAAACAATGCCCACAAAAGAATTAGTAACTTGGGAAGAAACTTGTGCTTGGGAAGAACAAGATGGACCAGATATGATGAAATTTGCCACAAAACTGAATTAATGGTTATTAACGTAAAGAGAGAGACAAAATACAGCAGAAACACAATAGCTCTGTAGAAACAAAGGAGACAATAAACTGGCTTCTGCTTTGAAAACAGGGATGCTGAGAAATGTTCCAAAACACTGAGTTGAAATGAGGCTATTCTGAGGTTTTTCTAAAACAGCCACTGGGTTTACTGCATGTCAGTAATCTTTCCAGCTAATGTTCTGCAGACTCTCAGTGATCCCTGGCACTTTTAGAAGCTCCCAAAAGGCAACTGTGGTCAGCAGATTTTAATTAGCCACATGCATTTTTGGAGTTTATAACTTGGAAGAAGGTTGAAAACCACAGTGGACAACCCATATGAATGTCCACTTGTGTATATATGTGCAGCAAGATGTTTTTGAGTTTATTATATATTTTTTCTTTAGAGTTTAGTACTCTTAATAATGAAAATTTGAAAACACATCTATATATGACAGCAATGTAAATCATTCTTCTACACTATGGACACACTTACTAAGCAGTCTCCCGTTTTAACTGATGATTTCAAAGACCTTTGCCATGAACTGGAGTGGACTCTCCCTGAAGAACCTTTTTATCTAGTTTGGCTCCTATTGCATTTGCCTAAGTAAACTCATCATTCCAGTTGAGTGAAAGCATCAGTGAGAAGTTCTGATCTGAAAACCACTCACACATAGTTCCTTCAAACAACAACACACCTACTATTGATGCAAAACCACTCCAACATAGCAGAGGTTGAAAATGTTTCTAATCCCCCTCTGCACTCAAAATTATTGATTGCTAGAATATCCAAACGGCAAAGCAAGCTGGGTGTGAAGATGATGCTGTGAAGAAAGTACTGAAAATAAGTAATTCAGTTTTACAATTACAGTTCTACAGAACTAATATTATTTTTCAATTTCCTTTGAAACAATACATCAAACAGTGTTTATGTATGGACTCCAAGTTGGAAGTTTTTGTCAGAACTGGAAAAACTCCTGAAAAATTGCAAAATACTGCTTATAATTTGCTTTGGATTCAGAGAATAGAGATTTTCAAAGGAGCTCAGCCTGTTTGGGTGTATTTGCTTGGTAGCCAAGCAAATCCGGAGCTGAGAGGCAATTCAGCTGTGGCCTATAAATATATTGCAGACTACATGCTAGGGGAGAAGAAAAGCTTCTCATGAATATGTTTATGCTGGAAATTAGAAGGTTACTCAGTCCTCACAGCAATGATGCTTAGGAACAACCTTTCACTGGAGAAATGAGGCAAAGCCATTTTAAGTGGCATCTTGATTAGCTGCAGGGATGATCCTGTGGTTGTCTGTGACAAGAAATGACAGTGTTTGGGTCTCTGGATGGGCTCCTTTTCAAAACATGCCCTTACTTGTCACGGTGGCAACTTTGGATGCTGAGTGTTTTGGAAAATCTGGCTTTTACTACATCTGAAAGTGAGCAGAGGCCATTTAAATATCCATGATGGTGGAGCTCTTCAAACCTCCTTTTCATGTGGTATTAACATGAGGCATCTGGAAGGTAAGAGACACTTGATCACAGGCTCCAGGTTTATTTGAATAAAACGTTATGAAGAATTTTCTTTAAAAACCTAATAAATTCAGCATAAACACACAAAAGATATCTTACTCAGACTTGCTAGCAGTTATGATACAACCCCTTCCAATTACCAGTTTATTATAGGGTATAACCTTCATGCTGCACACTGCCTTATGCAAGCCGTGCTGATATGAGTGTGCTAGGAGCTGCCACGACCACACATTTCAGAGAGAATGAAGGTAATTATGGTATCCCAGGAGATGGGTGGCACCCTCTTGCCCAAGGGCACTCCAAGGTTAACCCCTATCAGCTACATCGTGCCCAGGAGGAGCACTTAGGGTGACATAGTGTGGAAAACAATGTGGAACTGCAGGGTGTAGACAAGGTACAACTGCAGCAAGCCAAAAGGGAGCTTTGCTTTGCTTGCTTTTCTTGTCATAAAACCAGATTAAATTGATCAAACCTGACAACTACACTAGTTTTTCGTTTTGTTTTCCTTCAGCCTTTCTTGTCTCTCTGCTTCTTTGGGGTTTGATTTGGCTCATGAACTCTTGGTGGACATGATCACAGATTGGTTTGGGGTATGTGTTCTGGACCCCACTGTGTTTCCTCCCTCGTGAGATGCTTTTGATTAGCTGCCTGAAATACAGGTTTCACAAGGAACTCCTGTGGCACAGAAGTTTGTCTGGCAAAACTAATTGAGGAGAAATGGCCCAATTAAGAAACTCATTGTACTTTTCCATTTCTAATGGCAAACTCTGCAACAATTTATGTCCTGTAGGAATAGTTCGCAGACTTAGAAAAGATCCTCATTATTTTTTGAGCTGACAAGCAGTGCAATGCATGCAATCGCCTGTGTTTGGCAGTCCCCAGAACCAAATGCTGCAGAGAGAAAGAGTTGTTCGAAGCCTTCAACAAAAGCACAGCTCATTCTCAGCTTCTTCAGTTAATGACCAGCTTTCAGCTGACATGTGGATGCCTACCCATGTAACTGAAAGCATTATGGACACCATTGTTTCATGTAGCAAACCAGTATGATACCCAGGTCAGCCCCACCACAGCTCAGCAAAAGCTTTAAACATAATTTCTCAGCTTCATCTAAAACAGAAAGCCCGAGAGTGTTTCAGGGACTATTCCCCTAAGAATCCACTTTCTCAATGAAAGCTCATAAGCAACAGAGGAACAGACACAGAGCTCACTCAAAACATCACTCTGAAAGACATTTGGTCATGACTCCTCTAGCAGTTTCCCCTAGCAGGAATGGTTTGCTGGATCCTGCCATTTAAATGTCTCCTGCTGGCAGCCAGTTTGAGTCCTCCGGCCTTCAATCCATGAGCTCAGTACTAATGTCCTTCCACTCCTTAAAGGTTCTCAGCTGAGAATTCTCCAAAGGAGAGGATACACCTAAAATAAATATAAGACTATACAAATATAATAATATAATAAAATATGGAGTTCTTCCAGTTAAACCATTTCAGGCACCAAAATCTGCCTGTCCCAAACAAATTATTCTTACAAGGTAAATTCTCTCCTTTGACAAGTAAACAGGCAATCAAGACAAACAGGTCAGCAGCTGGCTGGGCAACATCCAGAGCCATGGCCCAGAGGATTTACTTGTCTTTGAAGAATATATTTCCTTCAAATAAGCTCTATTGTTAAAAGGGAAAGAAGATACAGTGAAGTTGTTACCTACAGGAACCCTCAACCTTTATAAACCTTAGCCTTATCCACTATCTTCTGAGGAAGACTTTTCCAGACCCTGTAGCACTTTGGCATGATTGTACTTGGTAGAAAGGTACAAAAAAAGACTTTGGTGGTCTTTTCCAACCTTCATGATTCTATAAGGGTTCTGTGATCACTTGTGACATGATCATGGAAGTGCAGTTGAAAGCTACTGGTTTCTTTTCCATACAAGATTCATTTGTATTCCCTTCATCATATCCCATTAGTAAAGCAAAAAATTCCTACTTCTCTGTAGGAGTCGATAGTTGACACCTTTCCCTCTTCCTCCTCCAGTTATTTAACTATGCAAGTTGATCTAATGACTTGCTGCTACCAAAAATCTCACCATTTGCTCCCTAGCCCATGGCTGCACCACCCACCCCTTCATTTTGCAGTAGCTCTGGCCCACATACCTTTCTAAAAGCCAGTTTGGCTCATTAAATCCCCTCCTTCATTTTTGTAGTTCGTTTTCTCCCATTTTATTGGATTAAATCAGCTCACTGTGGTTAGCCAAGCAGCAGAAACTGCACAAAGACAGCAGCTTTCTGGGCAGAAACAGAATTCCCAATTTCCATCAGCAGCGAGCCGGTAACGTGGCTCACTGCATCTCGAAAAAACACACGGAGCCAACCGAGCAGTCAGGGAACCTGCCTCATGTGCACAGCCTAAAACCAGGTTAGCTGAGCTCCTGCTAAAGGCTCTGCAGTCCACGCTGACTTTGCACGAAGACTCACACCATCAGTTTCACCAGCTCATCTGCTCAGGCAGCATCCTTCAACAGCAAAGTGGCAAGATCTGAACGCTGCCACAAGCACTGCTGCAGTGATCATCCAAGTGGAACCCTGGAGGGTGCAAAGCTACTGCTGAGGATTGCAGAGAAAACCAACAGGCACCAGATTTAGCAAGTAGGAGTGGTATCCACACAAAGAACTTTATTTTAATCAATACAGCAGTGAAAAAGCAAACTTTTAAAGAAGGAGGGGGAAAAAAAAGAGAGCTTTATGTCTGTATGTTTAGTAAAAACACTTGCTCTAAGACAAAAATAATTTACATTCTGATAACTCACATTCAAAAACAGAGAAAGGCATCAGGGCATAACATTCAAATGAATACCTAGTAAAAGCAGTAATGTATTTGTATTAATAATCAAGAATGTAACACTGCAATATTTAATCTTGGATCTGTGTATCCAAACGTCATCTCCTACACAGCAGTAACTGAAGACAGATACACCATTAGGAGCAGAGACACTGATTTCTGTTACATTAAAAAAGTAGGAACTGTACTTAAAAATCATCTCCAAACTGGCACCACTCTGAGTGGCAAACAACAAAAAATAAACACTGAAATAGCTAAAGAAAAATATTTTAAAAAGAAATTCAGTTAACAAATAGGAATCACGATGCAGGATTACCTCTCCTCCAAATATCCACTTGATTATTTTGCTCCAAGGTACATAACACAGCACACAGAAGAGTTATTCTATTTTAGTATAGTACTAAAATGCAGGCTTTTGCCATTTGGTCCATTTACATTTTGTTGATTATTTTAGCCTGCTGTATTGGAAAGAAAAGTTGTGTGTCTCTGAATCTTTGGATGCAAAAAACAGAGAAATTACATTCTTCAGCATAAAAGCAAATTTTTGAGAAACTTGTGCATTTCTTCTTTTTTGGGGGGTTTTTCTGGTTTTTTGTTTGGTTTGGGTTTTTTTTTTTTTTTTTTTTTTTTTTTTTGGTTAAGCACATTTATTTTATTACTTTCAGTCATGCAAAAACTGTGAATTAATCCCATTCCAGATGAGAATTTTACCATAAAATTTAAATAGTCAATTTATCAGACTACAGAACAAAGGAAAAAAGCTTAATCCACATAATATCTTGCTACTGAACTCTATTCAGTTAGTCAAATTACAATAACCTTATACATTGGCATTCTTAGAGATGCAGGCATAACAATTCATTTGGAAAAACCAAAAGACGTGTTTAAAATAGAACAGATATGATAACTATACTTACTCATTTTTACATTAGAGGCTCAAACATTTATAAAACTACATGTATCCTCGACAGAACACAGACACTACATTGTTTAAACAAACTACAAGTAACCACTGCAGACCAAACAGTAATACTAAAGAAAAATTAATATTATTACAATATCAAATCCTTATCTTTCCTAAAAATTCAAGTGCAAATCACAAGTTGCAATTCAAATGTGTAGAGAGCTTGAAATGAGTAAAATAATTCAGGTGTACAACACTACTAATATTCTGTGTTAGCCACATAATATTCAAATAGAGATTGGAATTTCAATTAGGGGAAATATTTTTTAGTGAAGGAGAGATAAAGTCAATGGCGTTGTGTCTCTGAAGGAGCAGGAAGAATCCTCCAACAAACATTCTGTCATTGCCAAATTGTGCCTTAGGCACTATACTCAATTAGGTCGGTTTAGGCAAGTAGATTTGCAAAGCAATCACCTGTACAATCACAAACACAATCTATTCACACTCTGAAGGTATGCAGCCTTCAATCAACATCTCATAGTGTCTTATGGAACACATATATTATTCCTGTAGCAATAAGCACAGAAGACCTGTCCTAAGTCCCCCACCTCCACACCAATGCTTTAGTTTTTAAAGCAGAATCCGTATTTCCCAAATTTGATACTCATTCTCAGGACTCTATAGGGCAACTATCACCTATTGTATTATGTTAACTTGACATATACTACAGTAGAATTAGATATATACGTGAAAAATCCAGTTTGCAAAGATTACAAATGTATCAAGCTGCCAGTAAACAGTTCCTATATCTACATATGACGGTGCAAGTTAGCAGTGTCATAAAGGCACTTGTCTCTCACAGACAGTACTGTCTTCTCTAATCAGTCAAAAATAGATCTTAAAAATGTTTATTGTAACATCCGAAATGGTTTTTACTCCTTAAAGTGGTGCAAATCATCATCTATAGAACAATAATTCATTAGTTCCTCCTGAAAGAGCTGAGTGCAAATTATCCGTGATTGAATATATCTTTACACTTAATTCATTTTAATGCCATGCTCTCAAAAAAAGTCAAAAAACATGCTATAGTAGAAATGTGATTGGCACTAGCAGCCACAAATAAAAAGGTAGGTGCATACAACAGTATACAAGCAAGCTTATTTATGAAGCTACTAAAACAATTAAGTGAATGAGTTGCAAAGAGAGACATTTCCCACAAGTCTTTCCAAGACATGCTTGAAGCCACACCTGACCATGTAGCACACACTTACATCTTAGGGACATCTTTATAGCTGGCTACCTAATTTTACAAAAATAATTCCAAAATGCACATTTCACTTCAAAGTGAACTCTGTTTCTGTTTTCGCCAAATGTGAAAACCAGATGCAACAGCAGAGCTTAAAAAGACACCTAAGCAGCCACTACATAAAGTTCAGTGCAGTTTTCAAGGGTTTATGGATGGCAGCTTGGAATCCTCGAAATCCCCTTTATCTGTTCGGTATAAACGTACAGATTTTCCTCTCCAAGTCTCAGTACCTTAAAGCAGTAACTTGAAAGAATTTCCACCAACAAAAGACCTGGTTTTGCAAATCAAAGGGCTCAGGTATTACAAAAATTGACATAATTGGTTTTGCCTATGTAAATGCTAATTTGCAGCTGGCATTATAGGTCTGTTAACAGAGAAATCTAGATGGTATGATGGATGGAATAAATCAAGTAAATCCAAAAGCCAGCAGGCTTTTTGCCCTTAGTACTTTATGTCATAACAGCACATTAAGAGTACATCCAGACTGCTGTGAAGTTGCTGGATGGAGCCTAATGCCTGAATACTAATTTTCATGTCCAGTCTCCTTAAATAGTTTTGCCAGTACTATACCACAAGGAAGTTTCTGTGTCTTTGAAAAACCTGCATTCACTGAACATTGCACAAGGCTACTGAAACAAAAACAAGGAAGAAGAAAAAAAAAAACAAAACAAGCTATTTGATCAAGTATTAAGCTATTCCTTCAGAGAATTGCACTTCTTTGCTTATAGCAGTGACCAGAATTGCTGATGGTGTACTGACAGTTGCCATGGCAAGTGGGTGACTGCGTGGGATAGCAGACATATAGCCAAGTCAACTGCTTATGCAATCTCCATTATTTCTGCAAGCACAGAACACTTTATTATGTGCTGCCAATGATCTTCATAAAGTGCCAAAGGGAAAAATGTTCTTCTGTGTCAGGCCATGGCTGTTTCAGTATTCCCATTCATCTGTTTTCATGTCCAGATAGTAAAGAATATTCTGTGCAAGCTTTACTGCCTGCTTCCTGGCAGCCTTACACCGCTCGTCACCTTGCGGATCAACAGCGTCCAGGGCTAGAAGTTGTTTTGTAAGAAGTTCTTCCAGTCTCATGTAATTTTTATCCGTTCTGTTTCCATCAAATGAAATCACCTCTTGCTGAATTTGAGACAAGTTTCCAAGAACAGTCCAAACTGCTTTATGAGACTGATGTTCAGCAGCAGTTTGCTCTGGATACATTTCCCTTTTTTCCAGCGCTTCCTTCAAATCAATATATGTTATAAGAGTCTGAACTTCAATTACTGCTCTTCTCCTGGCCTCTCTAATACAGGGATTTTTTCCTGGACTCACTTCATCTAGCTGGGCAATTAATCCCTGCAATTCTGCTTTGGATCCCAGATACAAATCAGAAGCATTCTCCGTTTTTAAAAGTAAAGAATTAACTTCCTTCATCTTCTTGCGGATCTCTTCTATTTTTAGAATGGACTGATTTTGTGCCAAATCGTAAGCCTGAGTAGAATTTGCTTCTTCATCCAAGTCCAGGTATTTCTGCAATTTATTGATCTCTTCTATTACTTCCTTTCTGTAATTTCTTATTTCCGTGTGACCGCAGACATCTAAAGCATCCAAATCAGCAATGAGGCCTGTGAGCACACAGGACAGATGCCTGCAGGTATCATTACTGCTCACTCCCATTAGAAGCGCAATAAGGGTTCCTCTGGCTTTGTTCACATCACACATTACAGAGTTAATTTTGGAGACAGAAGGATGTGCATCATTAGAGAGTGGCAGGGACAGCTGTTGCTTTACACCACTCTCTATAATCTCCTGAACAGCACATACCTTTGTCAGAGTGCGGTATCTTGCTTTGCGTAGAGAAACTTTCCCTCCAGTTTTCACCTGGGTAAGCCTCAATACAATGTCCTGAATTCCTTCTTCAAATTCATCACTTTTACAGTTTCCTCCTTTATAAAAAGGTGTGATCTCGCGTTCCACAAGTGACTGTGCCTCCTTGAATAAAGCCTCTATTTCCAGTCTGCGGGGATGGTTTGCATTTTGTTCCAGTTCCTTCAGCAGCCTCTCGGTTTCCTGGGCAGCTCGCTTTCTGGCTTGCTGAATATCCCCCTTCCCTTCGGTGTCTACAGAATCTATTTCAAAAAGCTGTTTAGTAAGGCTCCTTTCCAATTTCTTGTAATCTCGGTCGGTAGACAGACCACTGAAGACAGCCACTTGCTGTTCAATCTCCTTGACTTCTTTCTGTATTTCATGTAACCGTTTTATGGATGGGTGTTGGTTACCCATATCCATTCCTCTTCTCTCGTCCAGCTCCAGATAAACTACAAGGAAAATGAGAACAAGACTTGCTTAAGTGCTACATGAGCACGCGTTGCAACTTTTACATTCTGAAACATTTCAGCATTACAGCTATTTTAAGTATCTTCACCAATACGAATAAACCACTTAGCTGATATTTCACATCCCTTTAATTTTTTACACCTTTCTCCCGGTCGGGCCGCAGGGGTGATGCTTTAGCTGCCACACGCCCAGCTCTCGGCTGTTCATCCACAGCCTTCCCCACCTGCTCTGCGGCTGAAGCCGCCGCAGAACAAACAGGGCACCCGCAGCCCAGGGGAGAACCCGGAGCGGGGCGAGAACAGCGGCCGAACCCGACGGCCCTCGGGTGCGTCAACCCCAGGGCAGCGCTGCCTTCCCCGCACATACCTCGCTCCCCGTCATCACTCGCCGCCCCAGGCCCCTCCATGGCCACAACCTCCCGCCTCCCCCGCGGTGGGGCCCGGCGCAGCACGAAGAGGAAATGACACCGGGCCACCGCCGAGGCACCTGCGAGAGGTTCGTCCCCACCGGCCCCGCAGCGAACCCGCGCGGCGCCCCCGCCCCGCCTCACTTGGTCAGTCACTCACCCGCCGCCCGGCGCAGGACCCGCTGCCCGGCCCGGCGCTGCGCCACGGGCCGAGCGCCGCGAACCGCCCGAGCCCCGCCCGGCCCAGCCGCGCGGAGGGAGGCGGAGGGAGGCGGAGGGAGGCGGAGGGAGGCGGAGGGAGGCGGAGGGAGGCGGAGGCGGGCCCGGCCCCGGCCCGGCCCCGCCCCTCCCGCAGCGCCCGCGCGGCAGCGTCGTAAAGCGCCGGGACATGGCGGCCGCCCGGGTGCTGCGGGTCGGTGGCGGCTGCCGCCGCCGCCTTCTCGCCTCCTCCGCTTCCTCCTCCGCCGGCGGCTGCGCGGCTGAACGCGGGGAGCGGCCAGACAGCGCGGTAAACCCGGGTGGGGGTGGCAGCTTCTGCGGGGGCCGCGGGGAAAGCCTCGGGGGCCGTCGCCCTCGCTGAGCCCGGAGCGGCGAACGTCCCCGCTGCCCCCCGGTAACGCCGGCGGGGCGGGGGCGGCCGGTAGCAAACCGCGTTCCCTGCGGCCTCTGGTTTTTGATGTGCTTGTTGAGGGCCCCGGTGTTCGGTGTTGGAGGGGTGCTGAGTTTCGAGCTGTCGGGTAACGCCAGGCGTTCCCGAACCCGGCTGGGGCAGGCACACGCCTGTGTATGGGCACATGGATGCAGGAATAACGACGGTTTTAGGAAAACTCAGAATCGCAGAATCATAAAATATGCCGAGTTTCAAGGGACTTACAGTCCATTTCCTGGCCCTGCGCAGAACAGCCTCAAGAATCGCACTGTGTGCCTGAGAGGGTTGTCCAAAAGCTCCTTGAGCTTGTCAGACTTGGGGCCGTGACCCTTTCCCTGGGGAGCCTGTTCCAGTGACCATCAGCCCTCTGGGTGGAAAGCCTTTAATATCCAACCTCAACCTCCCCTGACACAGCTTCGTGCTGTTCCCTCGGGTCCTGTTACTGGTCACCAGAGGGCAGAGATCAGCGCCATAAAAAACTTGCATACTTGCTAGTTCTCTCCATAAAATATTTTAACAGAGTATCAGTAATAGAAAAAAAAAAAGTTGATTTAAAAAATACCCCTGTGATTCATGCCTATGTTAAAAGAATTAAAGGTATCTTCTCTGTAGTGCGTTTGTAATTAAAAGTACTTGTTAATGTACAGTGTTGTTTTTGGTCACAGTAAATAAATGGGCTTTATTTCTGAACTTGCTGTGCTTGTATGCTTTAAGGTTCCATGGCGTTTGGGAATTTATTCCAAATGGAGACGTTCTTCAGAAGCTCTCCTGCAGTGCTGATAACGTGTGGTGTCTGTGTTTCCTAGGGCCTGGGTTTCCGCCCCCCCGTGCACTCGCACAGCGACTGGATCGGGCCCCCGGACAAGCACTCCAACCTGCGCCCCATCATCTTCTACGTGCCCCCCGAGGAGTCGGCGCTGGAGCGGCGGCTGCGGGAGGCGCGGCAGGAGGCCCAGGCCAGCAACCAGCGCTTCTGGGCCCGGCACAACCGCGCCTTCCACCAGGTGAGCCCGGCCTCGCACCCGCTGCTGCTCAGCACCCGCCTGCCTGCCTGAAACCGGGGGGGCTTGGCCTCTCTGAGGTGGGGCTCAGTTCTGCCTGCTGTTAATGCGCTCGGGGTCACGGAGGAAATGATGATTTTGTCGTTCATTTCTTTAAATGATCACAAAACTAAAAATCCCACACATTTTATTGCTGTTTAGTGGCATGAAATATTTGCTTTTTTCTGTCTTGCACTGAAAGTATAAAGTTGTAGCTGCCCTACATGCAAGACCTGTCTGTGACTAGAGCAGCTGTTGAAAATGATTCCATGGCTGGTTTTTCTCTTTTCATAAGTGAGAGAAATTTGGTGTTAATTACCAAGACTGAATGAGATTAAATGATATGTCCCATTTGACTCGCAGTGTATCCCAGAAAGGCTAAAGTGAGTCTGTCTTCTTTCCTGATTTTGGCATCTTCAACCAGTATGGCCTTTTTTGGAAGAACAGTAATAGTTCAGTAATTCGCCATCATTTATGATGTTGAACATCATATCCTCTCAAACTTGCAAAGATCCCAGAAAAAATGAAGCTTGTTTTTTTTAATTCCACAGAACTGCTTTTTACATCTGTAAAACTTAAACACAAATTATTATTGTGCTTCCATCTAAATAATTGTAACTTTTTTAGGCTGCATGCTTTTCTCTATGCTCAAAATCTCAGTTATACAGTATAGCACATTTCTGTAGTTTGTCTTATAAGCTGAAAAGTTTGAATCCTGTCAAACAACACTTAAGTTTGGCTGTAGCTTTACTCCACAAATCAGTTTTATAGGTGTCAGTAGGACACTTGCATGAATTAATTGATGCCTGCAGGTAGCAGGATCTAAGTGACAATGTTACCAGTTTAACTAAGTCACTGGATTAAGAAAAGTGTTTAGCTGACACTTCCAACTATAAGGAGTATTGCTAGTTATTTCAGAGGGTGTTAAACACCACATTGCTATGTAATTAAAAACAATGGTGAACTTCAAGGACTGACTACATCCAATTCTAATGTGGAAAAATGTTTTAGGAAAAAGAAGAATTTATTTATTCAAGACTGAAAGCCAAGGGTCTGGAAATGAGAGATGAATCAGGTTAGTGAGATCTTTGTTAATAGTTTAGGATGCATTCTCAATTCTGTTTAACTTTGGATTTTGTTAGTTTATGCTCTTTGCATTCTGTTACAAGTAAATCATAGAGGTAGGATTTAGAAGTGTTTTCCGGTGTGTGATAAAAAAAGAGAGGAGGAGCTTTTCAGAGATGTGCCTGTGGGGGTCAGATCATCTGTTGCACTGTTCCCCCTCTAATTCCTTCCCTGCAGCCAGAGGGAATGTGCTGAAATCCTAGCCCAGTAATATAATAATCATGTAGCCTAAGGAGGAAGGGGCTTTTTACTTTCACACCTCCTAACCCAGTGAGCTAGCTGAGATAAACATACAGAGCATTTGCCTCAAGTGCCTGTTATGGTTGGGTGGATAAATTCAGTCTTTGGCTTCAGGTCCATGGTGTATGCAATGAGTACAATATTTTTCCTTGAGGGAGAGTAAGAAAGCTTCCAGGGAGATGGCAACTGCTATCTGCCTGTCTCTGCCTGAGCACAGTTGCTGTTAAATAGTTGTCTCTCTAATTCATTATGTGAAAATGAAAACAAAATGCCTTCATAATAATAGTGAATTGGGCATTGTAGTATGAGGTTGAACACTTTGTTCGCAGAATAATGATGTGCTTGAGTTTAGTGAAGCATCTGCTCTGATGATCTGTGTGTCACAGACCATTATTTTTCTTTTCTGTTTGTATCCTGGTGATCAGTGTGTGGTTGAGAAATAATTTTAATTAAGTTCTATGTTGTTTCAAAACCACTTCTTTTATACTGCTATTTTGATTTTTTTGTTTTGTTTTTATACCCTAGAAGTAAAAGAGAATGACCATGTACTTCCATTAAAAATAAAATTATATCAACTGCATGCTTTGGTTAACTGTTCTATAACAGAGCTGTGAGTGTATATAAAAATAAAAATACACATGAACAGTTGGAACAAAACTAACTTTTCTACAGAATGTATCTGTTTTGCTAATAGCAGTGTGAAGAAACAAATTAACTATAGGTGTTAAGCTAGCAACCTTCAAATGGTTTTAGAGTTAATTTATCCCATATTATGTTAATCCATTGTAGTATGTTAGTTTTGTAAATAATGACAAATAGAACCAATCAATAATTTACATTCCTGTGATCAGTCTCAAGAGCCTTAAAATGCATTTTGGAACAGTAACAAGTTGAATATTGCAATTCCATCTTCCTCATTATGGGGCATTCAAATTTGACTGTCATTTTAAGGACACTTTGTGCCAGAAGGTTTGTGTAGGAATTGTCTGGTAGAGTTGAGAATATTTGCTGGTTCTCAGGGTTAGACATCTGTGCTGTAGCCACAGGTCTTCTTGTTCTTCCTTTTATATTCTAGTTATGAGTGACATATTCAAAATCATCTTTTGTATTTACTTCTCAAAATAATTGCCTACTAGATTGTTCAGAAGTCTGACTGAACATAAACTTTTTGCCTGAAGTTACTTGAAATTTATCAACAGTAACAGAAAAAAAAGTACATCTGAAAATACCATGTCAGTTTTGGATAGTGTTCTTTTGATATTTATGGACTTGCTTTAGGGGAGGAAATTAAGTTACTAAATGCTCTTATTGGTACTGCTAATGCTTCAGCCCTGTGAGAAACTATTTTATTCAAAGGATAGATACTCCTAGATCTATGCACTTTTTCATAGAGGTTCACTAGTTTCCTAAATAGTCTAAGAGCTGATAAACTTTATCACTTCCACAAGTAATAGGAGTTTAAGGACTATACCAGCTTCAAGATGATCAGTATTTTTAATCTGCTGTGCTCCCTCGATAAGTTTTAAAAAGTTGAAAGATAAAGGCATAATAACTTGTTCAGGGTTACACAGAAAGCTTGTAGGAGCAAGGAGTCAGACCTAGCATCTGAACCCAGTGTTTTAATCCAGAGAATTGCCTTGACTTTATTACACCAAAACCTATTTTCAGGTCAAAAAGCAACACTGAATGCAGAGGAAATGGCTGACTTTTACAAGGACTTTCTAAGTAAAAATTTTAAAAAGCATTTGCAGTATAACAGGTATGTAGAAGGTATTTATGTTGACTATTATACATTACAGTCTAAGTGAAAGGTAAAAGATTAAGTTTAAAATTTGAATTTTTTTTCTGTAATTGGTAAAACAGCACAAACCCCTGTAATTTTTGAATTTTTTTTTCATGCTGTTACTAGCATTTGACAGAAATTTGCATTATCATTTAAGTTCTGCTGCTGCTTGTTGTTGTTTTAGTGGAAAGATAAGCTCAAGTCTGAGATTTAAAGAGACAAGATCAGGCACATTTTATTATCCTAGGGCATGGGTCCTTTCATGCTGCTAATTGAAACTGATAAATATGCAAATAAGTTGAAAGTTCTGTATAACAGATTCTAGCTGACTGTTAAAGAAGAACTAGTAAATGTGATTTATCTCAAAGGAAAATTGTTTAATGGGAGTAATATTTAATAATCTTGGGTCTGTTATTTTGCATGTGTATAGTAAAAGTGATCAGCTTTGAGTTTGGCAAGGCATTAGTAAATTGATTACCTGAGCTTGTCCTGGGTAGAAACTCAGCTACAGCTTGGTAAACCCACATCCAACCCTTCAGAACATCTGCATGGTTTCAGTCTTACTGTTTGTACAACAACTATATAAACTGGATTGGGGATCTGAAAGGGCTGAAAAATGCAAGCACACATACCCCTGCAAGTAGCTGTGCACACTTGAAAAAGGGCTAGAAATGAGGGAGGAATGGGAAGGTGGAGGAAGACAGCAGTTAATCCAGGCATACTGACCACTGAATATGAAAGCACAACTCCAGTTTCCTCTCTGTATTGGATTGAGGGATTATTGGGGAAAAAAGTGTCAAGTGTGACTGGGTTCCTAATGGTGTGATGCTAGTGAGAACTCTGCCATCACTGCAACTGATCTATAACAAATGGTGGCTTAAATTTCTTCATATGTATTGTGTATAAACCATAAAATACTATCCTGTAAGAACAATTTAACTGTAATAAATATTTAAATATGCATGTCTTGTCTTGCCCACAAAGGGGTAGGGGGGAACCTCACCATAATCCAAAGCAACAGCATGAAAAGATGGAAAGTAAGAAATTGGTTTTAGTGAAAGGATTGTCATTAAATTGCCTATAACTGATAAGTGGGAATGCAAAGGGTTTATCTTAGAACTGGTCACCAGTTGCCTTTGTTGTAGGGACCTTAGGAAAGTGTCACATCTTCACGGTAAGATAATTCAGGCTTTGTGCTTAAACTTGACCTTCCTTGCTGCTGACTTGTAAAATCAGGTTGTGTCAGCTGCATTGTTGTAGTTTCAAAGTGGAACTGCACAGCCCTGAAAACAGTAGAGCTTTTTACAGGCACTCTGAGGGGTCATATTTATAAAAATCTGTTTATGCATTTAGCTATATGTTCTTTTGCAGTATTGCCAGCTGGCCTGAAAACTGGCAGCTAAAGTGTTGCAACATCTAAAATTCAGTTAAAATTGAAGCAATGACTGTGCATAGATGCCTTGAATATTTAGTTCAGGGTATTTAGACTGGAAATACAATTTAGTTTAGGAAAAAAATTCAAGAAGGATATAGGAAATTAAACATGAAAGGAGAAAAGAAACAGTTGCAATGTTAGCATGATATTTTTATTTAACATGACATTTGAAGGGGTAGCTCAGTGCTGCCTGTCAGTGTGAATTTGGCTACTATCCTTACTGAGAGGTTGGTATCTCAGGCTTATGTTAGATCTGTGCATGCAAGGTTTGCCCCAGACATCTCAAGAGAAGACCTAAATCCCAGTCTTCTAGTTCTAGAATTCTACGTATCCTATTGCTTCTTGTGACCATTTTACATGGGAGTGAGATCCTTGTTAGAACCTAGAAAAAAATTTTGGCAAGAACTTGAAGCAAGTTCTCAGAGGTTAAAAAGGGCTGATGCAGACTATACTGTGTATAATTTGAATTGGTTACAGAAGCTGTGCATGATTCATAAAAATTAAATTATTTAAAGATATAAAGACTAATTTTGGCAATATTAAAGGCATTATCCTTAAAAGATACTGCAGTAGAAAGATAGTGTTTCCCGTATTGGGTTACACAATTAGTCTTTGAAGTGTGATTTGATTTTATTTTTTCCTACCCTTGTATGAGACCAACTCTGCCCTTTTCAACACATGCGTCTTCATCCACACACAAATATCTTACCTGAAGCACAACACTGGCAGGAAGTTAGTCCAGACAGCTTGGTGATCAGCTTTCCTTCTGAAACATGAGACATGGTTTTAACTATTTTATCTCACCTGATCTCAAATACAGTTGCAACCCTGTAATCCACATATAATCTGTTCATGGATGTGGATATACACATAGACTTTTTCATAGGTTATTTAACTCTTATTAGACAGGAAAAGTGTTACCACAAAGAACAGAAAATGCAAGTCATCACTGAAATGTCATTTGTCAATGCCAAAGGATATTTTAATATAATTGTGTATCTTTTTTTCTGTTCTTGTTCTGTGTGCTGATGATCTTCTTGGCTTTGGAATCCTAGAGATTGGTATAAACGTAACTTTAGGATCACATTCCTCATGGGACAAGTAGCACTGGTGAGAGCTCTGAGGTGGCTTCGTCGGAGAAAGAAAAATGTAGAACAGTAATCACAGCTCCATGAAGAATGCAACACTATATGCTATAAACTTGTGGTTTATAGTAATGTTCAAAGTCTGAATGGTTGATGCAATAATTACTTGAATTTTTTTGTTAAACTATGTAAATAAAAGTCAACACTGGTCTTAATTTATAATCAGTGTGTAGATTTCCTTTATCCTTTATTCCAAGAATATCTAAAATATTTCTCCACCAAAACACGACCAAGAAAACTTTTAAAACTGTTCCTTATTCATGTCAGATGGAATGGGTAATGACTGTCCTGTTTCTGCTATAGAGTTATGGCTGCTAAATAACATGGGATTCAGTGTGCTGTACCTGAACTCTGGTCTCAGAATGATGTCTCCACCAACTATATTAGTTTATAAAGACAAAAATGCCTCATTTTGCAGCAGTTGCCTGTCTGGGGCAGTAGCTATCCATAAGTAATACAAAATGGGTGAAGGAACAAGTTTGATTTGTGAGTGTATATACCATTTGTGAGTATATATACCATCAATTTAGAATAATCCTCTCTGCAGTGTGATTGTATGCTATTTTGAATAAATATTTAACAGATGATTTCATCAAAGTGCTAATGCAATAGGATCTTCTTAGATTTTTTTTTTTTAATTAAGAGAAATGTGCCCCCCTTGGACAAAAGCTCCTCTGGCCTATGATTGATAAAGATTTTAGTTGCTGAGCAATAAAACAAATGTGCTGCCAGTCATTTAATCTTGGTAGAAGACAAAGCTGGTAACTGCTGTATGGAGAACAACACTACTACCAATATGCACTGCTTTCTCCTGGTTCATTTCATTCAAAAAAATATTCTGTTCTCACCAGTTTCTCCCAGGCACTGAAAACTACTCTCCTGAGGGTGATTTTTGTGGCCTCCAGGTAGGTAACATCAATTGGAACGAGGTTGGTTCAAGTGAAGTCCTAAAATGTTATGCCATGTATTTGTAATTTAAAAGAGGTCTCATTCCTCAGAATGTTCTCTCTGTCCATTTATACAGCTAAATGATTTTTTTTATCCAGTACCTACTAAGAGGATTCTGTTAAAAAGAATCTATGCTGTCAGATGAAGTGTTTTCCTAAAGCTGTGCTGTAGGGATGGTTCTGCTTTTGGAAACATCATCTCAGTAGCCATTGACCTATTTTTGATATCTAAACATGACATGATTTATTCGCAGACTTTTTCAACTGGAGCAAAAAGAGCTTTGTCCGCATCAGCTATAATAATTCCTCTGCAAAATGAAATAAATGTTACTGATACAGTAGCAGACCATAGTGTTTCATACAACTATGATATTATTGGGGCTAAAGTGGCCACTGAGTTGTGATTTTAAGTGTTCTTAGTAAATGAAAACAGTCATTATTGGTGTTTGCTGAGATAATAACCAACACTTTGAAAATATTTGTGAAAGTTACACTGCATCAGTACTGTAAAGGGTATATATTTATTAAAAATTTTTAAAATGACATGTTAGGAAAATTAATTTTTGAAATAGACTACTGTGGGTATATAATGTAATTCTTCAAGGATTTACAGTAAATCATATAATACAGTTTGTAAGCTTTGACCACAATGTGAATGCACACATTAATAGATAGTTCTTATGTAAACCAATAATTAGATAACACCAGAAAATATCCCAGAAAGGGAGAGACCAGAGCACCAGTGGACTGGTGGTTAATGGCCATATGTTCTGACAGCCTGTGTATAACATCCCTAAGGTAGTTTCAGATGTACTTTAAATGGGTAGAGATCAATCAAAAGCATTTTCATTTTCTGAGCTGCTCACTTCCATTAACACAGACGTTTTTGTGTCTGCCTGCTGAACCAGATCAGGAAATTGATTCACTACTAGAACTAATCCAAGGAAAAAACTGTTCGATATCAGATGCGTTTATGTGCCTCATGATGCAGATACGTGTTGTTTGGCATGGGGGAGCTGTGGGAATTCAAATAGAAGGTTTGGATTGTGCTTCAGTAAATTCACAGTTAAAACTGTTTTCTGAACATGTAATTTTAGTGTTGGTCACACAAAAACAATATCAGCATACAATGGATCATGCTAGGATTAAGCTGCAAGCTGCTTTGTCTTTTAAATATCTCCAGGGACGGTGACTCAACCACTTCCCTGAGCAGCCTGTTCTGCTGCCTGACAACCCTTCTGGTGAAGAAATTTTTCTTAATATCTCATGTAAACTTCCCCTGGCGCAACTTGCAGCCGGTTCCTCTCATCCTGGTGTTATTTGGGAGAAGAGACTGACTCTCACCTCTCCACAACCTCCTTTCGGGTAGCTGTAGAGAGCAGTAACACTCCAGTGCCTCCCTGTCCTTCCTGAATTGAGGGGCCTGTAACTGGATGCAGCACCTGAGGTGTGGCCTCACCAGTGCCGAGTACAGGGGAGTGGTCACTGCCCTGGTACTGCTGGCCACACTATTGCTGATACAGGCTGGGGTGCCACTGGCTTTGGCCACCTGGGCACACTGTTGCCTCATGTTCAGATACTGTTGACAGGACCTCTCCTTGTCCTTGTTGACCCTCACCCCATTAGCCTTGGCCCATGAATCCAGCCTGTCCAGAGCCCTCCTGCCCTCCAGCAGATCACACTCCTGCCCAGCTTGGTGTCATGTGCAGACTGAGAGTGCCCTCAATCCCCTCATCCTGATCATTGATAAAAATATTAAACAGAACTGGCCCCAGCACTGATCCCTGGGGAACACCATTAGTGACCGGATGCCAGCTGGAAGCAGCACCATTGACCAGCACTCTGGGCTCAGCCATCCAGACAGTTTTTAACAGTGAAAAGTGCACCCATCCAAGCCATGAGCAGCCAGTTTCTCCAGGAGGTTACTGTGGGAAACAGTGTCAAGGGCTTTCCCTCATCCTCTTCGCAGGTCCTCTTGTCACAGAAGGAGATTGGGTCAGCCAAGCAGGACCTCCCATGTGATTATTCTCTGGCACTTCCCTGGTTTCTAACACATCAATATCCCTTGTGTCACTGCTGCCACATGGATCTCCATCCCCCACCTTCATCGAGACAGCAGATGAAAGGACCTCCCCAGCACACCATCCCTCAAACACTGGTGTGTTGCCCCCAGGCTATCTCCAGGCCTGGTTTCATCCTTTTCCCCCTTCAGATTCATTAGGATTCTCTGTGGAGTGCTGAGTCCCTTCATCTAAAACCTATTGAGGGAGTGAGGTATTTATCTATTAGGTAAGTGTTGAGGTCTGATTTAAAATACCTAATAGAACCACTGTGAAAAGATGTTATTAAAATAATCCATCTGAAATTTTGAATCTCATTACTAAAAACCACATGCATTTACTGAGATAATTACATTTTCTGAACAGCCAAAAACCGTATCATTTTCACCAGTGTTGCATTACTTTTGTTGGGTTTTTTTCTTGACTGAGAGCAATTGCAATAACACCAGCTGCTTTCAGATAATATTGATCATAAAACCTTTATGCATCAAAGGAAAGCCAAGGAGATGCCAAAGACTACTAAAAATAAAATTTTTATGAATACAAAAGCCTGCTACAGTAACTGAAGCTAGTGAAATAGATCAAAGAGTGACTTTTCTGTGCATATTTTCTGAGTATAGGAAAAATACAGGGGAGCCTTCTTATCATTTAAGTATTTAGCTAATCCTGTCAAAAGGAGCAGTATTTCATATTTAGTAGTGTCAGCATGTGCCTTTTTAGTCTCTCATGCACTCAGTAAGTCCATAATAAAGCAACAGTATTTTGGTAATATTTAAGTTGTTTTAGTTTGTATTGACTTGAGGTGGTTTTGTTTGGATAATATGTGTGGAGTTTTGCTATTCACTGAATTTCTCTATTGGAGCATTAATTTTGATAGAATATGAGAGGAGTAAGAGGAAGTGTCAAATGGGGATTGAGCCACAGACTGACTAAAGGCTGGGTTAAAGTGATTGCAGCATCTTTATATATGATTAATAAAGACCAGTGCTTCTTAAAAAAAGAAGAGCTTTTCTCAATTTCATGAGACGAGATTTAAAAGCAATGATAGCAGCTATGGAGGAGACAGCTTCTATGTTTAACTGAACATTCTTGGGGATAATATTAAAATCTAGTTCAAACCTCAGATTTTCTATTTAGAAGCTTACCCTTCCTGGCCCCATTTCAAGTGGACTGTCCTGCTTGCAATTTTTAGCTTCCACTGTCACTAAGCAAGATTGGTACCCTACAGAGGTAATCAGATTTAGCCAAACAAGAACTTAATTTACATCCTGTGCAGAGCCCACAGGCCAATCTTTTGCATAAAGACTGGAAGATTGAAATGTTTTCATGAAAGGATAATATATGCCTGGAACTGTAATATGCATGAATAACATTTTCATACTCAAAATTATATCCACTGATCACTGTAAACTGATTCACAGAATAATAAACCCATAATTGAATATTCAAGTTCATTTCTCAAAAAAAATTAGTAAGGGAAACACAGCTCACTTTATTTCTTAACAGTTTATGTCTTCAGAAGAGTTTATAAGTGCATGGAATGTAATCATCTTGAAGTACATACTCATTAGTATTCATAATTATATAAATCACTTCTTTGTGCCTTGGCTTTGCATTCATTAATGGATTAAGATTTACCCAAGTATTGTGAGATTTACTTGACTGATATATTCAAACAGCAGATGCTGTGGAAGTGCAAAAGCAGTACATTTGGCTAGAAACAGTAAAGGCAAAAAAATACATGATCCCTTTTCAAGTATGATCTTACTCAGAAGAAGTATTATTGTGTAGTGACTTACCTACCTTAGGGTGGTCCCAGGTGTGTTGTGACCAGGGCCTGAGACACCAGGAGGCAGCAAAAATGACTGTATGCATCTCCTGAGGCTGCCCAGAGGCAATTAGCACCAGCCTAAGCCAGAGCAGCCCTGAAGCTACTGTGATGGACCATGTCTGCATGAGTTTCCAGCAGCCCCCCTGCCAGTCAAGGCTTTCTGGCATTCAGCAGTGCTCTGTTCACACCGCTGCCTCCAAAGAACCCACTGATAGGATTCAGCTGCAGGCTTGGCTGTGATACTTTCATCAGCTGAGCCAAAACACATTAACAGGCAAAACACAAGTTTCAGAATCATAAGAAATTCAGGTCACTATTCATATCTCATTGTAAAAGAACTTCCTGTTGACAAATTGTAAGAAATCCTTGCCATGGAAAAATTCTCATATGATGATTGGGGTGTAGCATACACTGGCTCTTTTGAAAGGGTTTCAGAAAAGCTACAGACTTTAATTTCTGGAATAACTCAAATAATTAGAAGTCTAAATTTTTGGGAGAGAGCAGAGGGGGTATGTGTTGTTTTGCAAAACAGACTTTGTAGTTAAGGCTATTTAAAAAGACAAAATCCATGAATTTCAAATTTCAAAAGAGACTGACTGCCTTGATTGCTTTCCAAGTGATTGTATTATCCTGTCGTGTCATATAGAAAATAGCTGGTATGACACAGCATAAATATTCTGCAACAAACCAAGTCAAGTCAGTTCTGACCTTAGTAGCTCTACAATAAATGCTTAGGTAGAAAACACTTATTTGTTGAAAATTGTATAAGAATGGAAGACAAAATGAAAACTCAGTTCCAATGAATATTTAAGAAAATGTCTTCTGAATTTATCAATCTTCTTTTCACATTTACCAAAATAGCATTTCACTTTTACTGTCATGTCTGGAAAACCTCCAGTTTCTTAAGGCCTCATGAAAAATTCCACCCTGGAAAACAGAACAAAATACTAAGCTGACATATGAGTAAATAGCCACAGGTGCCAATTTGTGCCAAGGAAGAATTCCAGCTCACTTCAAAGAAAAAATCAGTTCTGCCATAGGAAATTACAGAGCAACTTGAATTGACAAGAGATGCTCAAAATTAATTCGTTTGCTGTCTCTCCCCTGGTGCTGCTTCTGCAGCTGGGAAAAAGGGAGTCTATTCAGTGTGACACCAGAGGGCTTGCTGGGCATGTCTAAGTTACCACGGTATCTCAGCCATAAATCTTAGTACCACAGGACTGAGTAAAACAGGCTGGTGCTGGGACAATGTGGCTGAAGAGCTGCCACTGGGCAGAGCACCTTTCCATTGCATGAAGATTTTTCTCAGGCTTTTAAATCATGAGGTTCACAGTTTCTCTAAAAGCAGCAAAGCAGCTTATTACTTACTATCTTGAGTCTATAATTTATAGGTATTATCAAACAGTCACTTAGCACTCAATGTTCAATTTCATATGTAATTAACAATGTCATTTCAGCTTTTAGTGCTACTATATGTTTACATGTAAATTAGAAAAGCAATCTCACTTGTTTACAATATGGTCTTTGGTTTTGGGCACTATGCAACAGAGTTCATAACCAAAAATTCAAAGAGAGAAAAGAAATGAAATTAATGAGAAAGATGGTTAAAACAGCATTCCAGCCTTCTTTGACTGCAAAATGAGTGGGATGGGAAATGACAAATGTGTAAATCACCCTTTGAAGGAATTTAGAGTGCTTTCTGCATTGGTGCACAATAAACCTGGCAGCAGCATTTTACAGTTATGTAGCTAATTACAAGGATGTGGGGCACGTTAAACTGCTGCCCACAATGGAACCATTTACAGGGTAGATTTCTGGTCAGTGCTATACACTGAGGAAGGAAGATACTGTTATTCATCAGCCTATTCTGTGTGAGTCATGGCAGCTTTCAAACATATGGTGATGGTGTACTTTGTGGCCCTTCATCATGTAATATGAAGTGTAACACTGTGTAGGCAGTACATTTCACTTTCATGGCTAATTTATATTTATCAGTTGTTCCCAGCTTTCCCTTAGTGTTTACTGAGGCATGTGTCAGTTCCTGTTTACAGCTACGTTATCTTCAATAGGTAGAGTTTGATACAAAACTGCACTATATATGTCTTTGAAACAATTTCAATAGATTCAACAATTTCAATATATTTGAATTTCAGCTTTCATTAAAAATAATTATTCTTTTAGATATTAAGGAATAACCTTATGTTAAAACACACAGATTCAAAATCTAAAGTATTGCATATGGCATGTTTCAGCAATTTCCCTGAACTTTCCCAGGAGACTGTAGTTAATTGGTGTGGCAGAGTGAGCTGTTCTGTGTAATCAAAACACCTCAAACAGTCCAGCTGTTTTAGGTGAGAATGGTGTCATAGAGAACCATGGCAGCATGGATTTCTTCCTTCAAAAAAATTACTACAATCTCTACTCTGAATTTTCCTATGCCGAGCTGGCCGCTGAAGTCAAAGGCCAAGGAGTCCTGCTTTAAATTCCTATTTATAATTGCCCTCTAAAGCAAAATGGTACCCTCAGAATGTCTGTAATGACCTACATACCAATGAGGTAACTGCCTTCTTAGCCAGTTGCTGCATAAATTACCTAAATTACTTAAATTGAATCTAGTCTTTTTGGCACAAGGAAAACCTTCAGAACATGATATGATGCAGCAGTGTCTGCCAAACTTGTCAAATTAATAGCATTCCCTCACTGGTTTTTTTATACCTATACTGGTCAATAAAATACCTATTAGGAATATAGGTGGAGTTAGGAGGAATTGCTTTCTTCAGAAATAGACACCTACAAGACTGCTTTCTAAGGCCTCCTTTACACCCCCTGAATATAAGGGGTACACTGAGTGTGGGTAGGCTAGGTTAGAGATGGGCCCCATGGAGGTCTTGGGCAGAACTATCACATGAAATACTTGAGGTTGTCCAAATCACACAGGGAGCAGGGAGTAGTATAGGATTGAGAAGGCACAAAGTTGATTTTAAACCATTCTCTCAAACTCTTCTCATCTGGGCTATCAGTCTCAGTTCTAGAGCTTTTGGAGGCTGTCCACAGGTTGAGTTCATAAGAATATTTGCTCTCAGGTAAGTGACAGAAAAGCCTGCAGAGCTAAGACACACCATCCATCTGGTAGGAATTATGCAATCATCTTACTGGTGTTTTAAGTGTAAGCCTTGATACCAGTGATGTACATATCTTGCTTTCTTCTCTATCATTGTGAAGATACAGAAGAAATGAAGAGTGTGTCCATAGAATGTCTTTAAGCCTAATACTTTTCAGTGGACTTACCTGTGAACAAGTAAGAAAATGTCGTGTTAAAACAGATTTAAAAATATAGAATTCCAATACAAAATATAGGAATTACAGCATCTGAAAATTAAGCAAAAGCTCCACAGTACATACTTGCTGTAGGAAGAAAGAGGCAGAGAGGAGAGAGGACTCATATCCAAACCCTTGGGAATAAGATCATCTGTCCTTATCCTGCATCTGCTCTGTTTCCCAGGAGACAGGATGAGGAACAAAATATCTAGCACAGGCAGTTCTGTTTGCTATTGATTTTTAGAGTGACTCTGCCCTTCTAAGCCCCACGTCCTGTCTACCATCCATCTAGCCACAGGCATATTCAGAGAAGCCATTTTCTGTACAGACATAATTGGTCATTGGCACAGAAACGACAGAAACTATTGTCACACAGCAGAAACATTTCCATTTTACTTTCCCTTGGGGCAAACTGTATTACTGTGAAGTCCCCAGTCCAGTGCAGTTGGGTACTGCCCCTGAAATACCCTCTTAACCAAGGCAAGCTCCAACAATGAAAAGTGGATTAAAATGGCCTCCCATAAAAAATGAGAAATTCCAATCAACTTTGGATGCCAAGTGAATTTGGTATAATTCCATACAGAGTATTAGCTAAGGAGGAGGGAAAAGCATTTAATGGAAGAAAGAGGTATAAAATTTTGGCAGTTACTGTGCCACGTGCAGAAGAGGAATACATCAAGTGAAAGGGAGGTTACTGATAAATCTGTCTTGGGAGCAAGCATTTTGGGTAGTGACCATTGCACAAACAATTGCAGCCCTTTAGGCTCAAGAAAGATGAAGCAAATAGGAGCAGAGAAGGGCAAATTGAATAATCAGGGAGATGTAGAATCTCTTTTAAAGAGATTAAGAGTTCAGTTTGTTTAGCCAAGTAAATTGATGGTCATGAGGGGAGAATGATGTGCAGAATCTGCTACACGGGAGAGTGGAGGAAGAACAAGCCAAGAGAGTTGCCCAGGGAAGAATCTTCTTTTTCTACAATAATTTAATTAAACATATAAAAGAGAAGTGTTACCTGTGAGGACTTCCTTAGAAAAGCCAACACATGGAGAAATGGAGCGAATCACTAGCCAGGGGAAAGAGCCAGGAAAAAAACCACATAATTTGGCACAATATCTATATGTATATATTACCCTTGAGACTGCACTCTGGAGGAGTGATGTTCTTGGGCAGGAAGGGCACAACACCTGCTTGGTTTCCAATAGACTTTGATAATTACATTTAGAAAAAGACCAGATCAGGTGGTTATCTTTAATGGCTTTTAGACTTCGGAGACTTGGTTGTCTTTCATCAGTAGGTGCAAATTTCTGCTTAGAAAAGGTCACACAGGCATACACTGGCATTAGCATTTCTTGTGATTAGCTTATGCATGAACTTTTAATAAAAGGCATCATCTGAAAAACCACAGTTTTATGTAGGAATCTCAGTGAGAATAAAGATAATAGATCTCCTATATCTGTGTGAGGAAGCACGAGTCTTCCTGGTGCTGAGGCAAGTTTATGTTCTAGTCTGTGATTCTGCCTCATGTTGATTGGAAAAAAATTAGTGCTTTTCCTACATTTTCAAAGATTCACTTCTCAAAATAAGAAAAATCTCATACTGGTTAATGAAATTATCCCAGATTTACACTGATGTGTGACTGAAATTACAGTCACAGCCCTCACAGGTTGTTTTGTTTTGGGGCTTTTTTTTAGGAAAAAGCATTTTCCATAATGAAACTTGGGAGGATTTAATGAGAAAAGGTTATCTAAAAGTCTTCCTTGACAGGAGGAGGAATTGTAGGATACTCAAGGATCCTACAATGACTACCGAGATTACCAAGGAAAGAGTCTCACCTAATCTAATTGCAAGTAATCTGACAGCCAAGCCTGATGAATTAGCAGATCTCTAAAGGAATGCTGACAAACCATGTAAGTAATAAAGAGCTGGTGTTCTCAGAAAGGGAAGGGGATAATGGAAGCACTAGGAAAGCAGGCACTTAGAAATCAGAAAAGGCGATCCTTTTTTCTCCCTGCTTTTACCTACATGTTCCTGGGTTTGAACAAAGACACATGATTTTGTGTTTGGAAGAGTTTGTTTGTTGTGTTTGTGGAATAAACTTTTTTCCTATCAATGCTAGGCATTATTCCAATATAAAGGTAAAAAACGGAGCTGAGTCATAGTTGGGAAGTAAGGATGTGGGAGGGTGAACAGAGTACTGTACCACAGACTGAATGTTATTATTCCAGTAGTGGCCAAGGCTGATATTCCACCAACAGCATGTTTTTTCTTTCCTCTGGAGGATCTAATACACTTCTGCAATGGTTCAGTGGCTGAGGTAGGTGAATACAGAAATAAATGTAACTTCCTGTGACTCATATGCAGCATAATAATCCTCATAACCTTGAATGACCAACTGAAACCCCAAGAGAAAATAAACTCACTGAGAAGTGAGAGTATGGAGGAAGGAAAGGAGGAGCATAAATGGAATGTTATCTTTCTTCATGCATAAGCACTAAAAGTCATGCAGAGTGAATATGGAGAAGAGAGTGTTCCTAAGCTAGAAAGGTGCTGGTAGTCAACCATGAGCTGACTATGGAACACAGAAACAAGTGAGGAAGAAAGTTGCTTCATCTTTCAATGAAATGTATGACAGAAGTAAAGACAGAACAGAAATTGCTGGTGGAGCATAGCGAGTATGTAGTGGTGTAAACATTCCCTCGTAGAGGTGGGAACCTACTCCTTGAATGCAAGGAGTAAAAATACAAGTCTAATTATCATCACAAGCTCTCCTCTGTGAACCCTTTAGCTGTTCAGAATTTTGATGTTTAGAAAGAGGATTTTGGAAAATACTGACAGTGTCTGTAAACTCATATAGCATAGAGTATCAGAACTTGTCAAAGGGTGCAATCCTTAGCTCCTTGATCACTTACTACTTTGAAGATAACAGTGGAAATTGGGATATATAAATATAGCTGTGTTGCTGAAATTGTCTAGTATTTTTCTCTATGTTCACATTAATATTGACATGCAAATTCTCTAACTCTCCAGTGGTTATTTTAACTGTATTACCTGAGGTTTAGAAGTCTGTTTTTCCTTACAGAACTGTTTTAAAGCTAATTGAATGTGCTGCTTAAACCTTTCAGTCAGTATGTTTTGTTCTTTAGCAGCAGCATAGCTCTGTAATAACAGAGAGATGAAAAAAATCTTGTTAACAAAATGTTAATGTCCAGTGCAAGCATCCTGCTCTGTTTTGAAAAATATAACAGAAATTAACTGTTAAGAGTTGAATTAACTCTGCATGCTTTATTTCCTTGTTATTTCTCTGTGGATAGAAAACAACAGGGAAAAGCAAACTGGCTCTCATTTGTTACAGCATCCTAGAAATCCTTGTGACTCTGAAAAAGGAGAATTCACTTGCATGTAAATAAAACTTATTGACTTGGGAAGCAGGATCAAGATCAGTGTTTATTTTACTTAGAATTAATGCTTTGCCTGACAGTGAGTTCCCAATGGTAAGTTCAGGCATTTGACAATGAGTCAAGCAAAGCAAAACAGAGTCCTTTTACCTCAAAGTGCTTGAACTCCCTGATAAAAAGGTAGCTCCGCATGCAGTAATTGCACATATGAACAAAAGAGTTGGACTAAAATTGTGGCTAGGAGTGTGTACTTGACACTTCTGAGTCTTGTGCACTGGTTTTTATGCTTCCTCTTTTCCATAAAGGACATTCTTGTAGGAATTACAAACTAAAAACATATGCAGCTGTCAAGTGGTTGTGATGAAAGGCCAGACAGGTTGCTGAATCTGGCCTTTCAATATTTATTATTGCCAGGATGCTTTTAAACAGCACTTTAGCAGCAGCTGAAATTATTCCAATGTAGTACTTTATTGTGGCCCATATTTCTAAAATGAAATCATAGATTTTATAGACTATAATATTAGATTGAAGAAAATAAAATTCTCTTTTGGTGGGAAGATCCTCTAAGACAGAAGGATATATATTTTTTAGTACAATGGTAAAATAAAATGACCCACATTTCTTAAATGAAGTGAACCTGAATTTCTTTAGAGGCTTGCCCCGTTTGTGGATGTCAGTTTAGCTGACCTCAGTTTGCTGTATGTATTTCTCACACTGTTGCACTTCAAAAATCTAAGAGCTTTGTGCTGCATTAGTTGAATTGTTTGCTTTTTGCTCTCCCACTGTGAATTACAAACCTCCCTCTCTCTTCCAGGAGAAGAGGGAAATCGTTGAGACTGAAGAATCCAGCATTGTACATAAGGTGTTTTGGGGCTTTGTTTTGGTATGCATTCAGATGTCTGCAGAAAACCATGGTGACCTTGCTGGTGATAGGCAAAGGATTGCAGGAGTCGCCACCCATAAAGGTGGAGAGACTGGAAGTTACCAAGACTGGACATGGCACTTAGTGCCATGGTCTAGTTGACATGGTGCTGTTCAGTCATAGGTTGGACTTGATGATCTCAGAGGTCTTTTCCAACCTAATTGATTCTTTGATTCTGTAATATACTAGAGACAGCATGTCTCGATAATTTAATCCAAAAATCAGGGCATGCAGCATAACTAGTTCCTTAAGAGAAAATGGAAATGTGGGCAGTGAATAGTTTTTACTGCTAGATAAACCTGGATAATTCTCATGTAGGTGAGACAGGAAAAACAAGATCCAAATGAAGAAGAACTCTTCGGATATTTCAGGTCAGGCAGTAGCTTCAGGAAAAATCATGTTCACCAAGTCTCTCCTGTGTCTATCTTCTGCTGTGTGCCATAAACAGAGAGGAGTAACACTGCACTTTAGCTCCATTGAGCTAATCAGCCTTCCTGCAGGAGGGAGCTTATAGTGTGTGCTGTTTATGTGGGAAATTGCCAGGATGCATATACTTGATTAGCCAGCATATTATGAATCAGGGTCATAGCTGGAGTAGTTGCTTTGTTCAGAGATGCTCACATCCCTGAGGTAAGAAGCTAATTGCAGGAAATCTTTTAAAGCAAATGTGTGATAGGAAGTAAGCAATGAATATTGTTTATTCAAAAGGCAGGAGTGGTTCCTTTGAATCAATTCTCTTGCATAATTATGTAATTAGGGCATGTTCTATTTTTAATTAAATCTCTTGCATATTCATGAGAATACTCTGAACCTGTGGACCAATTGGCATAACTCTTTAAAACGTAGTTTGTATAAAGGAATGCCCTTCAATCTTTTTTCTCCCTTCCATATTACTGTGCAAACATTGTTATAGTTAGGCTGTATTGCCTGTCAAAAGTAAAATACGGTTAATTAAACTATTAATATAAAATTGCAGGGAAAAGTTTTAAATGGAGATGAAGAATGCAAGAAACTGCTGCTCTGAAATACTAGTATCAAAATTGGGTTTTGCTGGACAGCTTGGTCTGTGTAAGACATCAATCAGAGAGGGGAATTCAGTAAGTATACTTTAATTCCCTCAGCTTTTCACATCCAACAGTGATTCTCTGTATTTGCAGTCTGCAGACTATCCATGTTCCCCTAACTTTGTTTTGTTTCTTGTGGGCTTCTGTGACTCTTCCTGTTCCTCTGCTTCTTTGACAGCAGCATTAGCTTCGATTCCTCTTCCAACTTCCTGCTTATTCTTAGGAGTCTTGCTTTCTCATCCGACTCTTGTTCTCACATCTGTCAGTCTGTAGACTTGCTCAGTGTTGTACGTGAGGGCAAACATACATAAGCTCTACTTTCCTTGAATATTTTAAATATTACCACTTAGGTGAGGCTGCATATTTGGATTTGCCACTATACCTCTGTGTGTTTCTATTAGGTTATGATTCATACCCTGTACATACTGCAGGGAGTAGATGGTCATTGCAGGTTCCCTCCAACTGAATGATGCTCTTCTATCCTATGTGGAGCTCAGGTGATAATGCACAATATAACTCTTTCATAGAGTTAGGTTGTCACTAATCCCTGATGATTTACAGTGTACATTTTATTGCTTTGCTATATTTAATGTTTGGGGAGTTTATTTTTCTTTTTTTAATTCTTCTTTTTCATTTGTTTTTCTGTCTAAGACCTCAATTCCTTCCATCTTTCCTTTCTGGGCTTAATTCTACCTAGTGGAAAATAACATGAAGAAAATACTGTGGCTGTTCCTTCCTCTCTAGTGAGAGTGGGAATGAAATTGGAATCTGCAAAGAAATAGTTCTTGCGACAAGTGTCACTGAGTTCTCATGGAAGTCTTACTTTTCATGTGTAAACCTGTGTAAGAGCAGGGATCTTTCATTTACTTCCATGGGGAACAAAGACAAGGGCATTAAAATATATTAGCAACACACACTGAGCCCTAAGGGGGGGCTCGACCTTCACCACGAAACTCACCCTTCAGCCCATTTCTCTGTGTGACTTGTTCCATGAGCCGCTGCACACTGTGGAGATTTTCATGCACATTTCACAGAACCATGGAATCATCACGGTTGGAAGAGACCTTCAAGATCATCCAGTACAACCATCTACCCAGCACTGCCCCTGTAACCCCATAACCACTAAACCACATTGCCCAGCGCCACATCAAGATGCCTCTTGAACACCTCCAGGGGTGGTAGCTCTACCACCTCCCTGGGCAACCTATTCCAATGCCTGGCCACCTAACAGTGCAATTTTTTTGGGTCTAATATGCAATCTGAATCGCCCGCGTCCTACTTGAGGGCATTTTCTCTTGTCCTTCTCACTGCAAGCACGGTAGAAGAGACCAGCCCCCACCTCACTACACCCTCCTGTCACGTCGTTGTAGAAAGCAGTGAGGTTCCTCCTGAGCCTCCTCTTCTTGAAACGAAACCAACCCAGGTCCTTCAGGAATTCCTTACAAGACACGTTTTCTACACCTTTCACGAACCTTGTTGCCCTTCGCTGGACACACTCCAGCACTTCAATGTCCTTTTTAAAGAGAGGGGAAGATTTTCCCAGAGGCATTCAAGTGAGACGGTGACATCAGTTTCACGAGTCGTACAGTCACTATAACGCTGAACTTCTTTCCACTACAGTAGGTCAAACCAGCGCCAAGAGCATCAGCACTGGTGCCCCCTCTGGAGCAAAACCACCCCAGTGTCACCGAGAGCGCCCTGAGGAAACGCCGGGTTCTGCTCTCCACTGACACCCACTTGAGGGAAACGAGGCAAATCTTAGCAAGGCTGAGCGTGGCCCGCACTGGCAGCCTCGGGGATGCAGCTGAACCCTCCCCCAGAGCATGCACCCCGGCGCTGCCCCGCTCCCAGGGACGGATGACGCCATGGGGGGGGCAGGCGGTGGGAGAGAAGGGCGCGCGGGCGTTTGTGGGAGAAGGGGGGGCGCCGCCATGTCAGGCGGGGCGGGAGGGAAGGAGGGAGGGGAGTGCGGGGCGGGACAGGGGCGGCGGCCGCAGCCGCAGCAGCAGCAGCCGGGGCGGTGGTGGCGGCTGCCGGCAGCTGTCAGCGCCCGCTCTGCCGGCGCCGACCACCGCGGCCCTGCCAGCGCCTTGCGGGAGGCACTGAGTGCGCCGTGGTGCTGATTCGCTTCTTTCTCACCTTCCCTCCCTCTCTCCGGTCCTCTCTCCCCCCCCCAAAAAACCCTTTTCCTTCCTCCCTTCCGCCCGCCCATCGCTGACATCCTCCTCCGGCCGCCTCCCCGCCCCGGGCTGCGCGGCCCCTGCCGCCCCAGCGAGCGCTGCGCACATCACCCGAGCTGCAGCACCGAGCGGTGAGCGGGGGAAGCCGCCCGGGCCGGGGCCGGCGGTCCGGGACCCGGGGCGTGTGTATTTGGGTGTGGATGCATGGGGTGTTTAATTCCTCTCCCTTTTTATCCGCCGCTGCGCGAACAACAAAAGGCTGCGCGGGCCGCCCGGTCCCCCCGCAGCGCCGCCGCTGACAGCCGGCCCCGTCCTTTCCCGCGTCCAGGGCGGGGTGGGTTTTTGGGGAGGCTGTTTTTGGGCGTTTTGTCAGTTGTGCTCAGCGCTCGGCTGCGGGCAAGGGTACGTCCCTCGGGATGGGGATCGGCTCGGCTTTGTCCCCGTTTCCTCTCCCGGCTCCCCTCGGTGCTGCGGCGGGCGCCGCCCTGGGAGGGTGCGGGCAGAGCGGGCTGAGGAGGCGCCGGCCTGCGGCTCCGGGCGTGCGGCGCTTTGTCTGCGCTCCCCTCGGCTTTGGGGCTGTGCTGCTGCCTCTTCGGAATTGGTGGAAGGCGAGGCGAGGAGAGGTCTTTGGGCTTTGTACATAGTGACCGGATTTGTACATTGTAGGTCACCTGCCGTGCTGTAGTCGGAGACGGTTCATAGACTTAGGACTTGCCCGAATTTCTACACCTTCAAAATAAGGAAAGCATTGGTTAGAAACAGGATATTCTAGCAAAAATACAGAATTGATTTAATTGATAACTGCATCTTTAGAGAAGAGATTAATTAGAAAGACATTTTAAAACCTTACTCATTTTGCTGTCGTCTTTCGGATATTTTTAAGTAACGAGGTGCCAGATTTGTAGATCTGCATAGCACTTGTATGTAATCAGAAGGAAACTTCTTGACACCTTATTGAATTCTGTGTTCTAAGCATATTGAAGCCCGTTTTAATGACCAAGGTGGCATCACGTAGTGTAATACTCTTGCCTCGCTTTTTGAAGGCTGCTAAATCAATGATGGTGCTCTTACTCCTTTTTTTCTTTTTTTTTTTTTTCCCCGTGTTAGTGATTTCCATTAGTGGATATGATGTAAATGTACTATCAGTACTCAAAATACTGGTCCTGAACTCAGAATACTAAGAAAATAAAACCAGCTGGGAAAAAGCAAAAGTCTTTTTCTATAGTTTGCTTTGAACAGCAAAATTGTGAGTCACTGTCAATCATATAGCATGCTTACATGTTTACACATAAAAATGCAAAAAACTAAACCGGTTAAAATTAATTTTCAGCAGTTTTGTGATTGGCAGAAGATTTAGCAACAGTTACTCTGCAGAGTAATTGTCTCTTTCAGTTCCACTTTTGCATTTGCTCATCACTTAAATAGGAAACTTACGTGCAAAGGGTGTCCATTGGAAGCAAAACAGGAACCTTCGAGATTTTAGACAGCTTAGCATTTTAATTAAAAAAAAAAGACCAACAAAACTGAAAGCAACACCTTTTTGAATGCACAATTGATTTAAAACTCTTTTGGAAAATAGCTTTATTTTAATTGAGTATGAATTCCAAAGCTTCAGCGAAACATGATAGAGGATGTTATAACCCTAGGATTACAGATACAATTGAGAGTTACACATTCAGCATTTACTGGCAGCAGAGAGAAAGCTGATCCATCTGGTGAGGCTGAGCAGAAGACCTTGTAAGTTACTTGCACAATTATTTTTGTGACCACATGGTTTAGGAGGACCTTTTCAATGAAATTACAGCAGCTATGGAGAACTCTAGCAGTTCCATTTAGGTAGGCATTTCACATAATGCAGAAGCATGTGGATAAATACAGGGAATTTAAATTGTCCATTCCTGACTCACTCATTAATGCAGTATCACTTCTGCATCATGTTGCAGTTAAAGTTTGGCAACCTTCATGTTTCTGAAGGATGATGATGGAGCTGGACATTTTCAGTAATCAGAAATTCTAGCAGCAATTCGAGCACAGACTCCCTTTACTTGCTACCATATATATTAAAAAAGAGTAAATAAAGTTACCCCCCAAAGGCCCTGTGAAATAGCCTCATGAATTGTTTGTCAAATTCCTGTGATATGGTTAATAGTGCTTTATGAATGGAAATGGATTCTTTTAAAAGGTCTGTGTATGACAAAAGAGGAATCACATAATATTCAATTAAATATGCAGGAGTCCCGAACACAATCTGAATGTTTTTGACACAGAACAAAATACACTGTACAAACATTTAAGGCATATAAGAACAATTGCTTCCTGTGTTTATGGAGAAGTTGCCATGCTAATGTCAGAAACCCCTCACTCATGTGCTACTCATACAGTACACATCTCTTTCTCTCTGTATCTTTTTGTTTACACACACATACCTACATTTGTGTCTTATTTAATTGGGAATTTGGGGAAATATTGTAGCTTCATATTCAGTTCTGAGTCCATTTAATGCACCTTCTGTTTCTTTTGAAATGTGGACTTGTGCAGTTACTCTTTCATCTCTTCTTCTGTTTGACTTCTGTGGCAGACGTGCAGTTGGATTTACTCTGGGATTAATAGCATCTCTCCAGATGCATAGCTCATGATTATTTTAAAACTTAATTCAGCCTACAAATACTTGTAAAATAAAGTTTTTATAAGAGGAGTGAAAAATACAAAAATTTGGGTAAACTTATAAATAAGCAGAGTGTACTTCTCTATTTAGTGTTGTAGAGCAGAGTAGCAGATAGTGATGGGGACAAGCATGTTAGGTCTAGTCAAATAAACATCCTTTGTAGTCAGTGTCCCTCCAGGGTGTTGTTCAGCACAACACAAATGTTGTAAAAATGGACCAGTTCCATCATCACTGCAATAAAGTGGGTAGCCACAGGCTTTTCTCTTAATTCAGCCTTCATAATACTTCATGTTTCCAGAGTATTTCTAATTGTTTTACAAGAGCACAGTATTTACCTTGACCAAAATTTAGAAAAACATTTCCATGTTAACCCTCATTTTCCTTCAAGCAAAAGCATGACAAACATAATGTCTAACACATATTTGTTGTAACCAAGTACTGGTCAGAGACACCTTGCTCACTCTCAAAAGAATCCTATTTGATTACAAAATAGAACTGATTGTAGTAGTTATCCTGAGTCACAGTCAGCTTCAGGTGTTTCTGAGGTATTAAAGTCTTCCCAGTATTTTATTTAATGAAACGTTTTCCTTTCTGAAAGTAGGATGTAGAAGAAAGTGTCATTCCTTTGAAAAATTACTAAATAAATTCCTGACCAGAAAAAAGTGTGCTTTTCTGACTTAGATTTGCTGAGATACTTGTTGCCATCATCTTCAGGGATTTAAATTGGGCACTTTGTTAGGAGGATTAGAGCCAGAATTGCAGATGCTTTCAGTGATACAGGAATTACTTCCAGAGGGTTTTATGTGAGGTGTATAAAGTACAAAACTTTTATGTTTTGTAGTCATCAGGCACAAGATGACACTATACTCGGGGGTTTTTTGTGCTAAACAATTAACATACTTAACAGGTCATACTGAAAGGGCAGGCATGAGGACTGAGGGTGTATGTATGCTTCTGGTACCCATAATATACTTGGGAATGTGAACAAAGGATGAACACTAAAGCAAAGTTAACATTAGAGATGCTAGTTTCTTAAAATATATAAAGACACTCTCTGATAGTTAACAGTTTCTTCAGATTCCATCAGCTAAGAAAACAGATGCAAGTAATAGTATCTGTGTGTTGATTTAATAACTGTTTGTTTCTTTGAACCCCGTTTATCTCCCAGGGATGCTGCTGTTTAACTGCAGTCAGAAACAATCTTTACTTTGGAAGCTATGTTTAGGCCTTTGGCATGTATGTAGAATTAAAATTAATTTAGTTTGTCAAATAATTATTGTTGGGCATGTTTGTGGCTCAAAATGAGGAAGCATGGGATCATGCCACCTTATATGTCCAATATGCTTTCCTTCTGTTGTCTGCTGAAACGGGCATATTTTGTACATGGTTTCTCAGTATCAAGTCTTCCTTACAAGTAAAAGCGGTAAGATATCTTTTGTTGGTAGACTTAAAAGTGAGCAGTTTCATATTTTGATTCTTTTGTAAATCCCTGTCATAAACCCTGTTCATCATGTTTAGATTCTGTTTTGGGGATTATGTCAGAAACATAGCTGATTTTATTTAAAGTGACTAAACAAGGGACGTAACCACTCTAGTGGGTAGTACTGACTTCCTTATGTGTCTGTAGGGTTGGGATGGTGGCTAATTATGTTACATTTACTATGTGATTTAACCCAGCAAACCATTTGAAAAGTTACCATTGCTCTTATTAATGTTCAGAGGTTCAAGAAAAGTCTGACATAAACCAACTTTTTGATACTTCTTAAAAAGTTATATCTACAAGTTAGTATTTTTAAAGGACAATACATATATTTTTCAGAATTACCAGGTAAATTATTACTTTCATTCTTATCTGTGTTTCTGTGTAGTAGTTAAGTAGTTAATGTTAACAAAAAATTAAGATTACTGGCAGTGTGCTATGATTCAATTGTGTGTGCCATTCCACAGTGCAGAGGGTGGTGGTTTTGAGCTTTGTAAGGGATTGCAGTAACTATTCCTGCACTATATCTTGAGTTTGCTCCTTCCAGCTGACAGCAGCTGAATGATTTGCAAGCCATGTCATACAGATTAGGGACTAGCAGGGAGGAGCAGTGTGTGTGTTGGTGTGGTTCTGCTGCTTTTTTTTTGTTCTTCTGAATAGAATATTGTTTTAAGATTAAGTGCTTTTATGGATGTTCCTTTATGAAACAATGTCAGCCTGAATAGTGTGGGGAAATCACAGTTCTGTCCTTCTCTTCTGGCTTGAGCAGCTTCCATTTCAGAGAGGCTGCTGTTACTCTGTCATCCCTCCTGTCTTTGCCATGAGTGGATTTTAGTATGCCCCCATCTTTAATGTTTCATTTGTTCATGTGCTTGAACTGCATGTTCCACCCTGTTCACCCCCAGTTCCCAATCACATTTTGTGTGTATTTAGAGGGAGAAGGGTTGATTAAAGAAGTGGGATTCATCTCTCCCCAACAGTGTAGAGGGTGGCATTGTGTAATTAATTAATGCAACTAGTGGGATGGTAGTCTGTGAGGACATAGGGGAGGTTATAGTTTTGAGCTAGGAGGGGGACTACAACCTCCTACAATGCTTCTGTTGACAGAATAGGAATATATAATTGATCTCTATGGATGTAGATAAAATGTTCTTCCATCTCAGTGCTGGTTTATGTAGTTCCAGAGTCCTGCTGCTTGTTCCCTGTCCTCGTTCTATCAACACAGCTTGCTGCATGGCAGCCTGGGGAAATAGGTGTATTTTGGTTGTGTTTATGGCCTGAACCTTTTTTTCTTTTCTGTCCCCTCACCTCCAATGGAAAAATAATCCAGTAAAAGGCACATATCTTTATTTTGATTTATTATGGACAGGAATGTGAATGAAATGTATGGCTGGGTGTGGAGCATTGCCAGGTTGCTATGTCTAGCCATAGCCTTGGTGAGTAAATGAATGCTCATGGTCTGGTGTTTGCAGGAAGCCAGACCAGATGATTCAGTGGCTGTTTCTGTCTCTAAATTCCTCTGAATGTAGAAGGCAATAATGTGTGGAAAATAAAAGAATGTGGTATTGTTTATATTTACCATTTCCCTGGGTGTAAGTAGCCCAATTCAGTATCATAGCATTCAGTATGATGAATATTACTGTACCGAAACATGGAGGGGTGTAGAAGTCATGATGGTGGTTGGCAGTGTGTTAGCTTACATGATAGTGACCTAGAGGTCTTACTAGAGGTATGAGGGAATGAATCCTCAGAAAGACATGTTAATTTTGAGGAATGATGTATTTTGGGAAGATTTGGTGTGTGAACCTGAGGACTTATGCCTGTGGTAAGGCAGAATTATGCTTGACAGAGGATGTAATAAAACTACTTCATAAGATTCTGGTCTGGTAGCATTCTGGAACACATGATACTGGTCCTTGGTTGGCACTCTCAAGGGCTTAAGAAATCGTGCAGAGATGATATGTAATGTTTTGTTATGGTACTTATGGGTGTCATAGCCAGATGTCCTAGTTTTTAAAGAATTTATTGTCCATTCTATACCTTTTGAAAAGACAAGAGGCACCACAGGGTGTCTTTGTCTTAGAGTCACAGTAATTTGCTGTTACTTAAGTTTTATCTCCTTTCCATTGTTTAGAAAACAGATAAAAGCAGATTAATGAATCGATTACTTTGCTTTTAAGCACTTTTTATTCAGTTAGTATCGATTTCTTTCCCAGGAGCTTTAAGTAAAAATCATATCCTGCATGTTGATTTTAGCACACACTTAAAATACTGCTGTTGGAATACATTATTTACCTGAAGAAAAAAGTTCTTGGGTTTGGAATTTGTGCTGAATGCAGGTGGAGAGCAAAGATGCACAGCCTATTTTTGAAAGCAGCAGTCAGTGAGGTTTGAATTACAGTGACTGCTTGTACTTTGTGTGGCCATTGAATCTTGATCCACACCCGTTTGTTAGGAAAACAAATAGCCTGAAAATATGCTTGCTGACTTCTTTTTTTTCTTTTCCTTTTTTGTCTTGCAGCCTGTAGTCTGGCTGCACATGGAACAATGCTTGCAAGCACACGATATGGTGCTTTTAATGGCATGGTTGTTTTAGGAGGTCACTGTTCTGCCATCCTCAGGAGGGGGGGTGCTTTCAAAACAGATTATCCAAGCAAGATGGTTTAAAAAATAATATTCAAATGAAACTTTTAGCTTCTGTGTTTATTTTCCGGTGCTCTTGTTCTGTGTTAGTCCACCAGACGAGTGGTGTCCTGCAGCAGGGTGGCGGGAACTGTCACGTGAGAGGTGTTACCACAGTGAGGATTTCAGGAGTCCCAAAGGGATACCCCATGCCCAGCACAGCTAAGATAAATCAGAAATGTGAAAGATCACTGGAGAAGGGGCTGGAACTATGGTTTGGTCCTCAGGTGTGAGTGCACAGAATGTAAAGGTGCCTTTGTGAAGCGTTGGGTTATGGCCTGCTGCACTGCTCAGCACCTCCTGACCCAGAAGAGTTCAGAACATCAGAGTAAGGGCTCCAGATTATGGAGTACTTAACAAGGAAATTATTTCCAACCTTACAGCTAAATCAGCTTTCTGCAGTCATAGATAAGAAACGGTGAGTGATATGTGGCTGCTTCTAGATGGCTGCATCATTTGCTGTGCTTTGTATAAACTTAAATATGTAAGGTATAAAAAAAGAATTATTCTCATAATGGTATTCTTCTCATAATGGTAGTTGCCATTGAAAGTATCGTTTTTGATGTAATATTTAATTGGTTAGCATTAATTCTTTCTCAATATTAAGGATTATGCCTGAACAGTTTACTTGTGAAATGTTTTGCAAGAATTGGGTAATTGGGTTAGTGGTTTTGCCTTTTTTTTTTTTTTTTTAATTACTGGATAAGCAGGAGGAAGATATTTTTCCTAAAGCTTGAAGGGAGACTCTGCACAGTTTGTGCATCTTAATGTAAACTACTAAATAGCTTCAAAACCAGATGTAAGGATTTGTTAAACCTAAAGGCTGCTGTGTGCTGAAACAATGTTAGTGGATGTTCCTTTTATGTCTGCAGAAGAAATAGTGGTTTTTTTCTTGTTGCAGTCTGAATAACCCTTCTCTTCAATGTCATCAAGCATGTAAGTGTTGTAGTCAGTACTCAGAATAAATTGTCAGCAGAGCTTCCCACATAGGTCCAATGGTATGAGGCAAGCTGTGGCCTTTTCTGCCCTTCCTGAATGCATTTTCTAGATGTTTATGGGTATGCTATAAAAAGTAGATTTGGTTAAGATAATAGATCTGATGTTAGTAAGTGAAAGCTGATGGAGTTTTTAATGTATTTTGGAAGACTGATTTGATGGGAACATTCCTGTGCTTCTACCTAAGTGCTATTTAGAGATTAGAGAAATAGATAACATAAATGGATGCTTACCTTGATTAGTCAATAAAGCAGTTCTTGTCCAAAAATAACAATTCAAAATGAAAGATCTAGAGTTAAGCTGAAAAAATGTTTTGTCTACACTATTGACAACTTCAGATTGCAAGACTTGGTAGCTTTTGATGTTGCTGTATTTTGTATATGTGTTCCCTAACCCTATTCCAGTCTCAAAGGCTCTCACACCAGCAAGAACCAGCCTTATCAAGACATTTATCAAAATTCATTGAAGACATGGTTGCATAAGGTGGCCAGTCCATGAAGAGCCAAGTGCCATTTTCACACAGAAATAAATGTAGATGCTTGGAATGATGAGGGTAAAAACTGTGGAATTTGATAGTGATGATGGATCTGTTACTCAAACTCTTGACAGTATTTATTTAAAAATACAGTCAAAATTTCCTTTCAATCCACTTAAAGTAGATAATTTATGAAGCATGTCTTTGTAACTACAAAATACTAAACCACAATACGATTTTGAACAGTTAGCCTAGATTTTTCTTGGTGTCTCTTTGATTCTTGTGACAAGACTTTTTAATAACTAAGGGTAATTATAACTACTTTTTAAGTCATTACACCTCTGCCTTTTGATGCATTTAAGTAAGTTTATTCTGTCTTTGTGTAACTGCTCTTAATAGAGTCATGATAATTTTGTTAAATTGATCCAGTGAGGTGGGCCTTTGTTTTCATACGCAAAAGGCAGATCCCTGTGGCCTGAACTGGTATGTTGTGTCAGTGTTTTAGAGAAGGCAAAAAGCTCTCCTTTCTCAAAATCCACTGGTGGCTGCTTGGAAGTGTTTATTAGTGCTCACAGAAACTAAGGAAGTGCCTGCTTTGAAGGAGGCCAACAGACGCTGTTTCTGTTGACACAACAGTGGTACAGAAGGGAGACAACTCCCTTGCTCCAAGGGGTAGGAGACTTGGAGATTTGCAGTCTGTCTGCCTTCAGAGATTCCATGGACGTAACTAACATTAAAAAAATCAGCATTAGATTTGGCCCAACACTACTAAACAAGAGAAGAGGGTTGTGTTCAGTTTTATTATTCTGGAAAAGAGTGGGATTTGGATCTTGCCACAGGGCTGTTTCAGATGTTGAGTAAGGAGGTTATGTACCACCAGCATGTAACAGATGATAGCAGCCTCAATTAACAAAACATTTATAAGCTGTACCTTCTTGAAAGTCTGGCTTTTAGTGCAGCTCCTCTGGACTCCTGACTGAGTCTATGGAACTGCCTTAGACACACACATGGCGGTCAGATTTCTTTTGCACTTGCTTCAGGTTTGACAAAGAGTAATCATTGATGTGCTAACAAATGCATAGAAGGATCTTAATATCCATCCAGTTTCATTTGAAATCTGAGATATTAGAAGGGCTTGAGAATGTATACAGAGAATGAATTTTTCTCTTACATGCTTACAATACATCCAGACTGTAGGATCTAACACTTCTCAGAGAATCTGCAATTATTTTAGGACATGTTGCTATTCTGTGTTTTAATTACTATATTTTTAGACCTTGGGAAAGGTAAAATGCAGTTGGTGAGATATGCAAGAAAGGAACTTAGCCTTGATTCCTTTCACACGAGTAATTGGGATAGGCATAATAATGTGTAGGGAGCAGTCACATCATCTGAGGGTCTCTGTCTGCTGCAGTATGTGAACAGGAAGAGCAAGATGGGATTTGGCCTGCAGCAATATGGAATTCCAGATACGTTTGAGTCTAAAAGAGATTTTGGAATTAGAGGGGCAGGTCATCTGGAATGTCTGCAGTTAAAAGGATACAGATTTGCTGTATCATGATAATTGAAATGCTAGCTAGTAGCTAGTGTTTGTTCAGTGCAGTACGGTCAAGGGATTGACACCATAATCTTTTCTTTAAGAGGAAGAGTAATCTGTGTAGTTAAAGAATGCTTTTATGTCATGGAATATTTTTATACTGTATACAGATTTTTAACTCAATTAACTATTCCAGGAGGAAGTAATAATTTTAATGAAAATAGTTTGCTTGCTAGAGCAGAAGGAAGGCTGAGGGTTGAAATAAATTTCAAGGCATTTTTGCCAGTTGTCTTTGAAATGTGCAGAAGTATTTATTTCCAAATTGTACTAAGTTTGTTACCTTTAAGTATCCAGGTATGATTGCTAAGAATCAGTGTTCATCAGTGTTGAAGTAGCATGCTAACAGAAAACTAAATCAAAGGACTCTGCAGCTGAGCAAATCTTCATAGCTTGTACTTTCTCAGCAGTGCAAATCATCTTAGCTTGTGCTTTCTCAAAGAGAATTGTCAGCATCACCCCTGCTAAGGGTTTTATAGGAGCTATTTTTGCTATCATCTCTTTTTTTAGCAAATATGGTTTGTTAGCCTGCATTTCTCCATAATAACTTTTTCATCTTTCAAAGAATCTGAAGATTTCTCCTGAAATGTATGATTTTTTTTAATAGCAGGCCCAAACATTAAAAGATTCCAAGGTTTATCAAGATAGATGTACAGTGGCTGTGTTCTTCAGCTAAACAAGTACATAATCCTCTTCACTTAAACATAGTGATGCACGATCAATGCAGTGCATGGGCTTATTGGTAGCCATTGGGGTTTCCTAGAGCCTGACGTGCTGTTTTTCAGAGATGGATGCTGCTGTGGTGCAGGGGTAGAACGTGAGGCCATACAGCCTCTTCCCACTGCTGCCATGTGGAGAGTAGGCTGCTTCTGGCAGTCATAGGAGAAAAGCAACAGCCTTGTTGGAAATGTGGAAATTTCTGCCAGTATTCAAGGGGTGTTTGTGTTTTACTCCTTTTAGTCAATCTGTCCTTTGCTTATTGTGCATTTCTTCAGAAACCTCTGGGCTTGCCTTTAGGAATGGTAAAACTTGGCAAAGGTTGAATGTTTGTCCAGTTTACTTACCAACACAGACATTTTGTGATGTTAAGGCTGTAGGTCAAATTATGAATGTGATTCTGAGCTTTTCTTGGGATATGTGCCCTTGACATTAAAGGACTACAGATGTCCTTTTTACAGCATTTACCTAGCATACCTTCACTTTAAACCATGTGGTAGGGCAGACTTCTACATTTAGGGCTAGCTTCTAGTTGAAGGCTGGCAGGAGAAGCACAGTAAGATTTTTCTTAAATTCAGATGTTTACTACCTGGAAGTTGGTAGAAAAGTGACTCCCCTTGGAGAGGGGGAGTTTCTCTGTAGCTTAATATTGGTCGTTAGATCATGTGCAACTCCATCCTCTTACCTGCTTCTGGTCAGTGATTTACAGCCTCCAGTATGTGCTGCTAATTGTCCTCACCGAGTTATTTTTAAGGTAGCTCTGTACCTGTGTGCTGCATGGTGAAGGTGCTTTGTGAGCTCACGCATTTGGAAACCTGAGGCAGTGCAGAAGTGCAGCAGTGTTCTGTTTATAGAACTGGGTCAGCGAGTGTGCCTTAAGTCTGACCTCCACCAGGACACTGTTTGCAGGTGCAGTTCCAGATTTTCTATTCTGTACGGATTCAAATATAGATGATGAGAAGAGTGATGACTGGCACTGACGGGAAAGCTGCAGTCCTGAATATGTCAAGAGGGAAAAGCTACTTTCCTTTGGGAGTTCAGAGATCATGTAATGGAATAAAATTCCTGAGTATAAGGGATCATTTTAACTAAAAGGAAGGCAAATCAAACAAAAAGGTAAAGATTATAAATATTCCTTGTGGGAGTATGACTTGTGACAGCAGAAATAGTCTCACAGCTAAAGAGAAATGTAACAAATTCAAAAAACAGGTAATCACTGTTCTTTCAGACTTTGAAATTTCTGACTGTAAACCATAACAGTAATACAGTCAAACTAGAGTGTTTGTTATCTGAGTGCTTTTACAAAAACCTTTCTCAGCGTATGAAAGGCATCCGTGAGTGATTCATCCTTGTAATTTCTGCTGTCGCTGAGCTGTCTGCGGGAGGGGTGCGGCTAATGCAGTGTTTGACACACTACTCAGTCCTTCCCAAACTGTTTTTCATCTTCTGCCTTTGTTGCTGAGTTTCTTTTCGTGCTTGGACAGCCTGTGATGTTTTGAGGATTGCTTGGAGAAGGCAGTTTTCCACATTATGAAGATTAGCAGTTAAAGCAGCTCGTAGTATTTGAAGATGATGCCTTACATGATGTAATGAGACCTGTTCTTGCTCTGAGCAGGGAATTAATGACTTGTAATTTGCAGCTCACACAAAACTGAAACAAGTACATGGCGGATGTAGGATGCTGAGCCTTGCCATTTAATTAAGGAGGAACTAAGAGTGAAATTAGGGTTAAAAGCCCTGAATAGACTGATTATTGTTAGGAAACAGTGAACTGATAGGCCCCTATTAGAGATACAAAAAGCTCAAATAAGTATAACTTTCCACCATAACTCTGTGGAATTGGCAATGCATTTAGGTGACAGAGGCCCCAGGTATGGCTTGAGCCAGTCTTGTAGCAACTTTTACTGTTGGGAAGATGATTTACTCTTTTTTATATGCAAACACATTTTTCCTTCATTTTCAGCTCTGCTGCCTGTTAGCTGTATATTCAGAGAAAAAGTTTAGGGAGAATTTGGCTTGACAAAGCAGTTTAGACTTCGAGGGTTTTTAAAATTTATTTATTTAAAATTGTATTTTGAAACAATAATGATCAGACCCTAGATACATTAAAAATTTATCTTCCAAGCTTTTAGTACTTGAAACTCATTAAATAATAAAAATACCAGTACAGAGAGGGGGAGTCCTTAGGGATTCATAACAAGGAAGAAAAGTTTAGAATGGTTTTATTTATTTGTTTTTAGGATCCACGCTAATCTTTAGTCAAGGAAAAAAAAATCTCCTGGGTTTTTTTAGAATAAAACTCTTCCTCGGTAAGTTTTCCTATGCAAAGAGGGATTCATATATGTTTTGGCTCAAGAATATTTTGAGATGATCTGCAGGAAAATGACTTTTCTTTAACAGCAGCTGAGTAGGAAAAGCTCTTTAAGAGATCTTTAAATATGAGCTGGAGAGCTTAGGTAGCTGGCAGTGATGCATGTATGTCTGTGGGAGAATTTAGGCACAAATTTGTGATGTCAGCATTACTAGTGTAGCTGGTTTGAAAGTTTTATGTATAACAGAATACTTAAAGTGATTAAAGATAACAGCCTCTTAAGTTGTTTGTATATGAGCAGATTATCCCAGTGGTTACATGACTGAAAGACTCGGCTTTGCTTTCTTTCTGCTTTCTTTGGTTCAGACTCTTGCTATTCTCAGTCCATTTCTCTGTTTTGAGTTTATGTCATAAAATGTTTTGGAAACCTCTTGAGTAGAAAATATAGCTGGGATTTTTATGCTGAGTTGTCAAAGTTAACTAGTTTTTGTGTGTTTTAAGACAGTGACCTGATTTTTCTAAAAGTTTGAAAGCATTAAGTGACTTTTGTACTTTAGCATAGTCTGTATTGTTGAAAACAAGGAAGGTAATACTCAAGATCTACACAGACAAATGCTTAATAAAATAGGTAATTTTTTTAAGCCAGCTGGTGAGTCTGTAACTCTGTCTGCATTGCATTTTTTTTCCTCATCCAAAATTCTGTTTAACACACAAACCTTTGTGCATCTTAATTCTTTCGTTTTCAGTTGTACACCCAAGTTAAAAACTAGTATTTGAATCTAGAATTCCTGCTCTACAACAGGTAAAATTTGCAGTGCAGTGGAAAGTGCAGGACAAAACTTAAGGAGTTTAAGACACCCTTGCCTGCACCCTTTTTTTCTGTAGGGAAAATGTATAGGAAGAAAGAGTTAACATTTTTTGAAAAGTGACAGTAGAAAGGTTGGGTAGGTTTTGTCTTCTTTCCCCTGTATACATCCTGCATACAAACACTATTTTTGCATCCTGTGTGGGGTTTGCTGCCTCAGGGCATTCAAATCTAATTTACAGAATCACAGAATATGCTGAGTTGGAAGGGACCCACAGGGATGATTGAATCCGAGTCCTTTCCCTTTTCAAAACCATCCCCAATTAAATGATTATGTATTCTAATATGGGCTTGTGTGATGAACAGGTAATGATCTTTTGTAAAATACATCTTTAAAAAATCATGGAAATAGCACCGCACCTCCACACTGCTCTTAAAGGCTAATAGATATTTATTCATTAATTTTGCTCCTACAAAGAGTCAGATCTGATAGCAGGACAAATTATGTTTGTTATCCTCCTGTTTTCTAAATTATTCTCCCAAGCACAATCTATAAAATGTTGAACAGCAACAGACACCCCACAAAACTTATCCCAAAAGATTTATTCCTTTCCTGTCAGTGGGAGAAATTGGGATTCTAAAAGTGTTCACTAGAGGAGACTTGAGAATCCCTCTCCCAGGCTGCAAGGACCTTCAGGTCAGTCTGTGTCTTGATGCAGCTTTTGGCTTGGCTCCAGCTCCGGTAGGTTCCTTGCACTGGTAGTGTAGAGGCAGTGGAAGCTTTTAGCTACATTTGGGTTGGAATGAGGCAGCTAAAAAATCTGGCACACTGGATTGAGACAGGAGGCATGTGTTCATAAAGCAGGTCTGCTGCTGGGATGGTTTGAAATATGTTTTTGCCCCATCATGTTTAAACCTGCTTTTCCTCTCTTCAAAAGCTGCTGTGCTATCTTAGCCATTCATTAGTTGGAGCTTCATTGTATTCAGCCAGAGCTATGGGCCTGTTTATCTAATTTGTCTGTTAATTTATAGGTGTTAATTTATCTGTATTCATCACTTAGAATTAACTTTATTTCTACTGAGGTGTTTCAGATGTGTAATTTTTTTAAAACTATCATCTATACGTGCATTACATATGTGTTTGCAAACACCTGCTTTTCATCTTTGCTCTAGAATGGCAGAATACTGAGGCATGCAGGAGGAATTTCCATAAGATACACAAATGGTCACTTCATTAGATATCTCTGCTGGTTTTATTTCCTTTTAATCAAAGGTTCAGTTCTTTGCATTCAGGATGGAAATTGTTAATTGAGGCTGTGAAAGTGTGCCAAGGGTAATTAGGGTTGAGTTGTGTGCTGAAGTTAGCATAATCCATAACCATTTCTTATATGACTGTGTGTTAGAAGCATTCATTTACAAATTTGGCCCACATTAAATTGCAGTTCATTTTTCTACACAACTTCAGAGAGTCTGTACTTTAAAACTGTCTTTTTAAGCATTCTGGGTAATAGTTCTCAGGTTATAAAGGGAAAATGTATAAATATCATTCTCGTCATTGGGTTTTCATGGGTTGATTTCTTATGCCATGCTAGATGAGTGGCTTTATACAGATTTGTATGTTCCATATTAATATTTTGTGACTATGAAGTTATTATATTAAATCTGGGTAAAACCAAGTTCACACTTCCCCAAATTATCTGTTTTCAGACAATTATTACAAAATAAACCAGTGTCATACAGTTTTTTTGTGGTAACGTGGATATGCCTTTTGGATACAGCACTGCAGGAGATCATAACAGAGAGAGTAATTTGAGTACAGGAAGAAAGAAGTATAGGAAGAGTATAGGAAGAAAGAGCAACCTTTTATTTTTAACGTAATACAAAAGCATAAGAGCACATCCTTTGGCTGTTGTCATGATGTGCATATATGCACGTTCTTACAGCAGTTCTGATTCAGGATTTAAGTGGTTCTAATTTTTTTTGCTTTCTTCTAAAATTAGACTTGCTTCTGTAGTACAAAGTTTTAATACTGTTTTAATTAATTTTAAATGTTAGTTTATCAGTGCTTACCCAGGTGTCTTCACATAGATGTCATAATTTATTACTTTTGAAAAGTCTTTCCTATTTTATTCTGACTTATACTTCTGTGTTCATTCAAAGATTTAAATACCTGAGGTATAGAGGAGTAATTCCTCAAGTCTTTATTTTCATTATAGAACATTTTTCTGGTGACATATAAAACAGGTCAAATGATTTGTGTGTCTTCTCTTTGCATGTTTACATTGTTAAACTTGTTTGTGACTTCAGTAACAGCATGTGTAGTAATTGGAGTATGTGAGTTTCTAAACTTTTTTGGGTCTTCATTTGCATTTGGTAGAGGTGGTGAAAGACATCCAGAAATTACTATCCTTAATGTAATGCTTTAGGTACTGACAAAATAGCACAGTGAAATGTTTCTTGCTGCAAGGGTTGTGCTATACAAACTTTTTTTTCCCGCATGAGGCAGGTGTTGCATCTTCATCAAAACAGCTGCATCTAGACCTGTAGGCAATTGAATGTCTCTGTTTTAACTGTAGAGGTAAAATAATGAATTAAAGTTGTCCTAGGGGGTAGTTGTGATGTTCAAAATACATAGTGATAAGGGCTTTTGTAGCCCTTGGGAAAGGGTGAGGATGGTGTTTCCTTTTTACAGGAAAAAGGTAACTTTTCTCATGACTGACTGATAACTCTTTTAGAAGGCTGGATTGTATTTCTTCAAATTCTTCAAGCTCTATTTTGTTGGGTTTTTTTAACAGTTACAGATCAGTGGCATCTGCAAATAGCTGTATTTATTATAGCATGTATTTTATACACCAGCTACTTTGCTTTTGCACAAACCAGAATCCTGGAGATGCAGCCCTGTTGTTCAGCACTTGCTACAAATTCTAATGCCACATTGTAGTCTGTATTTCATTATGTGATGTTTTTTGGTTTATCAGTCAGTGTTAATATTAAATCTGGAAATAGAAACTGGAAAACTTGAAACTGCTCAAACTCAGATCATTAAACATTGTAAAAGTTGTGCACAAATATAATTGCATTCTGAATATACGTTTAAAACTTTCAAACAAAATTCAATTATAGAGCTATATGCTTATTTAAGTTTTCCTTTTGTATTAACTAGCATATTCTTCCATTTCAGAATGTATGAAAACATGTCCACAATGGTGTATTTAAAAGAAGAGAAGTTGGAGAAGCTTACTCAAGATGAAATCATTGCCAAAACTAAGCAAGTGATTAATGGACTAGAGGCACTGAAGAATGAACACAATTCAATTTTACAGAGCTTACTTGAAACGCTGAAATGTTTGAAGAAAGATGATGAAACTAATCTGGTTGAAGAAAAATCAAACATGATTCGAAAGTCACTGGAAATGCTGGAGCTTGGCCTTAGTGAAGCACAGGTAAGGTTGTGGTAAAAATTAAGCATTTTGGACATTTCCCTCTAGATATTAGTAATATGCTGAGACATTTGCATTTTTCTTGTGTAGTAAGGACAAAAGGAACTGTAATTAATGGAGGTAGTTACTGTCCATCGTGCTGTGTTACAGAACTAATTATGCATTCAGTGTTAAAGTACTGAAGCTCTTAACTGGACTCCACTTAACATCAGTAAGACAGTAACATTTTCTGTTTAGATTTTTTCCACAGCATTAGGCAGGTAATGTTCAAGCAGCTCAAGAGCTGAGCAGTGGCATTTTAGCTCTAAATGATTGCATAGGAGGGTCTCACACAAACACACATATAAATGAATTTGCTCCAGCCTTTGAGCTCTGGTGTAGCCTTAAATTCATGTTTATATTCCCTTGACTCAGATTTTTTATAGTAGCTCATGATGCTCTTAGAGCTTAAGAGTCTCTAATGTTTATTGAACATTTTACTAAACCAAAACTGAAACTAAAGGCATTTTAAAGGTTAAGAACTGAGTACAGAATCTGAACAACTTTCACTGGTGCATTAAAGAGAGGAGTCTGAGCTAATTTCTGTGGACTCTTAGTCAATGAAGATCCCATCTGCAGAAGATGAGTGAAAAGTTGCATGTTTACTGGGTTGTCAAGACTATATTTATAGTACAACTTTATGGTATTTTGTACTAAGTCAAAAACCTGGAACAATGAGATGTGACAGTCATCACTGTAAAATGGCGGAGTATTTGCAAATGAGTTGAAAACACCAGTGAGTTAGTTCTACATTAATAGGCTTTCTGTTGGTCTGTAACTGTGCTCAGACTTCTCCTCTGGATCAAGCTATTATTGTGTGGTGATCTGGAAGTTGTGTGCATTGGATCATGGTGAATTGAGACTGAGAGACTGAAATGTGGGTTATCAGACAGGGGAATGTAGAAGCCCTGGACTGACTGTCAGGCCTTAGTGTGTATGTTGTACAAACTGTGATGCCTTGTACAGGGGGAAAAGGCTAGAAGATAAAATTGCAATAGTTGAGTGATTAAACAACCTTTAATTGTTGTTTGTAGAAGAGGTGCAAGTGAACAAGTAACTTCTATATAGTATTAGGTCTCTGAAAAGCTAGTTCTGATTCTGGCTCTATCAGGAGCCTCAGCTGCAGATGTTCCTGCCTTGTTTGCCTCACATGGTACTTTTTGAACTGAGGTGGTGAGGAGCCAAGAAGTCTGCATTTGCTGCCTTTGTTAGGAAGCCAATTACATTTCAAACTGCTGCTCTCAGACCTGATAAGGTTAATCTTCCTGCATGCTTTGAGTTGTAACAATGTAGTAATTTTTTTTTTATTTTTAAAATTTAAAGTATGCAAATAGATGTTTTTTGTGGCATGCACGTAGGGCTGGTGTTGTGTTATTTCCATGAAAATGAAACTAACTTTGCTGAAGAAGTAATCAGACTTTTCTTTCAGTTAATTCTAGCAAGTAAGATGACAAAAGATTTTAATTTGCCATTGTACCTTGTTCAGTGTTTGAATACGTTGATCCTATTATCACAGTTTTCTTAAATATGCTTTCTCATTATATAAACACCACTGTTTGAATCGACCAAGTAATTAAAAGTATTAAAACAATTTTTAATATGTAAATAGGTAGGTGCTGAAATGTGTAGCTTTGGACTGGTATTAGGAAATTACACCTGGAGTTTTCCTTACCTTTATAGGAAAAATTCTGAAGGCTTAATGAATATTTTGACACCTGAAATTTCAGCTAAGGACACCATCTGTTTCACATGAAATACTTAATTTAAAACCACTTAAAGATAACTTTAATTTTAAAAAAAAGCATGAAATTGATGAGATGAAATACGAGTAACTTGGGGATGTCTAACTGATCTAAAAGCTGTGTATTCTCACCAGTGGTCCATTATTGCAAGGTGTGCTTCCTGGGACTGCTGCCAGGTGTTCTACATGTGTCAGTGGGAGATTGCATAAACAGTGAAGGGAGAATATCTTCTGCTGGTAGTGTTTGGCTTTCACTTAATAAGCTCCTTTTTCATTTAACTCTGCTCAGCAAAAATAGCCCTAGTCCAAGCAAGCTGCTTTTATGGGTGTTCTATTTTTTGTCCTTAATGTGTGACTGTGTTTGAATGTCTGCACACCCAGGCTTATGATTAATAATATGAAGTGCATCTATAAATTGTTTGTTCAGTTGCACATTCAGATCTCAGTCGTATAAGCGTCCCTTTGAAGTATTATCATTATGCTGAGGTGTTCATCTTTGGGAACTATAAGCATGTATACAAATCCTTTTTTTGTCTGGAAGGTGCTAAATTAGAACTCCTTGTTAGTTCTTAGGTTATTTTTGTGATCCTGCAAGTTAAAAGTATTACTGCTCCATTTCATGTTAGTGGAACAAAGATTTCCAGTTCAGTAACCTAGTTCAAGTTTTTTATGTATTTTAAGATTATATTTAATCTTCAGGGAATTCTGAAACAATTTTAACTTCTGATAGCATCATGGAAAACAGTCATTAGTAGAGAGTTCCTCTAGGCTGGGACCCCAGCAAAGGAAGGACCTGTTGGAGCAGGTCCCAAGGAGGCACATGAAGATGATCAGGGGGCTGAAGCACCTCTGCTCTGGAGAGAGAGGCTGAAAGAGGTGGAGAAGAGGAGAAGAGAAGGCTCTGGGGAGACCTTAGAGCCCCTTCCAGGGCTAAAAGGGGTTACAAGAGAGCTGGAGAGGGACTTTTCAAAGATCATGTAGTGATAAGACAAGGCAGAATGGCTTCAAACTGAAAGACAGTAGTTTTAGATTGTATTTGGGAAGAAATTCTTCCCTATGAGGGTGGTGAAGTAGTGGAACAGGTACCCCGTCCCTGGAAGTGTTCAAGGCCAGGTTGGATGGGGCTTTGTGCATCCTGATCTAGTGGAAGGTGTCCCTGCCCATGGCAGTGTGCTGGAAAGAGATGATCTTCGAGGCCCCTTCCAACTTAAACCATTCTGTGATTCTAAATGGTAAAAAGGTTTAGAGGAAAAATGAGAACCAGATCTAAAAGGAGGAGAAATGTGAACGTTTACCAGATTTCACAGCTGACATAGGTTTAAAAAATGAAAACCTTGTATGTTATGTACAGCCTGCATTCTCAGGGAAGTATGTTATGTGACACATTCTGCTTTTTCAGGTAATGATGGCCTTGTCAAATCACTTAAATGCAGTGGAATCAGAGAAGCAGAAATTGCGGGCTCAGGTTCGCCGGCTATGCCAGGAAAATCAGTGGCTACGGGATGAACTGGCCAACACACAGCAGAAACTACAGAAAAGTGAGCAGTCTGTAGCTCAGCTGGAGGAAGAAAAGAAACATCTAGAATTCATGAATCAATTAAAAAAATATGATGATGATATTTCACCATCAGTAAGTACCTGTATTGTAAAACAGTAAAAGCACCCTACATTTACATGTGTTGTAATCTGCCTATTTAACAAGAAATAAAAGATACATTTTATTTGTCCCTAACATATATTTGTCCTTAAAATACTGCCTTGTACTAGTGTCACATAGTTTGCAGAATGATTCTGGGAGCTCATTCTTATTTTAAGAGAGTATATATTTTACTGTCTGCAGATAATAAGATACATGAGGAACAAAACTGATAAATACTCATTTAGTATCCTGTAAACTTAAAAGTGTGAAGAACTGGACCAAAGCAAAAATCTCAGTTCTATAAACTCAGCTGTTAAGTGAGATCTAAGCTGTGAGAGATTTTAAGTACCCAGAGGACTTGGCTTATTTTGACTGCAGGAAAAATACTTAATTTTTCTCTAGTGAAATCAGTGTATAGCTTTTGAATCGGTTGAGTTTACACAAGGATGTTATTGATTCCTCTTTCAGGACTATCTGCCAGACATTGTGATGATCTGCATGTTTACAAGCCCATTGTGTTATGTATTCTTGGATTCAGAGAGAAAATGGGCACAACTTTACAGAAGGAAGTTATTACTTTAAAAGCCTTCTGATTTATTTGCCCTTCTTTTTGTAATTGCTTCCTCAGGTTAGGTGGCACTATAGAGAAGCATCTCATTTTGTGTGTTCAGACCTTCTCAGTGGTGTCTTGGAAAGAGAAGTTTTTCATAACTACTTATTTCAGCAATTCTAATGGTTGAAAATTACTGTGATTTAGTCATGCTTAACTGACTGCTTGACTAATCCTTTTTAGCATATTGTACATAGTGAGAGTTATTTTGGTCAATTACACCCGGAATTTTTCAGTGCTGTTCCATGATTTGGTATTTGTAGATGAATTTGCCAGTGAAGCCTGTTCAGAAAAGGGGCAGAAGGAGGGAATATTGGGATTTGGATGTGCTATATTGTCAATCTGTAATCTGCAGATGGATTAAATATCTCCATTATTTGAAGTTTAATTAACAAATAGAGTCCAAGTAAGCTAAGCATGTCTATAATTTTACTAACCATATGGACAGTCTCTGTTTCTAGCCTTTGAAATAGTTGTATAGACTCAGTATGAGGTTGGAATCAACACTTAAAATTATGAACTTCCCATCTGAGATCTATCCCATCAATTTGTTAGTTTTGGAGTGCCCCTGCTCTGCCATCATTAAATTTGAATGCCAGCAGCAGCAGTTGGTTTTTTCTCATCTGGAAAAAGGTGTTGGATGAAGAGCCAGAAAAGTGTGTTCTGGCTCTGGGTTTTCTCCTTACTGAGCTCGTAATTTCTGAGAACTTCAATTATTTATATTGTTTAGGCTCACCATTTAGGAAACAGGACTGAGGGATGATCTGTCTCTTTGTTTTACATTTGAAATGATCTTTGGTTGCTTAAAATCAATGTACACTGATGGATTGTGCAGAAATTAATACAGTTCCAGATGGGACTACTGGAAATGAACTTCCTTTCAAGTGTTCTTTTTTTGTTTTGTTTTATTTTTTAATTTTTGAGCCTTACAGATTATAATTACCAAATCTTACTATTTGTACAGAAGCTGAGTACTGAGAAATTTAGGTCTCCTCAGTTATTCTTCTCCCTTGCCCAGCTATAACTGCATTTATGACTAAAGGAAAGTACCATGGACAATTCTGTACTGAGTAGTGCTTACTCTTCACTGGGTACTTTCATCAGATCTGATGCCTCTGCGAGAATAGCAGATGTGTTCTTGAGTGCTTAAATTGAGACTGAAATCTAGGGGACCTCATTTCTATTCCTGGCCCTTCTGAAGGTGTCCTGTATTGTTTTGGGGCAGAGTGTGTAAATACTTTTAAATATAGGACCTTTATAAAACTTCAGTGAGAAATGTTATTCTTCTCAATTCTGAATTGTGTAGTTTTTCTTTAACATTGCTGTTTAACTGGACTGTCCTCTATGCTTTAGATTTAATTTGTTGGGTTTGGGGTTGTTCTGTAGGAGGATAAAGATACGGATTCCACCAAAGAGCCCTTGGATGATCTATTTCCCAATGATGAAGATGACCAAGGACAAGGAAGTAAGTGTACTTCAGATTACACTGTTGGGGTGTTTCTGCAGGGCAGAATATAAAGATGTTCTTTACAAAAATGCTTGGGGTCCTCTGGGACACAGCTGGAGTGATGAATGCCTCTGCTAGATTAAGGAATCCAATCATTGATATACATTCTATATGTTGGTATGTACAGAACTGGGGCCTAGGTTTTTAAAGAGAGTGTACTAGCTGCTGGAAAGTTCTTCAGACTGACTTAAATTCAGAATTTGCCCTGTTATCCTTCTTTTGGGCCTCAGAATGGTTAGTTGCAAGTAACTGAGGCAGATTCTGACCAGATGGTGAATTCTGTTAATGACCTTTTTAATGATCTAGGATTTTTGTGGCAGGTTTCAATATGAAATCTTTTTCATATGGTCTTTTGTCCTTTGCTAAGGTTGTCTGCATTAGTTTTGATACTAATTGTGGAAGTATTATTTGTCTTCAGGTGAGAAGGACTGAGGAATATGAAGTGAAGCTTGAGGTAGAGGTTTGGTAGTGTGATTGAAAAAAGCTATTAATAGATAAGCCTTGCTAAGTGAAATGTGCTTTTTTTACGTGTGTAAACATGGAACATACTGATGTTGTAGAGTCAGTGCAGTGTGCTGGGAGCAGAATAGTTCTTACCAGGCAAATGACTTCAGGGAAAATGTCTGAAGGGACCCACCTTTGCAACTAGCAGTTTCAAATTTCCTTTATGGGCTTGCACATAAGGTACACTACATTCTTGACAGCATAGTAAAGCTATCCATAGCCAGCACTGTAAGGAAGGCTTGAAGAGTTTACAGTAGGTCAGTGTTGATTATGAATTCCTTCCTAGCTCATCCTTGCTTCCCTAGAATTTTGTAGTAGGAAGGTTGAGAGGCCAGGCTCCCTTACTTTGCTTTGCAAAAGACAAAGTTGACATGTCAGTGATTTCTCTGACCTTCTAAAATAATGCTGAAATGCTTCAGTGCTTTGGCAGACAGTGACTCTGGGTATAGGCTTGGACTTGTGTGATTCCAGTGATGTAAAAATGCTCCCACCTTCCGTGGTTTTTGCTTAATACGAAGGAGAGAATAAAGTCGGGCTCTTGGCTGGAGCCCTTACCTTGTGTGTTCTCCAGAGTTTAATGAAAAGGAGTTAGAGGGAATTTTCTAAATCTCAGAAATTGACCAGGTGGAGAGAAAAGGGGTAGTAAATTGTTTTGGGGAGAGAGAGAGTGAGGGTTGCAATATCCAAAAGTTAAAGAGCTACTGTAAAATAAGTGGCTAAGCCTGAGGGTTAGTAAAACTCAGAGGTTGGCTTTGACTCAGCCTTTTGTCTTGCAGCTGTTATTTCTGGCATCCAAGGTGTTTCAATCCTTTATGTGCTAACCTTAAGTGCTCCTGGGTATAGGAAACAAAAAAAAAAAAAAGTATGTTTAGAGAAGGGGAATAAAGGAAAAAGTTTTCCTGCAAGTATTCAGCTTGTCTATGTTAGTGTTCCTTTCCATATGGAAACAGGGATATTTGTGAGTGCAAAACTATGATATAATCTTGAGAATGTTAATGGTTTGCTGAGCTGAAATAGTTTCCTACTTTCTTCATTAGTTTATTACATTTGGCCCTTTGAGCTACTAGAATTGTAAAAGTAATAGTAATACAATACTGGACCGGATATGAGGAATAAAACAGTCGTATTTCCACTGTCTCTGTTCAAGACAGCCTGACTGCTGTGAAGTTCTAATGCTAATTCTGTGTATAGAAGAAATAAAATTCAGTGAGTCTCATTCTGTGCCACTGAGCACTCACATGAGATGTTTTATGTACAGTCATCTTTCATACAAATTGAAATTTTGTGCATTTCTTTCAGTTCAACAGCAGCATAGCAGTGCAGCAGCTGCTGCCCAACAAGGTGGCTATGAAATTCCAGCAAGATTACGGACCCTACATAATCTTGTTATCCAGTATGCTTCCCAAGGTAGATATGAGGTTGCTGTACCTCTCTGTAAACAAGCTCTTGAAGATCTGGAGAAGACTTCAGGTCATGACCATCCTGATGTTGCCACTATGTTGAACATACTTGCTTTGGTGTACAGGTTTGTATACTGGCACAGATAAATACCCGTGAAATAAATACTTCGTATTTGGCTACAACCTTATAATGTTCAAGATTAGAATTTTTTCCCTGTTCCATTTTCCATTAAATTTATTTTCCTTCTTAAATTATTATTAAAACTCTCAAGAGGGTCCTAAAATACTTGTGTGTCTGCCTGTACTTAGAAGTCAAACAAGCTGCTGTCCCAAAAGCCTATGCCTTTGCTTTGGGAATGGAGCTGATTTTGATAGGGTTTTTTTTGTGTACTGAAGGGGCATGTCTTGATTACCCACTTCAAGATAATCTAGAGGTAGAAATTGGACATTAATGTAGAAATAGAACATGCTCAGTACAGTCCTCAACTAGCAAACTATTTACAGTTAGAGGCTTCAGGGTTTTACTTCCTAATTTATGAATATATTCTCAATTATTATTCTTTTGTAGTAGCATCTTCATGTCAGTAGTGAAGTCATCCTAATTGTTATGATTTTTTGTTCCTGAATCCCCAGTATTAATTATATCTCTTTACAATTCAGAGACCAGAACAAATACAAAGATGCAGCAAATCTCCTGAATGATGCCTTGGCCATCCGTGAAAAGACTTTGGGCAAAGATCATCCAGCGGTTTGTATACATACAGTATCATAATTTTAGTTTGTTTTTCACTGAGCTTTTTTTCAACTAATTCTAATATCAAACTCAACAGGAAAGGTTTTAAGACCTGGCTTGTCTTTAAACAGTACAGGTAGGAGGCCACATTATATTCAGTGCTGTTTCACCATAAATAATTTGCCTTTACTTGATTTTGGATTGCCTGGATTTTCTATGGGAAATCGGTTTGTGAAGAAAGATTTTATTTTGCTTACTCAAATCACTTTATTATACTCAGATTGAAGGGGCACTTCTGATTTGGTTTACTGCTGCTTGTAAATGAAACGTAAATCAAGCTTTCGTAAAATTCATGTGATACTTTTGTAGCCTTGTGGGATGCAGGAGAACTCAAAGTATACATGTGAGAGGTACCTTTGTAAGAGAAGAACATGTGAAGATGTGTGCACTAAATGACATTTCCACGAATGAAGCAAAATTATTTAATGATTTAGGTTTTTCTTTCCTCTGTTGTGTATGTATGCATTTAATAATAATAATTTCTTCACTTGAAAATTTCAAGAGGTCTACCCTGCATGGAAAATTTGGAAACATCAATGCCTTGCAGGTGTGTTCATTGGTCAAGTCTTTGTATCAGCAGTTTTCAGTGTAATTAATGTTTCTCTGCTGTTGACAGGTGGCAGCAACTCTTAACAATCTTGCAGTACTCTATGGTAAACGGGGGAAGTACAAAGAAGCGGAACCGTTGTGTAAGCGAGCTCTGGAAATCAGAGAAAAGGTATGAGTGACAAATACAGTGGCTCTGAAGGGACTTTTTCAAGGAGAAGGCAAAGTTAAACACTTACTTTTTTTATGTTTTGGTTGGGTAGATCTTCCAGATAAACCTTGGAGTTAACAGTGCCTAGTAGTTAGGAGTGTCTGAAATTCAAAACAGTGGGAAATTCCAGTAGTGCTACGGAATTGCTGGAGCACTCTGGATATATGCTAAATTCTGTATTTTGTGAGTAACCTTCTTTACCTTTTACCTTCCCCTGTGATAGCTAAATAGTCTTTGGTTTGACAAGAGCATTGGAATTAAAAAATGAAACTTAGTTAAAAATTTTAAGTTGATTATTCTCTATGTGAATATTTATTTTAGTCCATGAGACTGCATCTTCAGGTTTATGTAGTACTCTCCATATAATGTTGTTTTACTACTTTGTTCCTCTTATGGATTGCTCTTCATCATTCTCAGTTTGCAATAGAATTGAATCATTTTCATATCTTTCAAATGCAGCTTTTGCTTTTGTCATCCCCATGTTGAATTGAGGAGGAGTAAAACTAACAGGATGTTTCTACAATACTTATTTCTAAACCCTGACTTGAGGATTACAGAATGTTTTAGTACAGTGTATTTCATTTTCAGGTTCTGGGGAAAGATCACCCTGATGTTGCCAAGCAATTAAATAACTTGGCTTTGCTATGCCAGAACCAGGGTAAATATGAGGAGGTTGAATATTACTATCAGAGGGCACTTGAAATCTACCAAACTAAGCTGGGACCAGATGATCCAAATGTTGCAAAAACAAAGAACAATCTGGTAAGCCTTTCCCAAAGTAGATCTGAGACAAGATTTCTCATTAATTGAAATGCACTTTTATCCACCATGTATTGTATTTCTTATTTATAAAGATAAATATATCACTATGCTGATAACTTTTGGGGGGTATTTTGTTTTTAGGCATCCTGCTATCTAAAACAGGGCAAGTTTAAGCAAGCGGAAACCTTGTACAAAGAGATTCTTACTCGTGCTCATGAACGGGAGTTTGGCTCTGTAGATGGTAAGAAACGGAGTCCCTAGATTTGAATTTATGTTTTATTTTTGTAGCTATGAAATAAAATTTGCAGGAAGCCAATAGTGTCCTGATTAAAATTGTTTTCTGCTTTAGGTGGACTTAAAAGGTGAGCTGATAGTTGTGTTGGAAGTATGTTCATCATAAGAAAGGTTTTAGATGCAGCAGTAAACATTTGATTCAAAATCATGAGGTAGACTTAGTGGGTTTATGTTTTATGGATTTTATTTCTGGCATAATTTACCTTAAGCCCAACTAAACCAGATTTTGGTATTTTAATAGAGGCAGAAAAATGTACGTCCCTTTCCAGTCACAGAAAAAAGTCAATGCAGGATTTTTAGTGACATAAATAAAGACATTGTTTATGCAAGCCCTCCATTAACACATTTAAAGAATGGGGAAAATACCTTTAAATTGGGAATTACACTGTACATTGAAGTCATGTGCATTTTATAAACTAAAAATCCCAGTAAAGAATTTTCATTCTTTTTTTCGTTCCATGACAGTAGCATATGCACCACTTAGTAGATGTCAGAGTAGTTGTTACGATAAAAGAAATAAATTCATGTTTTCTAGCACAGGACTAGACACATGACAGTATATACTGACTTCAAAGCTTCTCAGAAGTAACTGTTTCTAAGTTCAGATAAGAAAAGGAGGCAGAATTGTAAAACTGTAAAAGAGGTGCATGTTTTATTTATCTGCTGTTTATAGTATGGACAGTAAGGTTTTTTTTGTGGTGGTAATAGTATAATTCCCTGGTTTACAACTTCATTTCAGAGTGGTGAAAATCAAACAATAAATACCTTGTCGTTTTGTTCTTCTATAAAATATTTTCTTGTTTCACCAGATGAAAATAAGCCTATCTGGATGCATGCAGAAGAGAGGGAAGAATGCAAAGTAAGACCATTGTTGTAAATATTTTTTGATACTTTTACTTGTTTAAGTTGCAAATCAGATACTTTTTCTCAACAATACCTTTGTTCTAGGGAAAGCAAAAAGATGGCACATCTTTTGGAGAATATGGTGGCTGGTACAAAGCTTGCAAAGTTGACAGGTGAGTAATTTCTTTACAGGACAAACAACTCAGCAATACTCAGCATCTCAGATTAAAGCATTTTTAAAAACGAAACCAAAGCAATTCCTTGGTTAGAACTATAAAAACGATAATAATAAAAATTCCAGACCCAGGACTGGTTTTCAGGAATACAACAGCAGTTTTCGAGTCCTGAGGCTGCTTTTAATCTAGACTGGTTAGATGCAGTAAATGACATAAAATTGCACCAGTTGTGTTCTTGGCAGTCCTTCAGGTGGCAGTGTAGGTCACCTTTCCTTCCTTCTGTACCACTCCTTGGCACATGTGCCCTCCCTGCCCCTGCAGGGCCTCTGGAGAGGGCCAAAAATGACACTGCAAGCAACTACACCTTTAGTTACCTCGCTGGAACAAGAAAACAAAGTTAAACTGTCATAACAAAGCATTATTTGAATTTCTGAAGTCTGAAGAATATACTTGTGTAAATGACAATGTGTACTTTAAAGTGAAATAAGAGAAACAAGGATTTCAGCTTGGATTATAGTTGGTGAAATATTTTTGTTTGTTCTAATTTTGTTATTAATGCAGCTTCTTTAACATGTTGGTGGTACAATGTATTAAAAAACCTGAAACTAGTACTGATAGTCAGTGAGGTTTTTTCATTTACTGAGTATTTGAATTCTCATGTTTAACAAGCATCAGAGCCTTTGTACTGTTGAAATCTCTTTTCTTCTCTGTCCTGAGTTTTGTGTGCAATACATTTCGTTGCTTTGTTTTTCATGTACTTGTTCATTTTAATGCATGAGAAAATCTTTTCTCTGTTGTTACTGGAGCAAAACTTTACTCAACAATACTGTGACTGAGCTGATTTTGTGCCATTGAGACAAAAATGTCTTGTTGGAGTGTAAGACTTGTTAATGAAATGGGCAATTTTTTCTTTTGTTCAACCATGGTTTGAATGTATAGAAACTGCAAATAGGTGTTAAGTAAAAGCTGATGAAATAAACTGTGAATTACTTTTGTGACTAACACATACTACAGTAATGGTCTCTCTATGCACCAATAAGCATATTTTTTGGAAGCTTCACAATTATTCAGTTGGTTAGACTCATCTAGAGCTAAATTTTCACCTTTAGATGCAGCTGAGTACAAGGTTATAGCATTCCATGTTGGCTAGTCACAGGATGAGATGTTGATATACTTTGAAAGGGGTCAGCAGGTGTACATGAAGTACAGTATAGTGTATTTCAAGAGAGAATAAATTACTACAAAAAGATTTTAAGTGCTATATTAATTTAAGCTTTTTTTAGTGAATTGAGAATAGTTCATTGTGTGAGTATATGCATTATATAGAGTTATTTTTCTTTTCTTTCAATAGTCCAACAGTAACAACTACTTTAAAGAACCTTGGGGCACTTTACAGACGACAGGGCAAATTTGAAGCTGCTGAAACATTAGAAGAGGCAGCAATGAGATCTCGTAAACAGGCAAGTATGAAAATTCACCTTAATGATGTTTCTGCATTGTGGTTGTGCAGATTTTCAACTTTGTGCATGCAGAATATAGAAACTTTCAGTGCCTGGTCACCTTCTAATTTCAGACTGAACTGGTGATAAAAACTGATACCATCTTAACACTTGCAGTCTGGTTAATTGTTAGGGCAGTGGCACCATGTACTGGGTACATGATTCAAACTGGGGGGGAAATTATATGGAAAATGAAAGAGCAGAAAACATTGTGGTGGCCAGTAGTCCTCAACTGGCTGCTTGTCCTGGGAGAAAGCCTGTAGCTGGGGGAAAATGGAGAGGTTCTGCTGGAAATCTCCTTTGCCAGTCATGCTGTTCTATTTTCAGTAAGGAGCTGTCAAACTTAAAAATGTTCAGTTTCTGCATACAACTGACTGACTAACAGAAACCTTTTGGTTCCTGTTACTTTTGTAAACTAATGGGATAGATATTACAGTGTCAGTGGGGGCTTTCTTTTCATGTGGTCTCTTTGTGCTCTCAGATCTACTGTTCAAGTAACCCTTTCTCCCTTCTCTTAGAAGGTAGAAGAGAGTTTGGGTTTGTTGGGGTTTATTGGCTTTTGTTTTTTCTTTCCCTTTTGGATGGTTTGATACAATGTCTTTTATAAAAAAGCTTGCAAGACTGGACAAAAAAACGTGGGTTGTCAGTGTTAAAATGGAAAGCAAAGTAAGAAAATACAAGTAAACAACATGAAAGTTCAATTTTAATTTCATTTTTTATATGAGTGAGTAAAACTTGTATTTTTTCTAGACGCTTGCTGCCGACTCTCTATTTTTAAGGATGCTTCAGATTTTCACTGTGCATCGTATGCCACCTATACCATTAATCTGTAATGTGTAGCAGTATCCACACCCCTGGATTTAGATGTGTAGGAGACAACGCTGTGTTACAGCAGCATTTAACACTACCTTTTCATTCTGGGTCGTTCAAGTAATGCTCTTCACTTAGGGGAGAACATCTATGTGGGAACCAAGAACCTGATATCTCCATGCCACTAAGACAACTTTCTTATTCATGCACTTTTAAGAACTTTGGCATCCTTTTCACTTTCTGTATTGTGGTTAAATTTATGGATTTGCCACACACATCCCTGCTGTATTTGTTGCTAGTGCTGTACTGTAGAAGCTGCAGAATATTTTATGAAGTATAAAGCATTCATCTGGGATCTCTTCCTGTCAGCAAGTACTGGTTATGATGTGGAGTAGGTTTATTATAAAGAAGACAAAACTGAAAATAATTATGATTTGAGTTTTGATATTTTCTAGTTTCTAAATTAAAGATTTTGCTTTTAGTGCAGGGTTTTCATAGAAGGTACTTTAGCACTTTTAAGATATTTAAACAATTATTTGATAGTTGATAGGCATTCTTTAACAAAGTAAACATATTCACCATATATTTAGTATGCTTATTATAAGCTTATATTCTATTTCATTTCTTTCTGAGGGAAAATTGCATTAATGCCAAGTGTTGTAAGTCAGTATTTTTAAATAACACAACCTGCTTCTGAGGTATCAGATATTCAGACACCTCTCCAGAGGCAGGTGAAGACTGCACCATTTGGTGGGTGGAAAACTTGAGAATTACATTGATGGTTCATGATCTATTAATTGCTTAAATATTTAGCTGGTAGCTAGATTGCTTCGGGTGAGTGACACAGACACCACAAGGCTTAGATAAGTGATAAGAAAAGAGGAAAAGAATGGCAAGTCAGTGAATTCTCAAACTGCCAAACTGTCCACTTCATGCTGTGTTGATTGTTGCAGTTTATAAAGGGCAACTCAGCTACTCTCTGAAAGCAGAATTGGGCTGATGGAATTGTGGGTTGGTTTTACTTCTTGCTCAGTGCAGTTGTTGTGTGCAAGTTGTAGATTAATAGAGCTTGTAACAAGGTAAAGCCTCTTCCCATTTTATCAAATTCTCAGGGTCTTGACAATGTTCACAAACAGAGAGTGGCTGAGGTGCTGAATGACCCTGAGAGCATAGAGAAGCGGCGGAGCAGAGAAAGCCTCAACGTGGATGTGGTAAAGTACGAGAGTGGCCCTGATGGCGGCGAGGAAGTGAGTATGAGCGTAGAGTGGAACGGGGTAAGTACAGTACACAGTTGGAGAAGGTAGCCTAGGAAATCATCACCTCACAACTAGGGCTGTCCACCCACCAGCCTGCTGTGCTTTCAGGAGTTTCCTGGTTGAGCTACATTGTATTTTATAATTTTGCAGAACCAATTAAGAAATTAGGAGTAACATTTTGTCTGTCATCAGTGCTAAAAACCTAGTAATATTTAAAAATTTTAAGGCATCCTTTTCTGTTGTTGTCTTGAATGGTGACATTTCTGCAAGAATCCCAAGGAGTTGTATTTAAGGCTAAGTTGTGTAATGCTGATTGAGTGTCCTGGTTGTGGTCTGGTGTACAATTGCTTGTCAGTGGTTTGTTTTTACTGGTAGAAATATTCTGGCAATTAACTCACTTTTGCTTTCTTCCTTTTGGTGCCATATTTGCTTGATGTAAACGTTTCTTTAAAAATACTCCATCAGTTGGAATCACAAAGAACATTTGCTATGGAGGTATACTGAGTGTTAGCAGTTTTGGAGTAAATTAAAATGACCAGTCTAACACTAAAATAATTCTAATCTTCTCCTTACTCAGCTTGCTGGAGGAAGGAACACAGCTTTTCAAACTGCTGTACAGTCCATTTCAAGAGGCAGTACCATCACATAACAATGTGATGGTGACTTCATGTTTCCTAATTGAAATTAATATGACTTCCCCATATTAAAATTTGTCTGGAGCCAGGGCTTGTTCCTATTAGTTTCCCATATATTGGCTTCACTATATTACACTGATTGTCATAAAGTAAAAATATATATATACATATACATACATATATATATATAATGTGATTACATATGCATTTTTCTAACCATTGTTTTCCTTTAATTTGAAGGACAGTGCAAGCTTTCAGTTATTATCTGGCTTATGTAGTTTGCTTCTGTCACCAGCTTTCCCATTCCTTATCCCATTGCTGGCAATGGGATACATATTGCAATGTTAACTAACTCCCAGCTGCAGTTCTGCTGAAAATACTCAGATTATAAAAGTGGTGTTGCTTTTGCTGTATGGGAGGGGAAGTAGCCTACTTTGCAATACTGAGTGTTCTGAAGCTTCATTTCTCTTACAATAGCAATCTTTTTTTCCCCCCATCTTTTTGTAAGCCACATGAGACAAAGCTTAGCATTCCAAAGAAACCTTGAGAAAACACGTAGTGCTTTAGTCTTAAAGGAGAATGTTCTTTCCATCTTTGCTTTTGTCTTTTTATTACTGTTTTCTTGGCATTGGTGTTCTCAGTGCCAAGACAGTCAATCAGCATCTATTGTGAATTAATACTGCATCATTAATAAAGGCAAAGTCAGACTGGATAACTCTCTTTTTAATTCTCATTTTGCCCATTCAGCATTAGAACTGTGTACTGTACTCCTCCCTTAATTTTCACTATACTTTGCATGACTGTATGTTCTAAATGGATTAAATTTTTTCTGTTATTGACATTAATGCATGCAAGTTTTGGATGGAAAGGGCCTTCTGGGGAAAAGCAATAGACAGTATTTCTAGGTCAATATTTGAATCAAACTCAGTGATAAATTTGCTGGTCTGAAAAATTAAATTTTGACCTCTCAGGATAAGCAAACTTCATTTTTAGTGTGCTAAAGTGGCATTGCTTCATTCTCATCTTCCTTATTTCTTTTTTTCCCCCTCTTAAGAGAAGGTATTTTGTATTACATGTTCTACGTGAAGTGGGCAACTCTCCCTCCCCCCTGCGAGTGTTTCTATCTCAGTGATGTTCTTCCCTCTACTTTATATGGTGTAGTTTTTTTTTACCCTTGTGTGTTCCCTCCAGACAAAATACTCTGATTCATAAAGCGTAGTAGAACCTTTTATTTGTGTCTGCAGAGCCTGCAGAGAGGCCTGCCTTTTTCCATTTAAATTCTTCCAAAGTGGCCAAGCTGACTGTCTGTCAGAGAGAAAGGTGGAGTATGCAAAGGGACAAACTCAACAAAAAAAATTTGTTGGAAGATGTAATTAAGGGCATTCCACATGTAATGTAATCCATATTAAGCATTTTAGGCTTTGATGTAATGTCTTACACTCTTACAAAAGAACTGAAATATCTGTTGAAGTAAATCTGCCAGTAACTATTAGACATGTTAAGTGAGGTGTTACAGTGCATGTTTACATGCCACTTGTAAAGTTTGTGCCTTAAAGTGAACAGAAGATAATTGAAAATGCAAGGAAATACTTAGTCTTTAAAATGTATGGTGGAAAGGTCAAGATTTGGATCCCTTATTATACTTTTTCTATAAAAAACAGCAGTGAGTACCTGTCCCTGGCATTTTTGTGAATGCTGCAGGACAGATGAAAATCTTTGTGTTACTTATTATAATGTTTGTAGTGTGAGGAAGTATCTTCTCATACTCTAAGCTATATGCTTCACACAGACAGGCTTTTGGGCATGTAAGTCCACTTTCAGGTGGGAAAGGAAAACTATGGATTTCACTACCATAGACGAGAGTTACTCTTGTTTAGTAGGTGCCAGACAGGGGGACGTTGTAGCAGACAAAGTACAGGAGATGGTGATGGTGGGAAGGTGTAAGCAGCAGTAATAAGGTGATTCTCATTCTGAATGACATAAAAATTGGCAATTAAACTTTGCCATAAAAACATCTTGTGATTTTGGTTTTTGATTACTCTGAACTCGGGAACTTTTTTTTTTTTTAATCCTCAGCTCATGTTTTAGAAGTATTTTGTTAATGAAGCAGTCAGTGTTTAACTTAGGAGTTTGATATTTTTATTTTAGATTTGAAGTACCCAAAGCTTGTCTGCTTATTCCTACAGTTCTGGTTAGGTTTACTGAACAGAGTTACACTCTATACCTACCAAATTTGTCTTGCCTTTGGATCATTTTCATTACTCTAGTATTGCTGATTTCAGACCACAGGAATAATTAGCCTTTTCACTGATCTAATACTTCTAGCTGGAATTTAGACTTCAGTTTATTTAATCCTGCCAAGCTGAAGTCTGTCTTTAAGTGTGAACAACATATGCAATTTAGTTTGAAACAAAATACTCAATTAGAATTAGATCTTCTAATCACTTGGTAGCAAGGCATTTTGCCATTTCCAGGTATCATGAACCTATCAATAATGGTCTCTGTACTTGCACAAAGAATGGAAAGTGTGGAAATTGAACCACAGTTTATTTTAAAGGTGGATTGTTTCAGCTGCCTCACTGCATTAGGGAGAGTAGAGAAAATTCCGCTTGGATTGTATATATGGACACACACAGAGATATGTTCTAAAAATACTTGTGAAAGTGAATTGACCCAGGCCAGTTGGATTCTAGTTCCTTAAGGGAATGAAGAGAATTTTGTCTGGAGGTTAGGTGAAGACCTCTTTCTTCTTGCACTTTTGTTTCAAGGAAAATTCCTGACAGAAGTTAAAGCTGAAATGAATGCACTTTGCTCTATTCTTATTTATTTATTTATTTATTTATTTATTTATTTATTATTTTGAGCTAACATCATCTGAAAAAAAATCCCTTTTTTTTGTTTATGAAATGTAACAGCAAAGCTATTTCTTGTTCAAGGTGTTTTGTATTTTATACAAATTCTAACTTGAATGCACAGCATCAGTCATGCTCAGTTGTCAGTCCCATCTCAGTGATGTAGGTGAAACTGCATGAAGATGTAGGTTCTGGTAATTGCAAGGGCCTGCACTTTGTACTTAAGGGCTGTCCAAATAGTTACTCTGAAAAAAAAAAAAGGTTTTGAACATGACCTAGAAATACTGTAAACTAACTGTTCAAAATTGAAAACTGTTGAATTTTTCCCAACAGTTTCATTCAGTTTTTCTCTCTCCATTTCTGACAGGCCTAGATGCCTTTTGTGATTCTTATACTGTCTCCTGCATGACGGGCGTGCACCATCTTCAAGCTTTAACTTCTCTCTTCAGTACTGACTGCTGTGTTTTAGCAAACCCCTTAAGATTCCTGTCAGAGCTACACTTCCCTGTAAACTGGCCATTCCTTCAGTGCTGGTGTCGTTTTTGGTTTTCTATTTCTGTACCTGTGTAGCTTTGCCAGATATGTATCTAGTCATACCAAATGTTATTACAACCATTTGCTGTGTAATACATTAGTAAAAAAACCAAACAAGTAACAATGACCTTTATAAGTAGCTGTTCACTATGGAATAAAGGTAGTTAAAAGTATCACACAAGGTATTATTGAAATGGCATGATGGTGATCTTTACAGGAGAAAAACCAAACCCGTAAAGTAAAGCATGTTCTCCAAGTGCTTTAAAATGTATTTAGAGACCTATTATATGGTTAACATCAATATGGAACTCTGGATGTCTTCACTTACAATTATTCTAAAGTAGCATTGCTGTTTAGTCTTTGTGTGAGATTTTGGCAATTATGCTTTTCTCTACTAATCTTGGTGTTCAGTGATTTGTGTATTTGTCTTTCTAACTTCTAATAAACTCACTCCAACTCAGGTGTCTGTCTTTGCTTAGTAGTGCTTTTTTCTTTTTCAACTCTTCTTTCATAATCACTTAGGTTTTCTATGGACTGGGAAGTGGTCACTTCTAATCTTACTAAACTGTGGTTTTTGTAAGAGTAAAACATTTAAAAATAGAATTGTGGTCCCTTGCAAGTTTCTCTGGGTCAGTACAGCAGTGTAAAACATGAATGCAATATATGAAGAATTAATTTCTTTGTGGTTTGCATTTTCTTCGGTAAAAGTTAAAAACTAAGCACAGGAATTTGACCATAAGTATTCCTGAACAGAACTATTTTTGTTTAGGGATTTTAGGGTTAATTAAACATGTTTGCAAGTAATGTAGATATTTAGAAAAAACAAAACGTTTTGAAATGAAATGCTTTTGCTTGGGGCTTGTACTCTGTTAACCACGGTGTGCTCATATGAAATGGTGGTGGTGAATTGTTGGACTCCTGTGGTGGGTTTTTATTAATGATGAATTGTGGCTTGGGCATGTCTTCACATTTAGAAATCTTTGTTACACGTTGGAAGGAACCCTTTTGCTTTGGTAAGGTTGTAGCTATATGGTATTACATGTTTAGGTAAATGTATATAGTATAAGTATATATCTTAATAGCAATTAAAAAGTAATAATTCATCACTGAAATGTTTTCAAGCCAGGCTTGGGGGTGGGCAGCAAGCTGTTGCAGTATCACATGTATTCACTTTTTTTCAGGATGGCACTGGATCTCTAAAGCGCAGTGGTTCCTTTAGCAAGCTCCGAGCCTCCCTTAGACGCAGCAGTGAGAAGCTGGTTAGGAAGCTGAAGGGAGGAAATTCCCGGGACAGTGAACCAAAGAACCCAGGGTAATTATCTGTTCTTAGCTGTGCTGGTGTCCCTTGGTCTGTGCCCCAGTGTGGCCCAGGGTAGTTCCTAGGGCAGTGTTCCCTTCCCTTCCCTGCTTAGCTAACTGCGTATCATACACAGCTATATCTTAAAGAAGAGTAAAATAGGAAATAACTTCTTAAACTTCCATTGTAAGTTCTGTAACAGCTGAGGATTTATATATGCTTGTAAGAATTAACTCTATTTAAACAATATTTTTTTTTCTTTTTGCTGCTTTACCTACTTGAAGACTAGAAAAGCTTCTTACAACTATTGATAAATGTTAGTCATCTGCAAAACTATCCTTTTCACACAGCAGTGGAGAATAATAAATGTTACTGATTTTCATAGTAAAAGCCTGAGTACAGTAAACCCACAACTAACATTCTTGATATAGCTTAGTATCTTGATATATTCTTGATATAGCTTTATATATTGCTGTGAGCATAAAGAGAATTACCAAATGAAGCCCCTCTTGGTTTCTGTTTTTGTAAAGCTCAGATGTCAGAGAGCAGAGGAGAATGTTGAAAAACTTAGACCTAGTTGTGCATCCTACTAACATTTTGGCCTCAGTGAAAAAATTTGGCCTCAGTGGTAAAAATCACATTTAATGAGTCTGACTGCTCACTCTTCCCAATCTACCACAGGATTATGGATTTGAATGTATGTAATATTTCTCATAAATCCCTAAAATCATTGACCATTTATTGGCTGCTGCAGAGAAATGGAAATGTTAAAGTGCACCTACTCTTTTTCATAGTGGCACTTCTGAGTGTTCCCCCTCACGACTACAGTCATTTTTTCAGGGGTTTTTTCCCTTGCTGTGGAAAACTGGAACTCATTTAGTTGACAGGAAACCGTGTGACAGTGTGAACTTGTGCTCTGAAACAGTCATTTTGGAGAACTTGGGGTGACTTTTGATGGAGGAACTGAATCTGAGTAATGTAGTTGGTGATGATGATGATGGTATTACTTGAGAGAGTGACCTGGAGGCAGGGTCTCACTCTGTTTCTGGAAATGCTCCAGTGAAGTTTTTCTTACTGTTTTTATGGCTGTAAAACATTAAGTACAGCTGCAGTACATGTAGAATTAGCTTCCTCTGATATCTGTTTCAAATTCAGCCTGATCTGAATTTTAGAGTTGTTACTGAAAATTTCACTGCCAGACACTTGATGTTGAAGGCACTGAATAGAATTCAAGGTCAAAATTCCTTTGCATTTATTGGTCCATCATTAAGAACTACCTCTGAGGTAAGAGGTTGGGAAAAAACCATGGAAAGCATGAGATCAGAAGAAGGAAATGTGTAAATGCGAAAACAAACAAAGGCAAGCCAAAGTAGAATAAAAGGGAGATTTCCTTTTTTTTCTTCAGTATTAGCATTTTTATACATTGGTTTTCTGTGTCTATTCAATTCTGTCCAGAGTTCATACATCATAGTTCAGGTATATTGTTGTATGAATAGATACATATATCCATAGCTAATTTTGAATTTTCTCCTCATTTTTGCAAGATGTGGAAAGGTTTTCAGTTTCACAAAGGAGGTTTATTCCTTATTTTCTGTAGTATTTATAGCTAACTCTTTCTGCAGGTAAAGTAACCCCATGTTTATAGGTGTAGAAAATTATGTTTACATATAACTGAAGATATTTGGCTTTGCAATGCCTGTGAGAACTCACCTGCCTTGTTACTGTCTGCACCTGAGTTGTGTTACCTGACCAAAGTCATCTGCCCACATTAACATGAGTAACACTGTGGGGTCTGTAGCACCAGATGAGGTTTCCTCAGATGAAGGCATAAATGTGAAACAAAATTGAAAGCAAAGCAATATCTTCCTTGCTCTCCCTTTCTGACAAAATGGTCTTGTTTTGAGATGTCACCATAGTTCTCAAGGAGTAATTTATTCTTAAAACTTGCAATAAGTGTATTGCATTGACAGGCTTTTATGTAGATAGGCACTTTCAGTGTATAGGACAATAAATACTATAATTTCTGTTCTTGTAATAGTTTTAAAATCCTAATTTATATTAGCTTGTTTTCATAACAAATACAGAGATTTCTGGTATTAAACACAAGCTTTGTAGGTCATAAAGCATAGCTGTACATATTGATATTCCAAGAAATCATTTTGATTTCATTTTCCAAAGAAACTCCAGCAAATGGAATTAATTATTTTTTTCTGCTTCTGAGTGCAACAAAAGGGATATTCAGTGGTTACCATGCAGACCTTTCTTTGATAGCTGAATATTACAATACAGACATAGCACACATATAAATCTTCCTTGCTGTGAAGGCAGCCTCTTTAGGTGGAACATTTCTGAGCCTCCCATCCTTACTAGTGCATTCCCTGCCTGTGTCTCTAGGAAGACCTTACTTTGAACTTGATTTACACCTCTTGTTTATACTCTGCTTCTGTAAATAGGAATTGATGGTGCTGGTGTGAGCACTGAGTGAGAAATACTTGAATAGCAATACAGTCACATCACAGGATGAAGGAAGGACTTAGTGTTCATGCTGTTGCTTGATACAGAAGGTTGAAGAGATTAAAACAGAAAACTCATCAGGGAAATTGCTTCTTTACAATCTTGCAAAAGCCTTTTAGACAAACAAGAAGTATCTTAAAACTCGTCTTTGAAACATGTTATACCTGAAGCAAGTTATCAGTTCTTTATCATATTTCAGAATTCAGTTCTGTAATAATTTAACTTTGATTAATTAGTGTTCTTTATTTTTTCAGTTAAAAAATTTTGACCATACAGCAGAACAGTTAAGATTTCTAATCTAAAAGGGAAAAAACAATCTTTAATTATTGCTGTTACTTACACACCAGAAAAACACCTGTATGTTTTTTGTCCAGTTGTGTTTGTAACATGGAGGGGACTAAAAGTGCATTTGCCAGACTAAAATTATTAAAAATGTTGATTTAAACAAACCCAAACAAATAAAAGACCAACCCACAAACAAAGTAGTATCTCAGGTATGAATAATTTTTTTTTTAATTGGCACTTTAGCAAGAACCTAAAATATGCGTGTGAATTTTTACTGGTGGAATTTCTGTTTCCCTGGAATGTTTTCCATAAACCTTTATGCTTTTTTGGAGAGTTTTCTGTAACAATTTGTTTGTTTTACAGATTAACTTCCTTTGACTTCCATATATAACCCTTGTTGTACCTGTTTCCTTGAATAAATGAGAGGTGTACACCATGCATGAGTCCTTGCTTTGTTGTTGCTAACACTCATGTCAAATATTTTAAATTGTGTGCTTCTGGCTTTTGAAACCCCCAGATTTAGTGCTGGGGAGAACCAGCCAGCCTGTGTTGTGTGGCAGCTGTTGCCCTGTGTTTTGGTTCATTGTCCTGCTAAGCTTTTGCTTTACCAAAGCATTTAAAACTTGTGCTTTGACTGTTAGTGTTGCTTCAGTAGAAAGAAAAGCTGGTTAATATCTAACGTGATCTGTATGGATAAACCTTTCCATGTTACTGGAAGGCATTGGAAAGTTGGCATCAGCCAGTTGTCTCAAGCTGCAGGTAGCACTGCAGGGTTAGGGCTCATTGTCTTGTGACCAGTTCAATAAATATGTATTCAAAGCCCTCATTTAATTCTGAAATAGTTAAAGAGCTCATGAAAAATCAGAGCAAATGCAGAATATTCTGAGGAATGGACACACTGGTGTAAAGGACATCAGACATTCCATGATAGAAGTGTTAGGGCTGATCCTGAATTTCATTACACACACTTGAAAATATTTTTTGTTAAATTTTGTATATATTTGAGAAATGGAGGTAAATTATTAATCCTCATTTCAAACAGCAGCAGATATTGCAGTTAATGCAGTGATATTTTGACTGTCAGTATCTCCTGGATAGGTGATTAATTTTTTCCCCTCTTCCATTGCTTTCCATACCATATTCCAGGGTGCTTGTAAATACTGCTTGGGGTATTGTAAAGCCAAAAGCACAACCAAAGTTAACAGCAGCAACCATCTTGTTTCTTTTCACTTCAAAATATTTAAAATAAAACATTCTAAAATGCTTTTAAGAATTGATTGATAAGACTTACCTCAATGAGGCAGAAAGTACCAAACTAACTTTTGTTGTAGCTTTTTCAAGGTAAATGCTGCCTGCACAACAGACTTGTGTTTCAGATGTTTTTTTTCCTAAACTGTCTGAATGTTTTGATACTTTTGTAAGAAGCCACACAAAATTGAAACTGATAATTGATTAATTAAAACTCAGTGTAAGTCACTGTATTAATTTGATGTGCTTTAAAAATTGAGATTTTGAGTTAAATCAGTTGCCTGAAATGTTTAAGCTCTAAGGAGCTTGTAATTTTGGGGGGTTTATATGTAATTAGAACTGAGTACAAACATATTTGAACTTCTGTACTTGTTACCTTAAAGGCTGTCCCTCAGATCAGTTTTGGGACGTTGCTCCCCCTCCCTTCACTGTGCATTGCTCGTTGTTGTACTTGTGTTTTTAGAGCTGTAGTTTTCAGCCATTCTGATTGGTTTATCCTTGCATGTTCACTGTCCTGGTTGCAGCATGAAGCGTGCCAGTTCTCTGAATGTTCTTAACATGGGTGGCAAGGCTACTGAAGATCATTTTCAAGTAAGAAGCCCTACAATACTCTTACAAAAATAAATACTGTTTAGTAGGGTTTGGGATAAAAAGAGTGTGATAAATAATAAACCAGCAAACTCAGTGATTGTAAGATCCTTCTTCACTAAGGTGTTTGAAGCGTGTGCTTAAGGCATCATTCTGTGACACTTTTGTGAATTGCTATTAATTTTAAGAAAGGGTTCGAGTTCAGCCAGTAAAGAGCATTGGCTTTTTTGATACCAAGCAGTCTCTGGCTTTGGACTTCTGTTGGATATAAAACTTATGGAATATTACATTCTTGTAAAAGCAACTTAAAAATGCAAGAACTGTTAAAGCCCAGTTCATTGTTTTTTTATTTCAGCCCCTTTATTGCAAAGAGCCCTGTCATTGTAATTGCTGTACATTCCAGGTTCCCTTAAACACTTAAGTTGTTTCTGAGGTGGCACAGGAGCAGTCTCAAAAGTTTGTCTGATCTGTGTTGTGCTTCTGCTAATATAAAACCTTATTTCGCTTAACTGTTCATGGTGTGCCCAAGTGCTACTCCTCATTGCCTGTTTTTACCTAACAAATCACTGTTTAAATGGTCAAATGAGTGAGCAATGTTCTTCTAAACACTGCTGTGTGTTTTACTAACACAGTAACTGCTACTAATTTTAGGAAGATAAAATTGCTTCTCTACTAACAAAACTGTAGGTGAGGATCTTCACCACCATGTGTCCTAAAGTAGCAGGAAAGCCCCAACTGTGGCTCTCCTGTCCTCCCAGTAGTGTACAGGGGTTGTAACTAGATGATCCCTAATGAATGTGCTGCAGAGTTCTCTGTGGTTGGAAGTGTAAGCAAAACTTTGCTCAGGGTGAGCTTCAGCCAAAACAAATGCAGGGTAAAGCACAATTCTCTGCAGCAACAGTGCCAGGGTTTCAAAGAGCTGTGTCCAAGGTGCCCCTGACTGGATGGATCCTCTGTGTGTTTTTAATTGGTGTGACTTCCAGGAGAGGGGTTGTTTGTTGGTGTGTACAACGCAGTAGTAAAATTGGTTCTCACTTCTTGCGAACTTTTGTAGTTCCTCCATTGTAGGCACCCATGGCAATTCCCATAAATGGGCTCTTGCATTTCTGGGAAGGCTTGGGTTGGATTGTAAGAGTGTGTTTTCTTCACAGTATTGCTAGTTAAAAATTGGGGGAAAAAATGTTTATTGGACTCCAGAAAGCATCCCCAGTCCGGCACGAACGGTTCTCAGTAGTTCATGTTTGTTCCCATTTGTTAAAACTAGTACTTTTGTTTGTTTGCTTGAACTATCTGGACATCTGCTTAATTTCTTTGTTTGTTTTTTTTTCCCCTTCACGCAGGAACGAAATAATTGTCTGACAGATTCGCGAGCTCTGAGTGTCAGTCATTCTGATCTGGCGCACTGAGGTTTGGGACAGAAGCTAGCTAATATTCCTGTGTGAATAAAGAAGCACTGAGACCTTCAAAGCTTTGGTTCTTCATCCTTGTGTATAGGGACACTTAGTTTATAGATGATGTTGGTTTTTTTCCAATGGACTGCTGTTTTTACTTTTTAAATAGGGACAGTTTTAAACACAGCATTAGTGGGTGTTTTCTTCTAAGGGAAAACTATAGAAGCGTATTGCTCATTGCACTGCTCCCGTTCATGCTACTTACATAAATTTCTTTCATAGATCTGACTCTTACAGCAGCCAAAAAAAAAAAAAAAAGTAAAAATGCAAACACATTCAAAGCATACCAAAATGCAACAGTGTTGGCAAATGCAAGCAAAATTAAATGTGTGGCAGTAAATACATATAGTGCTGGAATGAGAAATGGATAAATTTATGTGCATTACTGTAGAAATTCCAGTTGAGCATTCAGTAGTGGTGGGGTTTGCCCTTGCACCACTGATCCTTGTAATGGTAGAAGCCTTGGCTGGCAAAACAGCACTTAGACACGACTGACTTAACCACTAGACTGAGCTATTAAATCTTACAGAAGTGATGGCTGGGGGTAAGTTACGTTTAGATAGAACGAATAGCAACACCTGTGACCGTAACTTTTGATAATGTAAGTCTTAGGGCACAATAATCAATGGACATAGGATGGTTTGTGTACATCAGGAGAAATGGAAAAACCCTTTACTTTGTTGATTGAAGAATACTCAAGTTTCGGACTGCAACTGTCCCAGAGCAGCTGCTGCTGCTCTCAGGGAAACATCGAGCCTCAGGTTGACTTTCTCGCTTGTCCACTGGAATTCACAATCCCATTCTCTCTTTGCTGAAAGTGCCCAATGTTTCCTTGTGCTGATCCCAAATCCTGCCTTTCTCCATACCAGCTGGTGACAGCAGAAGCAGGCACCTGCACGCCAGGATGTCACACTGCAGAGTGGCTGCTCTGCAAGGACCACTCCGTGCTAAGGGCCCTCGTGGAAGCGCTCAATGGCCGTAAGTGGCAAGTGACCTGTGTGACCACATATCCATGTTAAATCCACTTAGTTAATATATATATGCTGTCTGTATACAGGACTGCTGCTGGAACTATGTATGTTTTAAGGATTTTATAGACATTAGGATTTCCTTTTGCTTTTCTGTAAAGCTTGTAATTTTGTTCATCTTTTGTAAAAATTCTTATTTGTGTTAAGTTGGATGAGAAAGTAAAAAAAAACCAAGCAGTGTGTGTACAAATGTATTTGTGGTCATAGCTGCAAGTTGGAAAATGTCGAACAAAATTAACTTTGGGAAAAGCTGGAAAATTCATTCAAGGTCAGCACCAGCTGAAGGAGGTAAAATATAGGAACATATGCAAGTTTTAGTATTTGAACAGGCTGTGAAAAGTCATTAGAAGTAGTACTTAATAGGAGTATTTGACTGGGTTTGCACCTGGTTTTAAGTTGGTTACAGTAACTGATGCAAAAAGTTGTCTGTGTAATGCACTTAACAATGTTTACCAGGAGGTACCAGCTGAGCATCTCTGCAGAGGAAGCTGCGCATGGTGCACCTGCTTTAGAGACAGTGTAGGAATGGGGAGAGACAATGCTGCTAATAATTATGTAGAAGTTTTAGCACATAGTGCAATTCATTAATGAACTTGAGCAGGAACAGGTTGTTGCTCAGTTATCCTAACAATAGATACTCATATAATGTTGACTCTGGAGTTTTAATCTTTTTATTAAGAGCTTTTTATATTAAAAAAATATGTAATATATATACTTTTTTTTCCCCCTAAAGTAAAATGTGTTGTATGCCCCCACTGGTGAATTGGGCTCTCTGCACAAAGGCAGACTGAGCTGGCTTTGCTAAAGAACCGTGTCAGGCTGCCAGGCCAGGGGTGCCCATGTCCAGCCCCTGCTCTGGCCAGGAGCTGCTCCCTGCAGACGCCCCGAGCAGTCCCTGTTCCGCACCAGTTGCTCCCGGTGCTGGAGACACCCACAAAAGTCTGGCTTCCACAAAACTCCACAGAACTATTCAGTCACACAACTGGTTTGGTAATAAGGAATTACTTAAACTGAAGGATGTGATTCCCACATCCGTCTTTCAACTTTGAAGGAAAATTATTTTTTGCAACCTTTCAGAAAAGACCCCAACCCTGTGTAAATAGCAATAAATTATGTAACCATGCCAAATGACAGTGTACAGTTAGTTTCAAAGTGCAAGACTGGTATGTTGTGGTGATAGTGAGGGAACTTTATTGGTCAGGATCTTGATGTGGGTGGCATTACTAATACTGTGCTTTTAAATGTTTTAATCCTTTATATAGTATTTTAAAGTGTGATGGAAGCTTAAGTTGTTGAGCTAATGCTTATTAAACAATTCTTGTATTTAAGAGGTAATTTTTTTTTCCTGAGAAGAAACAAAATTCAAGACTTCTTTAATCCATAAAACCCTGAGAATAGTAGCCAGGTCCTTACTGTTAGGAGCCAGTGAGCTGTTTGCAGTTTGAGAACTTGTAAAAAAAGAAAAACCAAATTAAAGTCAACATTCCCTGTGTTTGAATCATGAATGAGTTACTGTCAGGACATGGTTTGTATACATTTATATTTCAGACAGGCTTCTCAGTTCACTTTCATGCAAGATTTGCTTTCTGGGTTTCCCCTTGTAAGGTTCCAGTTGTAGCTAAGAGTCTGCATAAAGAATACATCCAATTGTATCTTTCTGGGATGTTTTCAGCACCAAACTAAACAGCTCTGATGAAACAGAAAACTGGAAAAGACCTTCAAAATTGACAGACATCTTGTTAGGAAAACTACAACCTTGGTAGTGCAGGTTGTTTTTAATCTGGCTTTTTTGTCCTTGACTAAAATTTGAAGGGTGAACTTGAATAAAAACATAATGAGGACTCCACATTAGGCCTCAGATTCTCCTGCAAACAGTGGTGAGTGGGTGTACAGCAGGATGTGGGATGAATCGTAGATGGAAATGTTACTGATAGAAGGTGCCTGTTGCCCTTCTGTCTCTGGTTGTGTGCTCTATTGGCAATATTTGGTCTTGAGTTTAGATCTTACTAAATAGTCTTGTAAAATGTAATTGTTTCATGATTTGCTCCTCTCCTAGAGGAGTAACTGACCTATTGCTGTGGTGTGTCTGCACTTACCCAATGCAGAAAGTGTCAGTCACCTACAATTTGTACTTTTTCTTACAATAAATGACACCCTCGTCCCCCAAGCATTCCTGAATCGTAGTAAATTAAAATGGTTTTGAGCTTGAGAATTGTACTTAAATTGTATCATTTGAATCCAGAGATCTTGGAAATGGTGTGGTTCTGTTGTAAATATCTATTAAAAGGGGTGTGCAGTGCTGCATTAACAGTGTGTTTACAGTAGTTGATGAGTTGAAGTTACTTTGGTTCTCGTTACGCAGGTCGTGTTGTGTGTGAGGGCTGCTAAGAGAATGGCATTTTTGGTCATGTAAGTCTGTACTGAGAATAAATGTTAACAGATGTGATGCTGAGAAGTTTAGTTTCATTGTCATCGATTTACAGAAGTACATGGGGGGTATAAATATTTAGAATTGAGGAAAATCTCAAACATCTACACTGGAGTATTTTTTTCCCCTAAAACCATTTGCAGTCATGCCAGTACATGGAATAGTTAAGGTCAGTAGTTTAAAAAATAAAAGCCTGAAACAACAAAGCAAGAAGCCAAAGAGAGTGTGGGGGTCTGGTAGAGGTCAGAAGGCCCAAGCTGGGAGGGTGCTTATGCTCACAGTGAAGTTGCAAACCTTCCTTAGTTACAGCTGCTTGAAAATGAGAAATATTTAGGGCACCACAGCTGGAAATTCATCTAATGTTCCAGCTCCATCAAACAGGTTGAAGCTGCTCTTACATTGTGCCGGCACACACAATGGAGAGAGACTAAAATGTGGATATGGCATGGAACAAGCACAGTGAAGTATTTTTAACACCAGGTCTATCCTTGGGCTCCCTGTATTTACACTCTTGTCCCAGTTCAAGCATGGAAAGGTACTGAGTCTTTAGTTGTAATCTGAGTAGTAGGAGTATCTTACTCTAGTGGCAGTGGGTTACAGGATCATTCAGTCAGGTCAGAACTGGAAATGGTATTTTCTGTTTTCTAGGACTTGGTTTAAAAAACAAACCCAAAACCCAACAGCAAAACCAGAAAACCATTTGTAATGTCAGTGTTCACTTGAGGAGAACACACAGCACACACACCCCTCCAGCCCTTGAATCATGACTTTAATGTTTGATTAAAAGAAAAAAAAACCTTCCAAGATTGGCTTTCAGATGCTGCATTTGGTTTCCATGAGTAGTAGCTGCTCCTCACAGCTATGTCTGAAATCCCATTGAGTTCACCCATCTTACCCCATAAAACTGCAGGAAATAAACTTCCAGAAATGTTACCTCTAACAGTAGCAAAGCACTGTGATTTGAAAAAAGAAACTTTTAATGAAGTTGTTCAGCGTGTGTTACTACATCTGTTTTGTTATAGGTCAGTTGTGTCAATGCTTTACTCAGTAGAAATTAATTTGGTTCTCCTTTTCAAAGCAACGATCCCAGAATCCTGTTTTGAGCTTTCTGCTGAAAAAGGCCTCTTCAAATCACAGATTATTTGTAGTTTAATTTGAAAATGTTTGAAGTTTCTCAAGTGTCATTTAACTTTTCAAAGTGTAGAAAAATATTTAAGTAGTCTTGCAGGATAAAGACTTAATACATTCTAGACTGTAAACCTTCTTTGTAAAAACTGATTGAATTCTTTTTTCTTGTATAGAAAAAAAACTCAGTTGTGAAACCCAAAGATCAATAAAACTGTATAAAGGGAAGGTTCTAAAATTGCGTTTTTTAAAACTTAACCATGGTTCAGCACTTTTGACACAGGGCTTCAAAAGACAGGTGCTGTGTTGGGTTCCCATGAGGGTTTACAACCCCCAAAGTTGCACTTGGGTCAGATGGACATCCTGGGCTGCTGTCTGAGGGTGGGAGTGAGGGACAGGGCAGCAACTGGGAGTGAGTGCTGGCTGTGAGCCTAGTGGGGCTCAGCTGGATATGAGATTTTAAGGTTTGTGTGTGCTGATGAGCCAGGAGACAAACTAATGTACTCTGACACAGCTGGAGAGAGAAATAACCAACAAACCAGCAGGGGCAATGACAGAATACTTGAGCAGGTAAAATGTTACTTCTATGTGTTGGTAAAAGCGTTTTTCAACAGGTAAACTGGAACTTCGATTACAGACCCATCTGTGACTTTTAACACCTATTTAGGGCTGTTCCTGCAAGCAGTCCAGTTGCAAAAAAGTGATCAAAGTATTACAGACTGAGCCTGAAGATGTTTCACACTGTTCTGAACATGGGGCACAGCAAGGCAAACTCCTGGGATTAGAGCCCAGGATTGGATGAGGCTCTTCTGTAAATGAATATCCAGGTAGGGGTTGATGACTCCCATTCATCAGCTACATCTCTCCGTGGCTGCTTTTTTCCCAGTTAGCACAATGGAATAGAACATTATCTTGGCTGCTTTTCCAGCTCAGATACACAGGCCAGGAATAGAAGAACTGGAGTGTTACCTGTGCTGCATTAGTTAGGGAGGAGGGATGGAAGGTCAGGGTTTGAAGAAGGAGGTGGCCCTGCCTCTGAGCTGGGCCATTCTTAGAGTACACAAAGGCTTCTAAGCTTCATGGTTGGATTTTATTAAAAAACACTGTGCAGTCATTTCCAAATACAGAGAATTAAGACATTTTAGGAAAATTTATTTTTATTTAAACACAACTTGTGCTATTTGCACAAGGTCCCCTATGACATCTGAAGGGGTTGCAGAAGGCATGGAAAGCAACTCATCCTTTCTGCTTGCTTACAGTCTCCTTCCTTCAGCTTCAAGCTGTGCCTCTTCTCCTCTGGAACTTCCAAGGCAGTCACACAGGGTCTCTTTTCCTTGAGTCATAGTCAGTTGTCCCTTGAGAAATCTGCCACAGTTCCAGCTGAGGCAGTTTACAGCCAGCCAAACCTTTCCCTTTCTGCTACCCAGCTGCACAAGCGCTTCCACATGAAAAGACGGATAAATGTCTTTTAGGAGAGTGACTGGGGAAAGGCAGAGGATGCAGCTGTTTCACAAACACAGGGTTCCTTGGCCCAAAGACAGACCTGAGCAATGTAACTCCACAGAAACGTGGAGTTCTTGTCTGGGCCAGCTGGGGAGGCAGCAGAAGGAGAGGAAACCTGAAAGCTTGATGAGTGTGTGAACAAGTGAACATCACTCACTGATGAGAGCAGGCACCTGGCTTGCTTTTACATAGAGTAGAGCAATGCAAAAATTCAGCCCATAGGAAGAGTGGATGTCATGGCACTGGTGTGAGAACAGCAGAGAAAAGTGATAAACAGCACAAAGACAGGAAGAAAACCCATGTGAAGCTCTACCTAAACAACAAAAATCACCTCAGAAGGGCAATAGCATCAGAATGGATGAAAGAGCTGAAGGTGTCCTTCAGGACCATGGCTGAGCTGAGAGCCCAGCAGTAGGGACAGAGGATGTGAGAGGCAGCAATCCAGATGCCCATGAAGAATGCTGATCCAGCAAAACCCAGCACAGGGCAGAGCATCAGGAAGAACACAGGGAGACCTTGCCCTGAGGCTACACAGCTTCAGCAATCAGAACAAGGGGACGGGGGATGTGATTTGCTGTCTTTCAAATGAAAGAGGCTAAAGAGGCCTTCACTATGAAGGGAAGGGACTGGAAAGCAGGAAACGAATGGCATCAAACCATTAAAAATTTTTTAAGAGTGCTATGAAGCCCGATATCTCCATCTAGTACAAAGGCAGTACAATTTTAATTCCTACAGTAAGATGTTAAAATCAAGTGCCTCTATGGTATTCCTTTCTTGAAAATCTTAAGTGGTTTTAAAATAGGACAGCTGCTTTGTTACAGTGAATGGCTGTCCTTAATTGGCAGCATGAGACCCAGACCCACTGGCAGGAAACATTAACTGGTTGAATTTCGAGTCCCATTGGGTGTGGAAACAGAGAGGATACAAAACTACAGTAAATGGTGTTTCTAGACTAACATGCTATTAAAGTAAAATTAGATATCAGGTCTTCCCCATCATGGGATTGCAACATCCCACTCCACTGTGCAGCCTCCACCTGCCCACAGCTTCTCTCTCCTTCAGAACCTTCAGGACACTGATTCCACAAGGAAAAGCTGAATATCCAAGTGTAAAAAGATCTTCTTTCACAATGAAGACAAGGCTAAATGTAGTCATACCATTGTTCATATACTTCACCATCCATTTCTCTCCTCTAGGAAGAATTGTGTTTTACCAGTAATTCTTCCTGAAGCAAAGTTCTGATACAATTGTGGAGCAAGATGCTTTATTAATGCAAAAGAGTTATTTTATTCCTTTTACACCTTCCAGCTGTACTGTATAGTAGCAAAAGGATGGAGGGAGATGAGGAGCAAAAACTACACTTAAAGTCCTCATGCTTCCAGTGCAGTGTGATGCTATTCCAGATGAGTGTCCAGGCAGGGAGACCCGGCTGACCATCAGTCTCATCAGCAGCTGATTGGACCAGGTTATTCCAAGTGCTGGAGTGACTCTGTTACCCCCTGCCCTATAAAGAAAGTATTACACATTTCTGCATGCCTGGATTTCATATGAAATACCTTCTGTTGTACCAAAACTGCACTAGAAGACATAATTTACCATTTCTCTAACATATATTGAAAACTACAGGTCTTTGAAGACAGAGGTGACAGGGTTTACTCACAAAACTTAGGTTCTCCCTGTGGCAAGGAAACAGCTGGAGGAGAAGTGCTTCTGTACAGAACAAGTGTCATTCTTTCAACTACAGCCATGGGGAATACCTGCTTCCATCTGGACAGGCCCCTCTTGCAACAGGAAAACCACAAGAGAAAAATGGTTGAACTTTTAATATTTGAAGTGTGTAACTGCTGGCCTTGGATTCCATTTGCAGGTATATTTAGAAATGTTGGGTAAACAAAACACTGTATGTATGACTTTCAACCCAATGTTTAAACAATTTTTTTTTCTGGAAAAAGTGCAATTTCTCCAGTAAAAAAACTACAAGATAACCAGGCAAAAAATAATAATTGGACCTTATCCTTGTTCTGTGTCAGTTTCAGAATCTGAAGAACGCAGTGAACTTCTCACAAACACCCATTTATGTAGCACCCAGCTTATGTAGTAAATCAAGGTGATAGTTAGGATTCAAACAACCAATACATATATTTGAATCCTGTTAATATATTGGTGTCAAAACATACTTTTTTGGGTTTTTTTCTTAGCTCACTAACAAAGCCACCTTCTAAGGTTTGGTTGCTGTGTTTTTTAAGCAGACAGAAGGTGCACTCAGTTATATCAGAGAGAAGATGAGATGCAAAAATGCTCTTGTGTAAGCAGGTACTCAAGCCATTAACTCCAGCGAATTTTTCCTGCTAATTTGTGATTAGGAATTACAATGTAAGTGTACATGACAGTTTCTTCCCCTTCACAGCATGAGTTAGTGCTGATCTCCAGCAAATCCAGCACTGCTGGGTAAATACCCCAGACCCCACTGCTTCTCACATGATCTCGTAGCTGATACTGGAGTGAGAAAGGACAGAGTGGTTCAGTGCTGCTGTGTTTGACATTGTCACACTCTGTGTGGATGACTCACCTGCAACTGCACTGAGCAGCTTCCAACTCACTCACTGCATCAGTCACCTGAAGCACAAAAACAAGGTTTGCAGCTGACCTGGGGTTTTCTGTGTTTGTATTTAGCAAACAGGGGGACAGGGAAGGCAACCAAGGCAAGAAAATCCAAGTTATCAGATCATATATTAAGCCAAGTTAGAAAACACTTATTCTTTCAAGGCAAACTAAAATGGAGTTGTGAATTACAAGCTGATGTTTAGTGTTAGAACTATTCAGCAAGCTACAGCTTACATTAATTAAACTACTTCTAGATGCTTAATTTGTTAAGAAAAAAAAGAAAACAAATAAAACCCCCACAATCACAAAACTGTTCCAGTGCTGTAGCTGGAGATAAAAAGTACAAAAGCCCAGATCTCCCAAAGGTGCCCCGTTCTCAACGATTTCATTACCTTTGAAGTTTCCCAGTGGCCTGCCTGCACATTGACTTAGCCCTTCCCAAGGCCACATTTGGGGGTGTGAATGCCTCAACTCTGGCACTTATATGCTCCTTCAGTTTGTGAGTGGACTAAGAGCAGTGTCTTGCCTTGTTTCCTCAAAAGAATTCTCTTTTTGACCAGTATCATTGTGGCTCTGTTTTGGTCCAGCTCAAGTCAGTACATGAGCTTTAGTGCCTCAGTAATCTCAGCAGTTACACAAAAATGCTGAGCTCCACAGAAATGCAGCAAAGTCCCTGGTGCTTCACTATCTCCTGGAATATAACTGTGCCTACAGAGTTCCCAGAGCAGTCCTGCTGGCAGTGGCATTTGAAGCCAGTGATAAGAAAGAACTCTTATTTTGCTTTGATGCTTTGGGCAGTTGCTATACATACCTATTTTTGTTAGCTTTAGTGGACAATTTTGAGAACATTAACAAACTATAAAATCTTAAATAATAAACTTTGAGTAGTTAACATTTACTGAAGTACATCAGTTTAAGGAAGCTTCAGTTTCCATCAGTCATTAATAGCCAGCTGACAGTGGTAAACAGACCACCATGAAATCTGCATTTACACAGATTGCACCATCACCCTCCAGCCATTCATTAAACAGTTCCTATAGAATAAGCAGCAATTTGATATCATACCTGATTAATGCACATGATGGGAGTCCTGAACCTAGTGCTCAAGCTGTGAAGCTGTGCCCCGAAGGTCTGCAAATACCGAGCCTTCAGTGGAGACTCGGAGGGGCCGAACTCGCAGCGGAACAGGGCGGCCAGGGAGTCGATGACCACGAGCCGCACCATGCCCCGAGCCAGCAGCAGGGACAGCCTCCTCGTGATGCACTGCTGGAAGGTGTCCTGCCACACACACACACAGTGACACAGGGCAAAGAGCCCTGCTGGGACAGCAGCAGAGCAAACTACAGCAATCACCACTGCAACACGAGCTCAAGGAGTTTCCGGTCGTGAAGGCAGCTCGTGGATCTCTAAGTCTCGCCAGTAACCACATCTGGTGGTTTTATTGAGGAGAAAACTGAAGAGACCAAACTGCAACCTGCATTTACCTGCAGCTCTGACTTTACTGATACTTCAAAATCTCAAGGGCGAGATTCTCCTAAACTGTTCCTGTTTTTGTAGAGTCATAGATCTTAAGAGGTTGGAATGGACCTCAAAAATCATCCAGTCCCAACCCCCCTGCCATGGACACCTCCCACCAGACCACGTGGCTCAGAGCCACATCCACCATGGCCTTGAACAATGCCAGGGATGGGGCAGCCACAGCTTCTCTGGGCAACCTGTTCCAGTATCTCAGCACAGTCCCAGTAAAGAATTTCTAATATCTAATCTAAATTTCCCTCTTTCAATTTGTACCCTTGCCCTGTCTACAGTTCCTGACAGAGAGTCCCTTTCCAGCTTCCCTGTAGCCTCTTCTGACACTGGAAGGCTCCTATGAGGTCCCCACACAACCTTTTCTTCTCCAGGCTGAGCAGCCCCAACTTTCTCAGCCTGCCTGGGGAAGGAGTGGTTCTCACTGAAATGCTAGACTGCAAGACTATCATTAAATATTCCAAACAAGTTACAGACTGTGCTGCTCTTCCACTAATGATGCCTTAACAGTAAAATACTGCCTCAAATCCATATTGATCAAGAGTCTTAGAAACATTCTTACTTTGTGCTGCTACTTACCAGGTCTGCTGCCCGCTCAACAAAAATACTGTTTCCAAATCTGATCTTCTGTATGACTTCAGCTGGAACATCTGCACGCAGCTTATGCTGTTGATCTATGAGCTGCTGCAAGCGTTTGCTTGGGAACACATCTTCTGTACAAATGTAGACAGCTCCTGCAGCCAAGGAAACCACCTGTCGTTACAACAGGGTTCTTACACACACAGTTTTCTTAACAGCACACAAACTGCATCAAAAGCTACACACATGGACCTGCAAATTCATGTTGGCTTGGGTTGCTTTTTTTTTTTTGCAACCACATTGAATCAATGATGAACAGAAACTCTACTCCTGTGACTTTCCTGCAGTTGCCTGGTCCCTTTTTCAGCACCAGCTGGGAAAACTGGATTTTGTACTCTCCACTGGGTGACACTCACTGTGCACAGCTGTGGAACACCCAACAACCTGCCCTTGGGGATCAGAAGTACCACAGTTTATCCAACCCACAAATACAGTGACCCTGCACAGTCTGCCTGGTTCAATCAGAAATCCAAAACACAGCACTATGAAATATATTAACTATGCCAGCCAAAACCAGTGCTAGTATTTGATTCAAGTCACTCGGTGTTCTCAAGCTTCTTGGTTTTGAATTTACATATGGAAGGGTACTGATCACCACAATTTCTACACCAGTTTAAGAGGACCACTCATCCAACCTCATTCCAACTAACTCTTCCTGAAAATGGTAATTAGATAAAAAACATTGTACTTCAATCATATTACTGTGAGTGATGTCTGTAGATTTTCACTGTGGTTACTGGTTAACAAGTTACTGCAGAGAATATTACCCATAAGCATCAAAGATGTTGGGAAAGAAAGCACAAATACAAGCAATATTTTCTTTATTAAAAAAGTGTTACTGTTATTGCACAACTGACTAGAATTAACAGCTAAGACATACAGGGCTGCATCTAAGGATTGAGCCCACTCACAAAGTGGCTGAGGCTGCTAACACAGCTTAGCAGATGTTGTGTTTGGCAATACCAGACTCCCTGAACATTTCCACCCCATTGATCCATCCCAGAGTTAGCTCTCCAGGGAATCCCATTTCTAGATACAACTTCCAAATCCTCTACACACTCCACTGAAAAAAATATGAAACTATATCCAAGTGGAAATGGAAATATCTCAGAACTACATCAAGTAAAAATTAATGGTTATTATATTAATAAAAATATTTTGCTTGATGGACACCTGTATAAGACAGGGTACTGAAATCCTGAAAATCTTCCATATGAGACAAAGAGGGGTCTAAGCCCAATGTATTTTAGGACTGAATTTGCATCTTCATTTTAGCTCTCCCCAGCACACTGTAAATTCACCTGTGAACACCCTTCATACCTATCAGGTAATGCAAAAAAATGTACCTATGCCCACTAATTAAAACAATGGTCTTTGACAGGTGAGAATTAAAGACCTTCCCCAAGTAGTAACAGATTGGAAAAATACATCATCATTCATAGGAGGTACTGAAATGTTTCTAGAATTTCTATTTCCATTCTACCTAATAATAACAGGTACAAATTATACTCTGGCTCCTTTTCACTTTCCTTGGCCTTGGCAGCCAATAGCATTTAACACTAGAATTTGGTCTCCATTCTTAATTCCCCAATTGCATTATATATATACTGCTGTAAGAGGGAACTGAGGGCTGTTTGCAGTTTTCATTTGACACAGAAAAAGGACTACAATAAAGCCTTAGTGATCAGAGCAGTTATGATCTGACCATGAATACTGAACTACAACATACAAGAAACTAAAAATTTGAACCACAAATGTTTTCTATTCTTATCCCACGTTCTTCCTAGAATGAGTGGATAGAATTGTGAATTTTGAACTATGGGCATGAATGCTGTCTCTGGTAATTGCAATTAGTTAAGTCATACACAATACCTGTAGACATAAATGAGCACATAAAGAAATTTCCATCAGCAAAGGAATTAAAAAAAAAAAAAAAGAAAAGAGAAAATGACTCCACAGTTATCCAAATCCATTAAGTTTACAGCAACATCAGCAGCTTGTGGAATACTATCCGAACCTGTATGAAGCTCAGGCAAGGAAAACCCAGTAAACTATTAATTAAATTGCTTAATTGTTTAAGGCTTTAAAAATAGCTAATTACCAAACAGGTAATTAGGTGAACCTTAATTTTCTTGACTATTTCCCTAGGTTCATTTCTCCTAATTGGACTAATTTTCATATCACTTTCCAACTCAACAGTGACAGCTGAGTATCAGACAGGCAGGTGAGTATCTTTACTAAGGGCAGTTCTATCAAACATTCAGTTTCATGATTTCTCAAATGCCAGTAAGTCAAGAAAAATTTCTCAGCACAAATTTGACATGAGGTATACCCAGCACAAACACTCACTGAAACAAGGCAGTCACACAGTACAACAGTTACACCACAAAACTGAAAATCATAATGGTGCAAATTCAAACCCAAGTAAACAAACAGAAAATAAAGCCAACCCACTAAGATACGCTGCTTCCTTAAGCCCAGTGGATTCTGAATTTCTTGCTAAAAAAAGCTGTGCTAACTTGTGTTGAGACAACAGTTCCTGAGGTAAAACACTCTGGCCTTCTCAGCTACCATTCTTATTCAAGCTGACTGCCTTTTGCACGTGTTGTTTTAATGCTAATAGCGAGGGATTTCTTGACCGTGAATTTTGGGCTCCCAGAGAAATCATCTGCTTTCTAAAAACCAGACCTGCCTTAAGCAGGACATCCCTTGTCTTCTCCTTGGTTTACTTAAAAAGGATGGAATGTCTGCTACTTCAGATTTCATAGTCACTGGGGTTCTTTCAGAAGCAGATTTGCATTTCTAGATAGATCAATGCTCCATGGATTAAATAATTGTATTTTGATTTATTGCAACATTCAAGATGCTGAAAACAGTCACAGGTCCAAAAAAAAAATAAATCAGCATTTCCTCAAATCTGTCTTTCAGGCCAATAAATGTGTTATGCTGGTTGATGACAAAAAAATACCACCAAAAAATCAACCAAACAAGAATAAAACCCACTAAAACCCCTCAACCTCATAAAGGACAAATTATGATTCCTATGATCATAATCTGTCATGCACCAAACCAGTTTGCTACCAAGAATCAGTAGCAAACATTGTTTCCTAACTTAGAATTCTAATATGGATATTAATTTGTCACATTATATTCATGTATTGCTTATGAATATGGGCATATAAAATAAATTCAGCCAACACACAACTGAACACAACTGACATCCCTAGAACAGCAGAAAGATATCCTGGAGGCAAAGGAGGCCTTTGATTAATTTCAGGATTTCTTTGCTGCCAACCTCCTTGCACTGACAATTACAAACAAGACTAGCACTAAATTTAATGAAGTAAATGTTTAAAGAAATGTATTTCAACATCACCACTTATGAGAAGGGAAGTTTCTAAGCAGTAAAAAAATACAATGCACCATAATTTTATATCAGTAGCAAAGTCTTAGCACTGAGATTAATCTTCCACTGGTAGTCCCAGAGTTCTGTGAGAGTTTCTGAGCATTGCTGTTCTCCTCAAGTTTCCTAAAGGATAAAACTCCTCACAGTTAACCTAAGCTTTAATTGCTGTATTCCTTATCAGAGGCTCAATATGAGAGTGCCATTAGGTTGCTGGGCACCTTCTTCTGTACCTTGTTCTGGTTTGTTCCTTGATTTCAACATAAACAGGGAGAAGTGCTGGAGGATGGATAAAGATGTATCTGCATTCAAACTACGTGCAGAAGTCAGCAGCAACACACAATGGAATAGAAAAAAATGTAATTGCTTCTGCTCTGATTAATGACATAATGTAAGCCACAGGCTACTCACAGCCCTTTAAGCAAGATCTTAATTTGTGCAGTCCATGATTTTTCCACGTGGGTGGATATAGGTCAAGAAATTAGTAAGTTTCCCCACAACAAACCACTGAGCTTCCAGATAAAGCTAGTGCTGTGTGGAAGGAACAGCAAGGTCACAGGCAAAACACACCTAAGGCCCACTACCAGAATTCAGAAGTGACACAGGTTTCCTCCCTTTCTACAGCAGCATAGAATAGTCAAAAAAAAAAAAAATTAGGAGTTAGATTAATGTGATAGAAGGGTAAAAAAGGATTACTCAAAGCAAAGAATAAACCTGTATACTTTGGCAAACCCTGAAAAATCACAGAATAAAAAAACAACGTTACCGTTCTTCAATTACATTTCCATCAAATTTACTCTGTAAATCAATACAATTATTGTTATCAAAACAAATAATCTTTGGAATTTGAAATCCCCAGGTAGGGAATATATACCATATACCCAAGATGTTTGTGGAAAGTTTTCTGGGGAGCTGTTTTGCTGAGGTGGTTACCTGAGGAGTCAATGAGCTCTTATGACAGCAACACTTTTCTTCTATTGTTTGAGTGTGTTTAACCCAGAGTGGCAGGCAGGCAAACAACAGCCAACAGGAATTCTGAATTAAGTGATGCTGTCCTGCAGGACGTGCACAGCAAGCTTTTGTCTCTGTAAAGACACATTTCTCACTAACTGGCTTCCAACTGAAGTTAGACAGGCCCTGAACACGTGCACCTGCTTTAAGGATGTTCCTAAAGACAGTACACTCCCCCAAATGGGAAATGAATCCATGGTTACAGTTCAGCACTTACCGGACTCTAATCCACCGTACTTGTAAGGATACTGCACACACAGGCACAGCTGTAAACTGATCTGAGTCTTCCCAGCAGAACTTTCCCCAGAAAGCTCCGTGATTCCCACTAAAGGAATGCCACCTCTTAATAAGTTGTCAAGCACTGAACATCCCAGGCTCAGCTTCTGGTGTTGGGAGGTGAGATGATCTTTATCTTGGTAGAGCTGAAGTGCTGCAGGGTTTGGGAGTGTTTTTTAATGATTAAAAAGGAAAAGAAAAAAGAAAAAAATAGTTTCATTTATTATTTTTCTAACACACAATGATACAAAATAGATGCTATATACAAGGTTTATACAAGGATGCTTTCTTTGTTGATGGAAAAATTCCCTGATTCAGCCTGATCTTCCCCACCTCCCTCTCCCCACAAGACCTACTGCTGAATGTCTGTTCAAAGATTGGTAATTTACACTGAATTCTTTCCTCCTCTCAAACTTTTTTTCCTTTCTCTGCCTCTAAGGTGTCCCTGTGGAAAGTTAGCTCTGAGAAAACTTTGACAGCGAGGTTCAAGCACAGCAATTATGGAAATGGAAAGCTATAGCAGAATATAAAACAGCATAGCAGGCATCTGGTCAAAGCCTGAAGACACATGCAATCACAAGAAAATAGATTTAAGTACAGAGTTGTCATTAAGAATTTGTACAGGAGGAGCTATTAGGTGCTGCTTGGTTTGGAATGAGGCATTTATGACAAATCCATTTATAAGCCTTTTAATATATGATACAAAATTTTCAACTAGTCTTAGTACAAAAGGAAAAGAGAGAGATAGGAAGAAAGTGTGAAAGAAAAAGGAAATATTTTGTTCCTGAAATTAAGTTTTTCAGACTGGGTAATCATTTTGTCCTGTTTCAAGTAGGCTTGATCCTGAAAAATGGCACCCATCCCCTTCTGTTTACCCCCAGGTGTCAGGGAAGCTGTCCTCGGTATAGTTAAATAATACACTGCAGCGTAATAGAAACACTTGCATTTTCATTTTAAACCCACGTTACCATGTCTTTGAGGAGCCAGAACTGTATTTTCTCCCAGTGACAGTAATTCTGAGTTTTAGATAGAAGACTTTTTATGCCCTCACTGCATTACCTGTGAGCATGCTGTTCTCCCTCAGCATGCGAGAGACTGTTTTCAGCAGGCATTGGATGTCTGCACTGGAGAGCTTCATCAGTCTCTGCAAGTCTGCTCCAGAGAGGTTTAAAATCTCTTTTACTGATTTTATATCAGCTGAAACAAGAAGAATTTTTAAAAATACTTTTAGCTGGATTACAGTCTTACACAGAAAAGTTTTCCCAATTTCTAACTCTCATTTACTTGAGGTTTATCTATGCTGCATTCTTGTAAGGTGGGAAGGCAACATTCACCTTGAATGTACCAACACAAGCTATAAAATTGGAAAGTGATTACTGAAGCATGGGCAAAACCCAACACTTCTAATTACTCAAAAATCTTCTTTATTAAATATTTAATTGCAGTTCTAAAATGTTAGTGTCCATCTGCATGCTTATACCCACAAACACACAATTTCACTGTGGTGACAGATCTGTTAGTGAGACACTGGCAAATTAAGTTACCTTTTTTCAGGGCAGCAATTGTTTTAGGGTTCAAGTCAAACTGGTCCCAATCCATCTCCTAACACAGCACAGCAACGAGCAGCACATCCTGTAATTATCTGTGATTAAAGTGGCTTTTATGACAGATACAGGCAAGAAGAAAATAGGCATAAATCAGTGTCAAAAGTTTCCAGGATTTTTTTTTTCTATTTTTAACAATATATTTATCAGTTATCTTAGAGAAGTAATAATTATTCTGGGATTATATTATTATTACTATTATTGTTGTTGTTGTTTTTACTACTACTACTAGTATTTTGTATATTGATATTATTTTATTATGGGAAGAATGTGGCCAGCAGGCTGAGGGAGGGGACCCTCCCCCTCTAGTAGGTAAGAACTACAGGTAATTTTAATGGGTTGTAATTCTGCATAGTGCTTTTGCTCTGGACTGCAGCTCACAAGTAAGCTGGACAGTAATTTCTAACCTGTCAGTCTTCACACGAGGCTTTCATTTGCAAATAGAAAAAAATCTCACACACAAGCAATTTGGGATGACCCAGAATTACTAATGCATTGGACAGTCAAATATACAATTACTAGCTAAAAGCAAATTCAGTATTAAATCTTTACAATCTGTTTGATTCTTGTAGCAACATTAAACAGCTCTTTTAACGCTTTGGTCCAAAACACAATAGTTCAGCACTATGGCTGCCTAGAAGAGTACTGTGAGGTTCTTAGCATTAGTCTGACAAACTTTATGAAGGATTGCTGCAGAGACCCAGGAGTTATACGAGATTACATGACTTTATGAGCAATCCTTTTTCCAACATGGGGACGAGAGGTTGTCACAGTGCTAAAGAAAGGTTAAATCTAAGAGAGGCAACAGTTACTTTTGAGAAACACCCAATTAAAGCAACATTCTGAAAAAGTTTAGAAGCCGAAACTTACTGAAATCAATCATGATTACGACGACCCTTGACTGAAGGGCTCCAAACCATTGCGCACCATCCGCTCACAGGAAGCCGCTCCACTGATGAGGCACAGGGGAGAGCGAAACACCGGGAGAGGGTCACGGGGCAGCCAGGGGTGTCCCACGGACTCGGCACCGGCCGGGGGGAGCGAGGCACGGACGGACACACGGACGGACACACGGACGGACACCCGGACGGGCAGAGCGCAGGGCCGCCACAATGCCCTCACACCGTCACGAATCCCCCGCCGCCGCCGCAGCCAATCAGCGAGCAGCTAGCCCGCCACAGGCCAATCAAAACTCCCCTGAGCGACTACCCCGGCGGGACAGCCAATGGCAGGGCGGCGTTGGCCGCGCGGGCGGGGCGGCTCTCGCTCCCCTCCCGGGGGGCTGCCGGCGGGCGGCGGGGCCGGGTTGGGTTCCGGTGTCGGGTGGGCGCTGCGGCAGCCGCCGTGGGGCCTCTGCGGAGCCGCCCCTCGGGGCAGCGGGGGCTGAGCCCGCCCGCGGCTCGGTTGTGGCGCTTCCTGGAGCTCGGGGATGCGTCTGTGGCGCCTGCGCCCTTCGTTTCCGGGTTGCGGGGCACGAAGGAGGGCGGGAATAAGACGCCAAGGGGCACGGGATTGGCTGGAAAGCCCCGAGCGGGTGGGCGGGGCTGGCGAGTTGCCGCTTCCCATTGGTTGCGTGCCGTGCCCGTCCCGCAGGGCCGCGCGGCCATTGGGCGGCGGCGGCGCTCGTCCCGCGGCGGCGGTGGCGCGCGGGGGAAGATGTCGGGCGGCGACGCGAAGAAGCTGGTGCGCTCGCCCAGCGGGCTGCGCATGGTGCCCGAACACCGCGCCGCTCGCAGCCCTTTCGGCCTCGACGAGCCGCCCTGGGTGCCCGACAAGGAGGTACCGCCGGGGGCAGGGGCGCCGCACTTCCCTTTCTCCCTTCCCTCTCTCCTTTCCCTTCGCTTTTTTATTTTCCATACCTTAATGGATTAAAGGGCGCAAGGATAGGTCTGTCACTCGTTTTTTACGGGTGTGCGGCCCCGTCGCGAAAGTTTGGGAGCGATTTGCTGATTTAGAAGTGTAGCGAGCTGTGTAGCGTTGCTTTAAGTGCTTATTAAGGTGGTTCTGAAAGCCGTGCAAGTTTAAAACTAATTGCACACATTATTGAGGCAATAAGGCTGAGTTAGAGCAGCCCTTCTGCCTCCTGGTGTGAGTGTTCGCAGTGTTTAACAATCATTGAACAATTCCATCTATTTCAGTCAACTTTGCTTTCAGTACTTATCAAGTAAACAACGTAATGGTGATATTTTTCATTTCATGTAATGAGAGCTATTTGTTGCCAGTCCCTGCAGCCAGATGCTCATACAACATAGAATCCATTGTTTATTTATTTATTGCCACCGTTCTGTGGTGTGGACACACGCCAGTGCATTTAAATGTGACCGGAATGAGGATTTATTTTAGATGAGCCAATGTGAATTTAAGCCGGGACTCATCCAACAAAGCCGTTCTTTGGCAGATACGGACGTGGTTGGTTGTTTGTATGGGAACACTGAGTCCTCCCTTGGTTAGGAAGGAGGAAGAAATTTTTTTCCTCTACCTGGTATCTCTTGATGCTGAAAGTTCTGTGTAAAAGTAATAATTCTGGGGGCTCGCTCTGCCAGCACAGCTGCTGCAGCTTCGGCCAACCTGTCCTGCTATAAAGGGTGGGAGTCGTAAGTCACTTGCTGGCTTTGTCCAGAACAATTCTTTTTTGGAAAGCGAGTTTTTAACTCCTTCTGAACAAGCCGTCTGCTGCTGTATCTTGTGGGAGTTTTCTCAAGTTGTTCTTTCCCATACACAGAAAAACCTCCCAGCCATCAGCAGCAGCAGTTTCTTGCATGTCTTATGTGAAGTGTGGGTAAGGTAAATTTTCAGTGGCGTGTCCTTTGAAGGACTGAGCCCCTGTCCCCCCCAGCTGGCCCCCCGTGTGCTCTGCGGTCTGGGTGTGTCGCTTGTGGGGTGTGTGTTTATCTGTGAGCAAAGTCTGAGCAGTTCTTGTGCAAGTGGTTTCCCTTTGGGCTGCTTCTGCTGCCCGGCGGAGTTGCAGCATCCCGTGCACTCACCTGGAAACCTGAGTCCTGACATCATCTCATCGGGGGATGTTGTTTGTGTAACAGTTCAATTGAAATTCGTTTCCTCCCTGACCTTCTGAAGTGCACTTCAGCGTGTCAGTAGTCCTTGATTATAGAAGACTGGTTTCATTAAGGAAAACAAAGTATCTCTAACTCAATTCTAATATATACAACCATCGTAATTCAACTAAAGATTGTTTGGGGGTTGTGGTAGGATTTATTTAAACTAGTTAGATATATTTAGATAATTGTGTCTGTATATTTTAGATACATCGGTCTGATGTGTGTTGTTAGTTTGAATTTTATATTACAGTTATTTTGCAGGTATTTATTCTCCTTAAAGTTCAACTTTTCACCTCTAGTCTGCTGGTCAGTAGCTGAGGGTGTTGAGTTGTGACTGCATGTGCTCAGTGGCATTTGCTATTGAGAGAAAGTGTGATAGAGCATATATTTTAAATGCATTTGTTAATGCAAAATTAAGAATATGAATTCTTATTTTGTGGCTAGTTATTTTACTAAATTTCTGGAAGTATTTTAGAGTTCTGACATCCCTTTGGTTAACAACTGCCAAATACGTTACAAACTTTTTCCTTAAATAAAACAGACATGTGATACACAGGGAAGCTTATAAACTCCATGTTTTGTTAAGAAATTAATTTTAAAGAGACAGTGTTACCTGACAGTGAATTAGTTGAGAATGCTTGCTCTTGTTACCATGTCAGACATAATTAAAAATGAAGTGTCTGTGTCCAAGACAAGACCTTGAATGGTATAAGCAAATGCTGATCTGGCTTTTCAATTCCATTGGCTTTTGCTGTGCAGCCAGAAACACTCACAAATCCAGTGGCTTTATTTTTCTTATGCAAGAAGAGTCTACTGGCTTATTTTTTAAAATTAAGGCCACCTAAGAATTACAGCAGTTAGTAGTTTTGTGACGCTTATGCAGCATTGAAATATAATTCGGTTTTTAATTTTTAGTTCACAAGATTATACAGTCTTAAAGTATCAGTTACTATGAGGAATTTGAAATGCAAGGCTGAAGCAGGACTACTGAAAACTTTACTTTTGGTAGTCTTATTTGTAATACAGATAACGAGTTGAGGTGGATTTGTGAAAGTCTGTGCTGAGCATCATTAAACTCAAGACAGACCTTAAAATGTTTGTCTCTGCATGTGCCTTGTCTGACTCAGAATTTCTTTGTTAATCACCAGCAGAGCTTAATTGATGAGATTTCTGTTAAGGAAATCTTGGACTAGAAATTGAGTAAAATGTGTCAGTTTGCCTGCAGAGGTGGCCAAACCTCGTGATAGCCAGCTGTGTACCAGATGTTTCCGTGGCTGAGGAACACTGTGTGCTGCAGAGGAGCTGACAGATGTGGTGGAAGGGGTTCCCTGGGGCTCCTCCGTGGCTGCAGGAGGGAACTGAGCTTTCCTTAGCTGGCTCCTCTTCTGGCTCAGGCTCTTGGAGGGGCACTGACTGTGTGGCAGAGCTGCCCTTGGACTCCTGGCAAAATTCAGGCTCAGGCAGTGAATGGGCCTGGGCAGCTGCAGTGTCAGCACCATGAGCTGTGTCTGCCCTGTTTGCATCCTGCCCTTTCCCCCTCTGGCCTCAGCTGCTTTGGCCAGGCGTGTTCCAGGGTGGGATTTCCTGAACTTTCTTGTTTGCAAAGGTTCACTGTGTTAAGGAGCTTAGCCCGGTGTTCCCATTCATCACTTCTTGAATCACTCTGTTATTATTTATGCAAATAAAGCATGTGGAGTGTAACTATAGATTCCTGTCCATCAATGGAGTTCTCACCTCTGTCTGGATCCATGGGATTATGGGAAGAAGTTATCATACTTGAGCAAATCCATGAGAAGTTTGCAATGAACCAGCTCTTGGTATTTTACAAGTAATGCAAGATCCATCAGCTGATGGATGTTCTTCCATTTTCCTCTTGCTAGATGAAGGAAAATCCCATCTTGCAATGCCAGCTACCATGTGCAGCTTGACTTGTGATTTATTTAGGACTGCTCTTTGTATCAGGCAGGGCTATCATCACAGGTCTGGAATTCAGAAATATTTTTCTATAGTTTGTGTTAAATAAGAGGATGGATAATTTTGTTCCTTCCTAAAAACCACTTTTATGTTTAGCATAGCATTCTGTATGAAATCTATGTAGGAGGGTATTTAGAAAAGTTTTGGGTTTGATTTGTTTTTTCCCTCTAGCTTGTGACTTGTGCTTTCTGCTTTTTGGCAAAAACCAAAGAAACAAATAAACAAAAAAACCCAACCCCCCTAAAAACCCAGCCCAGGCCAGCTAAAAAAAAGCCCCACCACCAAAACTCAACCAAAAATTTCCCATGTGTTTTCATTAAGAAAATGAATTAAAACCCAAGTAAATTCAGGGTATACCAAAATTATTGCCAGGTGCAGCTCTCAGGCAAGCTATTTAACTACATGTCAAAAAATAAAACATTAGAGTAGGGCATGATACTAGCTGTAGAGTACTACTTGTAACAGAGGTGAAGCCTGGTGAATGCTGAAATTGCTTCATGCTGAAGGTTACTTGTCAGTGAATGTTGAAATAAGCTTTTCTGCAGCCATTGTGAAAAGATGTGTTTGGATGCCTTAGTTCAGTGTTATTTAAAACAATTCAGGAACACTTCTAGTGCTCTTTTGTGTGGGATTTAGAAACAGTTTGTTGTAACAAATTCTGCAAGTAGGTGTTTACGTTTCACTACAGTGACTGCCATTGCCCTCTAATGTGTTAAACGTCTGTTTAGACACCAGAACCTTTCATATAAACTATTGCCAGTTATTAACAAGCTTACACTTCAAAAGGACATGAATAGTTTCTGGGGAATTTTTCATTTAGGTGCTGTAATATTTTCTTGGCTGCAGTTGTTGAACTTGTGACAGTGATTGAGTATCTGCTGGAGTAAAAGTCCCTGAACAGAAGCTGTTGTAACCTGAGGAGATTTATAGAAGAAAAAAGGTTAAGTATTGAACTATGTTAATTAAAGGCAAAGGATGATTACTGTGTGCTTAGCAAATAACACCTGCTCATCTTAGGGTATGTGTTCAAGAGGACATTCTGCTGTAGTCTGAGTTAGTCTGGTTTGAGGAGTTTTGGTTTCTAGAGTTACAAAGCTTACTACAGGATCTAACCATGTTCTCCTGAGTAAGATGTCAGGCATAATTTTGCATTAATATTTGCAAGTAAATATAGAAAAAATTGCATTATAAGCCTCAGACACTGGGATTTGATATGGTGGATAAAGATATGTAAAGCTTTGTTGAAAATCCAGTGATCTAAGTGCTAAGTATCAGCCCTTTGGTAGGTGACTTATACAGAACATTTTCATTGTCCAACAGTCACTGACCACTTCTGGTTGTTAACACAATCCAGACTGTCACCCCTTAAACTCTACTTAGTTGCAAGGGAGAAACTCCTTCAAATTTTTTCTGGCATTTTTTGAAAGGAGTGTGGGTGTAAGTTTGTTTTAGGAAAGAGATATTTCAGGAAGTGACTTTTTGTAGCTGGAATAAACATTAGGTCTTGGTGCCTTGGAAGAAAACCAAGTATTTCATAGCATGTTTCAAAAATGTGTGAGTATTGAGAGCATTAAATTGTGTAAACAATGTTTTAGACAGTCAGCAGAGCATCGTGGTAGAATACAGCAAGGACAACTTACAGAAAAACAGTTGACTGGCATATAGGACTGTCTGCATAGCCAAACATTATCAAGAACAGTAGATACTTCTGAGATGTAGTTTTGCCTGCTGGCAAGATGCATTATTCATTAGGGGGAAGTTTGGCAGCTTTTTTTTGCCTTGCAAATAGAGTTGACATTATTTTGCTACATCAGTATTCACTGAAAGCCATCCAGGTGAAAAGATAACGGATGGAAATTTGTTGGAGGTGTTACTTTATAGGGCGTAATATAAAGCTTATTCTTTGTATATGGTGGTAGAATTAAAGGTGTAAAAAATTTGTAGACTAATCTTAATTTCTGCTGTTTTCTAGTGCCCAAGATGTATGCAGTGTGATACAAAATTTGACTTCATAACTAGAAAGGTAAGAGAAATCAATGAGATATAAACTAGTAACTGTCGCAAAATACTAAAATGGACATCTTTTGAAAAGTAAATAAGGATTTGTCTTGAGTTTGGAAGAGAGAAATTCTGGTTGAAGTAGAAAGTGTAAAAACTACATAATTAGGCTCACTGGATGAAGAGAAAACACTAACATTAAATTATGTTTTTAATGGTAAGAGGTCACTGTGGAATGCATGGTAGTGTGCAGAATATGACATGGAGAATTCTGCAAAGCACCCTCCCAAAGAAGGCCAACAATGATTTTTAGGAGGGAATATCATTCCTTTGTATAATTCCACTGACAATTTGTTAGCACAGGCTTGTGAAAGTGAAGAAAGATGTGGAAGTATGTCTTTTAGAGCAGTGACATAGTTCATGTTTTTTAATTTAACTGTTTGGAGGGAGAAGGAAGGAGAAATTTAAACCAGACACACTCATGTCTTATACCAGATAAGAGGTTTCTTTGTTTCCCTTGTGTTAGCTTTGGAAAGCAATTGGAGGTAGCCCTGGGAAATAGGTACTCCAGAGAATTTTGCAGAACATTTGGGAGGAAAGCCGAACACTGACCAAAGCTGCAGTGTTGTCAGTTACTTGAGCCACAAATTAGTTCCTGCTTGCTTGTGAGTACTTGTTCTGTCATGAGAACTTGCTTCAGGAAGATCTGGCACTGTCACACCCCAGCAGTGATCTGGAGCACAGGCCACTGGTTGCAGATTTAGGGGCTGTGAAACACACTGCAATACTTGTTCTGGTTTCGCAACTTCATTGGATTTGTGCTGCGCTGCCTGATATTTCTGATAAGAGCAATGTCTTTGTTATAAGGATAAAAATTTTTATATTTTTTCCTTGGGAGAAACTTGAGAATATGTTTTAAAAGAGAAGTATTTTCAGCTGGCGAATAGAAACTTCAGTTGAAGTTCCCCAAGATCTTTTTTCAGAAATGGGAAGGGACCTGGAAACCACTCTTCTCTTTCGTTTTTATTGACAATGAGGTGAAGGATTTACTGGACACCAGATAAGGCCTTTCCTGTCTCTTCTGCTTCAGAAGCATCTTTACAGAGTGCCAGCAAAGGCTTAGAGTGCTTCTGTTCATACTGTACTCAGTCCTTTGTATCCAACCTTCAGAGATTCCTGTCTGCCACTGTAGCAGTTAATTTCCTTTACCTGTCCCTCAACTTGCACATTTCACACCTGAGAAACTGTTGTAGCAACCTTATCAAATCATTCTCTACCAGTTTCCTTTGTAAATAAATAAAGGAAATGTTCTCTTGTGCTTAGCATCACTGCCGAAGGTGTGGGAAGTGTTTCTGTGACAAGTGCTGCAGTAAAAAAGTGCCTCTGCCTCGCATGTGCTTCGTGGACCCTGTGCGCCAGTGTGCGGAGTGTGCCCTGGTCTCGCAGAAAGAGACAGAGTTCTACGACAAACAGCTCAAAGTGCTCATGAATGGTAAGCACTGAATGCACAGATGGGCTGTTTCTATCTCATTTGTACTTATTCAAATTCTGATGAACAGCAAGAGTGATGCCTCGTGTCCGACAAGCTGTGGTTGTCTCCTCTTTGTCATGCCTCTTGTTTTTCAGTTAATAATTCTGTGGTACTGGTTTATTTAGAGAGAGGTTCACCCTTCTTAGTTAATGTTTACACCTCTCAGTTTGTATTTCTTGGTCTTTACAAAGAGTGTTTTAATTAAAGACAAATTTTTAATGCCTGTGAGAACAGATGTGCATGCAGTTGGCATTTTCCTTGAAATAATGCATCTTTTAGCCATATTCCTGTTACATTAAATAAGGATGAAAAATAAGAGACTATTTTAGTATTTTCATACAAGATACAGTGCTTGTTTCAAGCTTCATCTGAGAGCTTTGATCTTGTCTGTGGCCTACAGCTGTGGTTTATGGTAGATCATCATGAGAACTCAATTTACCATAGGATTAAACCTACATGCAGTACAGTAATTCATGTTCCAATTACATTAAGAAAGCTGAAACTTCAGTTTTTAAACTATTCTGTGATCCTTCAGTGCCTTTTGATGGTCTCTCAGCATGATGCCAGTGTGCATAATGGATACACTAAGCCCCACATGTCATGGGCATGGATGTTCCTGGGGAGATCCTGGGTTCAGAAGGGAGTGTGTTAATTCCTGGAGCACATAAATCATTCATCACTCTGCTTTGCCATGAGGGTGTAGAGGAGTTTTTAAATCGCATCTTCTAAACTGAAGACTTTTTTTAAAGCTTCTCCTGTTTGCATTCATGTTCTGAAGTTGTTCCTGACTTGCTCTGTAGAGCCACAGATAGTGGCCAGAGAGATGGGATGGTGGCTGTGATGTCCTTGTCCAGCCTTGGTGCTGCTGTCTCTGTCTGTGTCTCACTTCAGCAGCAGCACAGGGTCTGTGCTGGGGGTCAGCGCGCCCAGCTAAACTGGGAAGTAACGAGGTGAAATTCTGGGGCTGCTGCAAGGTTCAGCTTACAGAGATAGATTGCAGACCATGTGGCAGGGCTGGATGTTACTTTCTTCCTTTCCCAGGCCAGCAGTATTGGGATTAGGTAATACAGGGAGCATGAGGCATGGAGGAAGTAAAGGGGTAGGGTGTGTAGGGCTGCTTGGAGTTCTGAGTCACTTGTCTAATGTAGCAACAGTGACTTTCCCCATGCCAAAGCAGTTTTGAGGAGGAAGAAATACAACATGAAGGCTGAAGCCAGTCTTCAATAAGACAATAAACCAGTCAACAATAACACTGAGCCAGTCTTCAGTAATGAAAAAGAGATGTCTTTACTGTTTATTAAGCATAGAACTGAAGGTCACGTCCTGCTATTAAAACTGTTCTTTTTAATGCTGAAATGGTTGTGTTACAGTGACCACAGAGGTCTTTAATTGCCTGTCTTTGCCACCTCCAAATCTCTTCTCATTTTTAAAAGATTCCTCTTGGATATCATCTGCATTTTTACATGTGGGAGAAATCACATAGCACATGTGATAAGCTCCTGTGATTCAGAACATGATAATTAAAGATGAGCATTTTATATTTGAGTGTTTTGCTGATGTTAATCAGTTTAACATTTCAGTTATTCTCTTACTGCACTCAATTCAGTAATAATAAGTAAAGGTTAGTTATTCTTTCTGATACTTGAAAATTGCTTCTTGAATTCTGTATTAGTATGCTAAAACATTTCTTTCCAGGTGCTGCATTCTTTGTAACTCTGGGAACATCTGATAAATCTGAGCTCATGGTTTGTCGACTTTCCAACAACCAGAGGTGAGAAAGATTGATAGAAATTGCACTTGTAAACTATAGCATTGTTGCCCTTACAGCTCTATTATTACATAATAACCTAAAAAAATATGTCTAACATGCCCTAAGGATACTGGAGAGAGTAATCAGACTGATAGATCCAACAATACTGGAATGTTTGTTTGAATTTACTAGGAATGTGGATCAGAGTGTCTTGGGTGAAATTTCAATGAAAAGTAGTATTTTCTGATTGATTTCTATCCCTCGTCACCCCAAAGAACACATAAATAGCGTCACTGAGAGATTGTTTTATTTTTTTTCCTTTGATTTGGACTTGATATTGTAGATAAAAAACCTGAAAGTTTTCCTTCTATTATGTAGATACCTGGTTTTGGATGGAGACAGCCATTATGAAATTGAAATTACACAGATTTCAACTGTTCAGATACTTACAGAGGGATTTACTCCTGGAGGTAAATTTTTCTTTTACTATAAATGAAGTATTAAGGAAAAAAATGTGACACTGCAGTTATTGAGGTAGACAGTGCATTCAGTGTAACTGTGCTAGTTACAACTGCTCTCAGAATAGAGCACAGTCTGTGAGACCCTGTCCATGTGGCTACTGGGATTTGGGGAAACACCTGAAGATTGAGAAGTTCCCCTACAGCCTTAATGTTGGAGAGCCTCTAGATAAACCTGAGTATGGGTGGTTGTCATCTGTTCTCTTGGGTAAACACAGATGTTTACTGATTTAAGAGCTTATAGGAGGGAACTGTTAGTCTTTGGTAGCTTCCATTTCAGAATCCAGCTGGGATTTTGCCATGAGTGGTGCAAACATTAACAGAATGAAATGGGGGAGGGGGAAATAAATAATTAAACTATGCTTTCTTAATTTCATTCAAGATTTAAGGGGTGGCCAAATGAAACTGGTAATACCTAAACTGGAGTGCAGCTACTTACTGCCCCATCTCTTACCAGATTTTAGAGTATTTCAGGATGAACCTGAATATGATTTGACTGAAATGAGAACAAACAAGGTCAGGAATTTCAATAATTGTTCTTTATCAACACTTCTGTCACTGCTGGGTTTTTCTAATTGCACAGCCTATCTGTGCAATATTCAGTTAGTATAGCATGTTAACTTGAATAAACTTACCTTGGTATTCAAATCAACCAGGTGTCCTGCTGGGTCACTTAATGCTCCTGTAATTTCTTGTTCGCCACTCTTCTGACTGCTTTATCTCTTTTCTGCCTGCCTTCCTTCTTGATGGTAGGAAGAGATATTCACACTTACACCAGCCTTCTGGAGAGCCAGCCTGTTACTGAAGGTATCACCAGTGCCTTTCAGCATGACTCACCCAAGCATGTCATGACCCCCTCACATCTTTCTTCTCTGCAGTGTTGATTATTTGCTTGATCCATAATTGCTGCTCAACTTGAGTTATGTTCAAGTCTGACATGTATCTGTTCCTTCCCATATGTCTGTTTAATAAACCAAGAGTGAATGTTTTGTAACACTCTGGAGGAGAACTAAGGCACTCAAGGCCTTTTTTAGACCAATGTGCTGTTGTCCATGCTGGGAGAAGGGAAGATGAGAAATGGTATCTGCAGTGCTACACAGGGTTACAGATCACCTGCTTCAGTAGGTTGCTGAATTGGGCATACTAGAAATGAAGATACTCCCTTTGTGCTGTGTGGAAAGGCTTTGCACTGAAACTGTTAATTAATGGCTTGCTTTTACACAACTTTAAAAGAAAGGCCTCTTTGTTATGCAAGGTGTGTTCTGCCTTAGTAATACCAGACATGGGCAACTTTTGGTCAAGGCTGTAGGTGTTTGATTTCAACTGGTTTATCTTTCAGTAGACTCTTAATCCATTACTCTGACCAGTAGGTGCAGGGAAGCAATTGATGAATTTCCATTTATCCTAGGAGAGTAGAAAATAGCTCTTTTATAAACCCTGCTGTGGGCTTCTGACCGGGTTAGGTGCACTACCAGCACTAACTAGATTGAGTTTGGCTTAGATTGTGGTTTGTTTTGGCTCCTCAGATACTGCAGTAACAGCCTCCAGGAGCCCTCTCATGCAGACACTTTTAAAAAGAGCTTTGCAAAAAGTGTCCTGTGTATGCTGGTGCTGTTCCTAGGGCTTAGTTTATGGTCCACTGCTGCAGGAAGTAATGACAATAACGTGTCATTCTACAAGTTCTTGTTTAATGTCTGTATTTTTGCTTTGGATTATCTTTGTCTGCAGCCTCAGTAAGAGAGATATAAACACCTTGCTATTGCACTGTTGTCAGAGCAGCATCTTTTGTAGCAATTTCCTTCAGTAAGTAAATGATGTTGTCACCTGTTCTCTAGTCTTAAGCATCATTCCCAACCTTTGCCACGTTTGGAGGACTGCTGCCTGCTGTGCCAAACTCTGTATCCAGCAGGATCTTGCTTTGCCATCAGTCTAACTGGACACTAAAGCCTACAGACCGAGGCTACAGTGTGAAAGTGTGGTATCAATGTCTTAACATGGTGATAGTAAATAATGAGGGTGTTCTAGATGTGTGTGGCTTTACCTGAGGGCTGATGCAGGTTCTGCCTTGGTGCTTGGCAGAGAGGATGAAACAATACTGAGGCTGCAGGTTCCACTGCCCTGGCACTATGAGCCGTGGTCATGAACTCATTGGCTCCAGCAGCTGCTCATGCTCTGAACTGGGCAATGAGCACACTTCTTCAAACATGCTCACGAGCTGGAAAAGGTTGGTAAAACCTGCTGCTGGTCCACATGTTATTTCTCTTTTCAGGAGGCAACACTCGTGCCATAGGTATGATCCTGCAGTACAAGGTACCAGGGTCGGAGGAGGTGATGCAGATGAAGTTTACTGCCGGTGAAGACTTCAGCTGTAACAAGAAGCTGTCAGCAAGCTGGCTGGCAGCTATGCATAAGGTAAGCAAAGCAGCCAAAACTTAGACAAGGCTGAAGAAAATCTTTACATGGGGTGTTTAGTAGCACCAAAGAGAGCATTCAGCCTTAGTATTTATATTATTTTTTTATTAAGGACTTTAGGGCCTTGTTGCTTAGAAAACAGAAGCTATGCCTGGCTGTAGTGAACATGACTTTAGCTTTATGCTCAGAGAGCTGAAGAATTTGTGCACTCTGAAGGGTGTCCCAAGATCTTATCTGTGGTAGTAGATGACTTTAAGGTTCCTTGGGTTTTTGTTACTGACTGAAAAAATGTGCATTATGAAATATACTTTTGAACCTAAATTCAGCTAGTTGCTTTTACTACTTCACAAAGGTTCAAAGTTGCTGAGTTTTGGAAACAGAAAGACTTTAATCTTTTGGTGCTAGGCCCTGTATGGGTAATGAAACTGAAGGTTCGTATTTCCCAAGTCAAAGTTAAGGTGAAAAAAGCCAAAAGCCACACTCAAATCATTCACCTGATCAACTGCTGATCAGAACTGTAATTTATAATGTGCCTGCATGGGCAGGTTTGTGGCTCTTTGCTGTTTTATTGCCATTCTGGAGCTCCCCAGGTGCCCCTACCCCAGCTTTTAACTCTGTGCTGAACAGTGTGCTGAAAGTTTCTATCACCATGCAAGTGCATTCAGCTCTTCCTGAATGCTAGTACCTGACTCAGATGGAGGAAAATAGAGGAAGAATTTAAAGCCCTGGCTTTAAAGGAGGTTTTTGGAGGGGTAGGAAGCAGATAAGGTGGCTGCAAGTGAAAATTCAGTTAATACTGCCCTTTTGCCTATCTGTTAGGCAACAAAACTTCTCTATGAGTCTCGGGACCAGTGAGAACTGCAGCTGTGGCCTCCTGAGGGCACACACAGGACACCAGCCTCCACAGACCTGCCTCTCACTCTGTGCTGATTTGACAGCTGGAAATATTTGCTGTTCTTGACTCTCCCCCATTCCAGTGTGGTTCATTATGTAAGAACTGGCAAATGCAATGTGAGTATTTCTTTGAACCATGAGTATTCACAGTAGTGTGCAATATGTATACAGTTAATGCTTTAAACAGCCTCACCTTTTAAGACTTTGTATATTTTGTTAAGCCTTTATTGGCACTTAATATGAAAGTGACCTGCACTACAGCTAATGTACAGCACAACTTTTATAGTAACCATTATATATATACTGTTTGCTACAGGAAGCAAACAAAGGTGTATGTCTCTTCTGCAGAGAATAGCTTTTGGGTATAGATCTCAGGTTTTTCCCTCTATCCAAATGTTTAAAATCAATGTACAAAAAAATCTGCCTTAGATATGATTTTCTAGAAATCATGTGGGGTTTTTTAAACATTTCATTTTAAACATCTAAATATTTCACCAAATACCACCAAATTTGACTTACATGAACTTGACCTTGAAACTTCACTTCTGTAATAAGCTTCCAGAATAATTTTTAGTTTTGTATTTTCTTTTTTGGTAACTAGCTTTTGTTACTCTTAACTGTAATGCTATCTGAAATTGTATACAATTTAATGTACAAATATGAATAAATTAATTCACTTATTTAAAAAAAATTAGGTGCTGTTTAATTTTTTAATATACAACTTCTTAAGTGATGGACACCATGGTCTCTGAACTCTTGAAAATTTTAATTTTTTCTAAAGAGCACCTGAATTTTAGTTCTAAGTTAATTTGTCCCAGTTGGAATACTGGGATACTAGTGTAAGGAGGTTCCAAAAGTGGCACATCTTCAGTGAAGCTGATAAGGAAGAAAGGTGGGTTGACAGCTGGAACTTTGGCAAGCTACAATTAGTGTTTTCCTGCAGCCTGACCAAAGCCACATCTGCTGTTGAGACCTCTATAAAGAGAGTGGAAAATGCAGCCATGCCTTAGCAGTACTTTATTGTGCACATTTACATGTTCTCTGAATTAGTGTATCATAGGCTCTTGAAATCATCACATTCATGTAGCAAATTCTTCAACAATAATACCCTTTCACTTTTCACCACAATATATACAGTTAATGCTGACCTGTGGTAAAAGCAAGTTACAGCACTGCAGAAATGGATATATAAATTATACACAGAACTTGTACATGAAGAGTTAATCAAATTGCATACTGTTAAATGGGAGAAAATTACAAGAAATATGGCTAAAACTTATAATGGGAAATTCAAAATATACTTTTGGTATATAAAATCATGTACAATTAAAATTCCAGTGAAGTGCCTGGTTGTGGGGTTTTTTTTTGCTTGAAACTACAACGTAGTGGAACAGGTTATTGCATAACTTGCCTTGGCAGCAGGTGTAGGCTGCCAAGAACCACAGAAACTGTCCTCAAATAAGCTATTGCCTTTCTTAAATCCTTCTCTAAACCTTGTTTCTTTCTTCTCCTTGACTTGGCATCTACACGACCCTCTTTCTACTTCTATCCAGTCCTTCATCTTTTCTTCTAGACTGACTCAGGCAGACTTCAGGTGACACAGTATAACCTTTACCAGACTCTTACCCTTTTCAACTATTGCACTTTCATCCCTGCAGACATACAAATCCCTTAGGCTGCTGCAACTTCAGTACTAACTGTTGTGTCCAGGCTGGACGAGCTCAGGGGGTTAGTAGGGGAACCTTTACATTCGTAGAGGTAACACCAGTGCTGTAGGCTGAATAATAAGAAAATAAAACACCAAGTGAAATACTGTGTAGGGACTTTGAGAAGTGTACAAATACTGTTGGTTTTGTTAGTTCTCTAGCTTGATTCTAAATGCAAATAATGCAAGATGCTAGCCTAGGTAAAGCTTTCGTTGGGGTTGTCCAGACTAGGATTTAAGTGTTTAGCATGTTGTCACCTAAAATCCTAGCCTTCACCAAGCTTTGGTAACTACTTAATTACGCATGTAACAGGTGAAGATCTCCTGTCCTAGAACCCAAAGAGTTGATGTTGATCGGTAATGAGAACTCAACATTCACTGGTATCAAACAAAAATACCCAAAATCCCGACATGGGACAGTTGCTGTGGGGGGGTGGAGCAAACAGGACAGCGCATCTGCAATCTGCAAATGACACCTCTGAACATGGAACACAAGGAAGCTCCTACCATGGAACTTTGACTCAAAACATTGCGTTAGACGAGAGTTGGCGCAACACTGTCGGTACTGGAGGTATCACTCTCCTCATCAGTGCTGGGTCACACACAAATGATCCTCATTTACAAACTGCAGATCTTGGGAATCGTGGATGCTGTCCATTTAACAAGAGAAAGCACCATTAAAACTAAATATCATAGTTTTATTTCTCTGTGTGAAATGATCAAAAATGATGGCTCCAGTGTATGTTCTAAGTTTCCAGTTACCAGCATGGTACTGCACTGTTGTTCAACTGAATTCAAGCAAGGGTTCGCTGTCGAGGTTTTATTCGTGGATATAACTAAAAAAACAGAATAACAGTATTAGGTTTTGCATGGTTTATACCAACTTAAATAATTTATAACTAAGGGATACTTATTAGGCAGAACTGGGTGATGAAGTGTTTTGGGGGGAGAGGTTTTTTTAAGACACAGCATGTTCTTAGGCAACTTCTGAAAAACAAGAGCAGGAGGAAGAGGGCTGATTTACTCCTGCCAATAGCAGCAACATGGCTGCTCAGAAGATGACATGGTGCTTTTAGCTCAAGATCCAGAACAGACAAAGGATGCTTTTACATAAGTACAAAAATTCCCTGTTGAGTACTCAAGAGCACTTATTTTCTGCTCTGCAAGGTTCTCTTACGCATTTTGTCCTCAGTAGCTCTACTCAGTCACCTTACATTTCTGGCCTCTCCTGACAACAGTGTTCATCTGTCTGAGAGCAGCATAAATGATGTGCTGCAGTTGTCATGTTCAAGGCTCTTTCCTGTTTTAAACTCACACACACCTATGTTCTTATCTTGTACCAGGTATTAAAAACATTCCCAAAGAACTTTCTGGGCCAAGGCTTCAAGCTCCCTAATAGAGCCACCATGCTTTCTGTAAGGGCTCTATATTTTAGACAAGGGAGAGAAAAACGTCTTAATAAAGCATAAACAATATTAAATATATTGCTATACTAAATATACTAACTTGCCCAATGAGAACCAGCACTAATCTCCTAATAGTAGCCTCTCCTTTTTGTTTACAATGGCACAGAGGCCAGAGAGAGAATAAGGATAACCTCCTTTACACCACTTCATAGTGCTGTGTCTGGATGGTGTACAGAGGGATTCTGACCAAAGATCCATCTTGTGTTCCTACTTCAGGTGCATGTGAAAAATAGAAGGGAGAGGGTGAAAGAACTTACCCCGAGGAGGTTTTTAGGCACATAGCCTTCCTTGTCACTGAGGCGGGCCCACCACCACTCCGTTTCATTGTCATCCTTGCGCCTCAGAATAGTGATGGCATCGCCCTCATGGAATGACAGCTCATCATTGTTCTGGGCTTCATAATCCCACAGAGCATACACCACCCCTTTATTCATCACTCCCAGCTTCTCCTGCACGCCTGTTAACAACACCAGATGGTAAAATAGCCTCTTTTTCCCCTCTGAGATTTTTACTATTGACACGGTGGCCCAAGTATTAGTCTCCTGTTAGTAACATTTCATGAACAGTTTTCCATGATGAAATGCTGTCAGAAATTTAACTGCATGATAAAACCAAGTCTTACAGAATAATTCAGAGAACGAGGTTTTTCTCTTTTATTATACATGCAATGGAAACTGCTTCGTACAGCAGGTCTTGTACAGGGACACCTGAGGCTTTTGGAATTCACACAATGTCAGATAACAGAGCCTTAATGAAGCTTAAATTCTCTATGAAAATTAAAAATTTGTCTGCTCCATCCAAGTGCTTTTCTTGCAAAATACATTTAGTAACTAAGCACCTTCTGTAAGTTAAGTATTCATAAAGTGTACTTCTTTCTTTGTGTGATCTGCTAGAAATTTGTGCATCTGGAAGTTGGGAGTCTCTCTGTCAAAATACTTGACAACTCACTGTCAAAACCTCCCTGTAGAAGCATTTCCTTGAAATACAGCCAAATTAAAACCTTAAAAATCTTAACATTTGAAGGAGCCTGTGAAGTAATTCAGAACCCAGGAGGACTAAGACCAACATCACAGTGAAAAGATGATTCTGGTTTTAGCACTTTGAAAACACAGGGACATGATGGGCCATATCATGAAGTCTGGGGCCTAAGCAGATGTTACACACAGATCAGAGGGACAAATCAGGATGAATCTTAGAAAAGAGTTGGTAGGTGTCACAGCTTACCATACAAAAACTGGGAACACTGAATATAACCTTCTTCCATCTCCTCACACTTGTCTGCAGCAGTTTCTATATCACTTATAGTTGAAGCAAAAATAGCTGCCCCAGATTCAACCAGTAGTTTACAGAGATGAACACTATTGCAAGAAGCTGCACAATGCAAGGGTGTCCTGAAATAAAGCAAAAAAAAGTGCATGTGAAAAGATAAGCTTCCATGAATCCTAACTTTCATCTTGCCATGTAGAGCCAGTCTATATTAAAAGAAGATTTTTCTTTGTGTTTATAGTATGTGTACACATTGTCCAAAACCTGTCAAGCAGCTGGGGTGGATTTCAGGATTTACCTGAAAAATACCAGTAAAGCCAAGCATTATAAAACAGATGATAGCAAAACTAGTAATTTTCACAGCTTACAAAGCTGCTGGGTGTAAAAGGGTATTTTCCAGTACAAGGAAACCTGGAAGGTAAAACAAAGGTGAGGATTCACATCCCCACCAAAGACTTCAGGAATGCTACCTGTAAGGTGAGATTCTTCAAGAACACCAACATCTGTGGTGGGTTCTACCATGATGAAACTTAAACAAATTAACTTTTGTCATTTGTTATTTATGCTTTTAATTATTTCAGCATCTGAACAAGAAATGGAACTGTACCGCTAATTAAAGCCAAACTAATCTAATGGTTTAAACGTGCTTGCTTGGGAGCTGAACACACTGTTGTAACCTTGCATTTGAGTTCATCTCCATCTAGAGCTTAGAGAATGCTCATTTACTGGGGATAAAGGGGAAGGAAATTGTTTCCAAAACAGGTCTCAACTAGATTTTGAATGTGCATCTAAATGGTGTTTCTCCCAGACACTACGTTAAAAATCTTGACACTTACCACCCATCACTATCTGCTGCATTTACATTTACACCAAAATCGAGTAGGAACTTCACAATGTGGTGATGACCAGCACACACTGCATTATGCAAAGGTGTAATGCCTTCATCATTTGGTTTACTCGGATCATCAACCTGTTGAAAACAAAAAAATAGTTCAGCACTTTCTTTTTCCTGAATACTGAATGAGGTTGCCATTGTTTAAAAGCTTACCTCATATATGATTCGTTGTACCAGATCAAATTCCCCCTCCAAAGAAGCATCTAGGAGGAGAGCCAAGGGATTGAACTTCACTCTCAAACCATGGCCTGTTCTTTCTGAGTTGGGTTTCTTCAAGTTGGTACGTTTTGTCTGAGTAGAGATGAAGGTTGGAAGGCATAATTTCAGGTTGTACAAGTATAAAAATCGTTCATTTATGAATCTCATCTTCCTTAGATGATATTCAGAACTATGCAATCATTTCTATTTAAAAGTCTCTAAGTAGAAGGCTTGACACATTCCTATATTTTATGTAGTTAAAATATGAAAAAGCAAGCCAATATAATTTCAAAGCTTCTAATTAAAGATAGTGAGTATAAGGAATGAGGTAGCTAAGTGAACGTTTTAAGCATCATCATCTTAACTGTATCTAATATAAAGCTGTGTGTATTACTGGTGGATTATCTGAGACACTGTGAAAACTTTTGCCTAGCCTGGAAAGCACGACACAATTAAGCCAGAGTCTGTACTTAGAGGAATCAACGCCTTGAATTAGCAGGAGTCTCTGTTGTAGATCAGGCCTGGCAAGTTGGGAGTTTTGTTGCAGAAACAAAAAGAACAGAACATGAAGCTATTTTATGTGACATTCTAGCAGGTGTTATCAGAAGCAGCATTTTTTTTTTAAGATCTGAAGCACATTTAAATGTGTTTCGAGAGTATTCTGAATCCCTTACATGTGTCCTTGTCGCTTTCTGGGGAAAAAAATATCTATTATTAACTACAGCTTTTATAGAATGCTTTTACTCTCTAGCTCTGTAAGATCTGTTTTCACTTATGGTCCTATATAGGATGGCTATTTCAGTTTGGAAAAGAAACCCTTTATGTTATGAATAATATTAGTTGCTAGCATATCCCATTCTCCCAGAAGTATCCTGGCCCTTATGCTCATGGAAAACCATATAAACCCTTGTGCACACTGCGGTCAAATTCTCAGAGGAATGCAAGGTTCCTACCTGAATCAAAAAGTGGAGATGAACCTTGGTTTCAAAGAGTGAGCAATATCATAACAAAGAATAAAATTAAGGGGTTTTCTGTATTTTTCAATTCTCCAAATGTGGTAGATGTTGGTAATGCCAAGTATTTAAAAGATTTTAGTGCAGCTGGAGGAGAGACTTCGGAAGAAATTCAGAGTATGTGACAAGCCCATCAGAAGAACATTTCTGCTATCACAAGCCAGCTGTGCTGCTGCTGGAGTTAGCCCTGGTCCATCTCCTCTAAGCTGAGAGGGCAAAAGGAGTGCATTTTCCCCAGAACAGCTATTTCAGCTTGCCTGCAAATTAAAAAGCTTCCCACTGACACAGCTTACCCTTAGTTTTATACAAATAGTTATCTTTGGAGGCCTGGACAAATTTAAAAAAAGAAAAATTAATGGACTCTCAAATTCCAGAATAAATTCTACAAGAACCTCCAAAAAGTTGAAAAATACGTACACCTCCCATTACCTGTTTGCATATTTTCCTTATTAAGCAGCTAGAGTAGTAAAGAAACTAATCCATCAGAATTCTCCCTGGAACTCCCCTGGTTTTCTTTCCTTTTAATATCAAGAGATTTCAAGTGCAAAGATACTGCGGAGCAAAAACTTATCATATTCCAATTATGCTTAAACACAAAGCCAATTGTATAGTTCATAAAGTTGTTCTTTTGCTTTGTTACTTACTGGAGGAAGTGGAGGAGGAAGAGCAGGTGGCAAAGGAGCTTCTTCTTCTACTGGAGAACTGACCTCTGGCGTGGGACTGGGTGACTGCTCAGTAGAAGGAACTATAGCAAGATTGTTGTTGTTGTCTTCAGTTGTGTCAGGTGTTTGATTTGTGGTTTCAGTGCTTATCAGCTCCTCGGTAGCGGGAGAAGGTAATTCATTATCATTGGCATCTGACGAAGGGGGTGGTTCATCAGGGACAGGGACTGTAGGTTGCACAGGGATTGGTTCTTCAATATTGCCATTGGTGCTGGCGTTCCCATTATCAACGTCAGCTAGGTTGCCTATGAAGTCCTGTGGATTGCTTGGCTGATAAAAAGGAGCACTTTCTATCCCTCCAGCCAGGGTATTAAAGCGCTGGTACAATAATTTTTGTATATTTGGTCCACTTGGGCCCTCTGGCTCAGTGATGGAGCTGCGTTTCTTTAACGGCCTCGGAGCATTGGCCAGTTTTCTCCTCAGAGCCTCGAGGTCAGCATCGCTCTGATACCGTAGGGGCGAGTGCACAATAGGGGTGAGCTTAGTAGGACTAAGAGGACGGGGAATGTTTTCCACATTGCTGTTTTCAGTGGGTGGTGGAGCATTTTCCAGCTCTTGATCTTTTTCAGTGACCTCAGTCTGAGGCTGAGATTGTGGCTGTGAGGGAGACTGGGCAGGCAAAGAACCATGAAGGAATGGCAAGGGTGAGGGAGAGGTTGAACCAGACTGTAATACAGGCTTTCCATAAACTGAAGAAAAGAAAGATGGAAAACAGTGAAGAGCTGTTCTCAAATTACATAATAAAATATTTATAAATAAACTGTTGCTACTTGTTTGACACTACTACAGAAAAAAAAAAAATTGTTCTGGGGACTATCAAAACAGAAATAAATACTTACCTTGGTGATGCTGATGCTTCTTACAATTATAAGCTACAAGTAGCATCTGGACTGTTTTTCCTCTTTCAAGAGGAAACAACAAGAGGATAAAAACTCTCCTATCGAGACTCTGTTTTTTCAACTTATTTATCAAAGTACTGGTAAAGTATCCAGGCAATATTATTCCAATTGCATCTTGTTTTAAAATAAAAGGTAAATCAATGCATAACCTCAAAAATATATTGAATGATTTTGCTGCTATTCTTCATACACAAAAATAACTTTCCTCACAGATTTAGACAAGTTTTCCAAACCAATATGGGAAGCAAACTAAGCCAAAAAAGTAGATCTTAATGGATTCCAAAGAAAAAAAAGCAAAATATATTCTACCTGCTTTTACCGACTTATTTAAGGTATTGTACACAGCTTGTTGGTAATTCTTTGGTGGTGTTGCTTGCTGAAGATACACTGAGTAGATGGAACTGGAGTTCACTGTCTGTGGCCCTTTTCTGGGAGACTGAGGTCTGGATCCTTTATCAGCGAGAAAAGGTCTGATTGCCACAGTCAAAGGCAGTTCTGGCCTGCCCTCTCCTCCTGGGAACAAGGGGGGACCAGAGGGTTGATACGTGGGGCTGGGAGGGACAGAAATTCTCTGCTGGATCTGCTGTGAAGAGCTGGGCTGGTGCATGTTGCTGGGAGGCGGGAGCGGAACCGGCCTTTGCCGATTTGCTATACTGGTGCCAGGTCGGGGAAGGCTGCCATCTTTCCTTCTTTCTAGAGAGTTTGTAGAACCTGTTCCTAAGGGAACTGGGCTTGGATAGGTCCCGTAGTTCTGAGGCAACTGCTTGCTTACACCAGGAACTGTTGGTGGCACCTTCCCCAGGTCAAGACCCTGTGTAAGAACAATAAATAGTGTATACCATTTAATTAAATAAAGGACTTCTGAGCAAGAACATTCCTCTTTCAACATACCATACTAGCTATCTTGTGGGACAGCAAAGGAGTCAATGTAAACAATATGTGTTCCTTTATCACTAGATATGATTCTACCTGAGTTTATCACAGGATCTCATCATACCTCAGACAAAAGCCACTGTTTAAAGGCACCTTCAGCTGTAACACATTCATATCAATTCAAAATTATTTGCATACATGCAAAGCCTGAATAACTTGTTCTGGATTCTGGATCTCAGTATCTTGTTGATAACATACTTGACAACATATACTGTCAGAGTTTACCAAAACAATTTAAAGACTAAATCCTTATTCTTTAAAGATTGTAATCTTACAGAATTCATAAAGTACTAGCACAACAGTCCAGACAAACAGCACTAGTAGACTCACTTAAGGATAGATTTAATAACTTCTTTTGTGAGATTTTTGTGAGAAAAAGAGTACATTGAAAAAGTAATAATCTATACCAAGGAAAAAGACTAACAAAGATATGAATTAGAGAAACAAGAAGGAGGGGGGAGAGGATTACAAGAAGCAAAGAGAGAAAAGGGGAGACTACATATGTAAAAAACCAGGAAGGAATACAAACTACTAAAGGTGAAAAAAACCCACACATTTTAATGTGATAAGAACAGAAAGGAACAGATGAAATACAAAGGTAATTTTCTTTATGACTTTTTAAATAAACAGCAGCAGGGAAATGGAATGTGTATCTAACTGAAGTGAATTCAGCTATGAAAACCAAAGGTTCATAATTTCAGCAAAGCAGATCTATAAATACATCGCAGATGAAACCCACCATCTTATCAGTACTTCCTAATACTGAAGTTGGCAAAGGCTGGCTGGATATAGTTCCTTGTTTTAAAGCAGTATCCATGCTTGATTCTTTCCAGTCTGTGTTGGAGATCTGAGGGGGTTTTACCACAGGGGCTGAGCTCTGTTTAAGTATCGGCCAATTTCCATCATTAGCTTGAAAACAGACAAAAATACTAGATTTAAGATAATCCATACTAGCTTTGCAAACAAGCAAAACTACACATGAAATAAAACAACTTAGATTACAGTGCGATTAGTTTTATTCTAGAAGTGAGATAAATCATTATTAACATTTGATTCAGAAATCAATACTGAAAGCCAAATCACTGCATAGAATGTGCTGTTCACTACCCTTTAACACTCAAATTCCACTGAAAATTTCTGTGGAAAAAATGTAATTAAAATTTTGGCTTGAATGTTGCATATTCTGTTATTAGAAGGCAAACAAACTCAGAGTAAAAATCCTTACAGAAACACTTCATCAACAGAATTCTTTGGGTACTATCCAGAGACACTGTCAAATTACACTAAATGTTAAGTCTGTGTAAGCCCTGAGTGGACTTGCTCCAAATTTAAACTATGGTTACCAGATTCATTCACCCATAACAGGATATAAAAACTCCCTTGAACAGCAGGGTGGAACAAAAGCACACATTCCTTTGCTGGAAGTGGTAGTTAACCCACCTTTTGTTTTTCCTCAACATACTCACCCAATTAGAATTGCCTCAGAGATTTAATATTAAATACATTTATAAAGTCAGCTGACAACTTTAACTCAGTGTGAAGACACAAGTCACGGGCTTTTATCTTCATCATATGCAAAAAATCATACATAGCTGCACATAAACTGAGGCAAAAAATCCTTAAAGAAGTCCTAGATGCATTGATCTGTTACTTTATTAAAGTGTGTGAGACTAGTTTCAGTTCTCTTCATAAGTAAAAGAGTTTCAGTAGCCTAATAATTAGATATGGTTTATAATAACTAAATACATCTCATGTTAGAGCCTAAGGATTTGATCTGCCTTTAAAAGATTAAAATTCAGGCATCTCTTCCTATAAGGAGACTGGAGATCATTTCTCCATCCCCATGGCTTGTAACTGTTGTAGTGCAGCACTTAAATCAGCGAAGATGATGTGTAACAATTAACTTTACTACAGGATAGCAGCTAAAATGGAGAGGGATTGTGCACGTGTGGAGATTCAATGATATTTCTGGATCCCACAAGTAATACAGTATCAAATGAAAACCAGGTATTTAGAGGCCAAGTTTCCCATTTCAGTTCTAAGCCTCTAGAAAACAGAATCAGCAGGGCTATTTCTAGAATTCTCTGTCTAGTATAGTAGATAGTCTCAAAATAAGCTGCATAGGAACATTCTAATGAGAGTGATTTTTCCATCACCATTCTACTTTCTATCCATGAGCCTTACCCTCTTTGTTGAGTATCTCTCAAAACAGGATTAACACTTGCATATTTTTACACTGAGAATACAGTATATAGTCCAGAAATCACTTTTCGCACTTGCAAACTGTCAGGAAGCAAAGTAATGAGGCCCAGCTTTTAATACTGGCAACATCCAAGAACTGAAAATGCTGTGGGTTTTGTTTGTTATTGTTTTTCATCATCTTGTTATCAGGAGCGAGACCAAAAAACTGTCTAAGCCCTTAGACCCTAAACAATGGCAAATTTTCCAACTATGCCACTGAATTAAATGCTTACTGTACAAAATATACATGACATTCTGTACCTCCAGCAAGGTTACAGTTCAGTAAAACCTTTGTTTTGAAGATCAGTAAAATGTGTTATAATTGATTCATGCTAAACATGAAAGCATCTGGATCTGTAAGTTTAGTTATGAGGAAAGCACTTACAGAAACAACACCAAAAGACTTGACAAATTTAAACATCCTACCTGCAAATTCAACCCACACTCTTCTATTAAAAAGACAGATACACAAAAACTTATTGTAATCAGCATGTTTATGCCCAAATTTTGAGGTAACAGACTGGAAGTAAATTCAGATTCTCCCTCCTCTCTCTAACTTACACTGTGAGGGTGGGGAGTCAGTGGCACAGGCTGTCCAGAGAAGTTGTGGATGCCCCATCCCTGAGGTGATGTTCAAGGCCAGGCTGGATGAGGCTTTGAGCAACCTGGTCTAGGGGGATCTGATGCCAACACCCTCCTGACAAGGCCACGCCAGCTCCTGCTCTCAGCCACCCCATAGCCAACTGGCTCCATCCTCCCCTCCAAATGCACCCTCTTGCCTGTATCTGTAAACTAACACCCAGTGTACTTCAGCTCTCACCAGGCCATTGTGTATTTACATAAATAAGACAGTGACACACAGACACAAACGGTTTTGTGCATTTTCTCTGACTTCACCTAAAATTTCTGTAGGTCTGGATCCAGGATACTTACTATAGCAACTGAAGTACACTCCAAGTCCAATGGAAGGCAGCAAGATTCTGGGTATTGAGTTGGACAGCGTGAGCTATTTATCCCAACTCTGGGGTCAGTGCAACGTGGAAACTTGGAAGTTTTCCACAAAGTAACTCAAACTAAGCCTGTATTTTATACATCTATCCAATCCAAGATATACTAAAACACACTTTAGTGATTGCCAGAAATTTCTAACATTTTAAAAATTTTGAGGTTTGCAGTGAAGAAGACTCATCCCAGGTACACTACTCTAGTATTCCTGGGATGAATTTGCTGCAAATCTGTTTCCTTCAAAGATGAAAAGCAACTTCTCAACCATTTTACATTTCAACAGCATCTTCTACATGCCAGACTACAACACAAATCCTAAAGATGCTGTTTAATATGCATCTGTGTGCAAGAGCTCAGATGACCATATTAAAAACTGAGTTCTTAGCTAGCCAGAGATCTTCTGCGGACTCACAGTGCTGGGTGTCAAACAGAGTAGGTGCCAGGCGGATGACATTGTGAACAGCAGACTGAAGAGAAGTGGGAGGTGACAGAATAGGATCCACTATTATGTCTAAATCAGAAACCTTCCAGGTGTCTGGAGATTTTTTCACACACCCACAGTCTGTCTCTACCGGACACACCAAGGCAGATCCAGTTACACAGAAAAAGAAAGAAAAAAAGTGGTGGAAAAATTATAACAATGACAATGGAGAAAATTAGAACAGGAACACTCAGGTAATGAGAAATAAAAGCATGACAGTTGAAAAAAATTCTCAATTTCTTTTCTTCCTTCCTGGGAGCATATAAGCTTCTCCTTACATAAATCTATTTTACAGAACAAGTACCTTCAAAATAATGATTACAAAGTCAGTCCTAAGGCAGTATAATTATTTCTGTAATATTAAAAGTCCTGAGGTAGGTCTAGAAGTGGGTATATATATTTTGGGAGGTTGATATTACAAAATTTTGATTTTTGGTTGGTAAACTTAAAAGTTAGGAACTGTCCTTTTCTGTACGTGGAAGAAGGATCCACAAATCTGAAAGCTAAACTGTTGCAAATCTGTACCTTCACCCTACAATTAAGTCATTCCATACTCTTGGGACTTTTCCATAAATCCAGTGATGGGGTTTGTAGAGATTTTAACTACTTTTAGCTGATAAAGGCATTGCTAAATCACTAATATCAATGGGAAAGATTGGGGTCTTTTTTTTTTAAGTTCTGTTTGGCTAGTTTTACTTTCTGTCATTCTTTTCTTCAGAGAGGTTCAGATTGTCTTCCCTCCATCTCTTCCTCCCCATCTGGAAAGCCTGCTTCAAATTTTGCTGGAATATTCAGTTTTAAGTACTTGAATGTATGTGAATATTGCAGCAGCTTTTGTCTCCTAGTCATTCCTTATCCCATTTTTAATCTCTCCTAGGATATCAGGTAAAATAAGTCCTGTGGTTAGACGAATGGGATAATGCAATTTTGTTTGTATTATGCATATTTTCCTAGCTTATAATTCCTTAAGAATTCTGAATCTTCTAAGATATGAGCAGAGAGGTGGGATTTGCTAGAATTGAGAATTTAAGGCACAAATATGACCTGCTTCATTTAGTCTCCAATGCAAATTAAATAATAATTCTATTTTATAATGTAGATGAGATTATTACTGATGGGAGACTTGGGAGCCAATTTCAGACACAAAGGTCTGGAGACTACTCTGGAAGGGCAGCTTCTTCATTAAACAGGGCAGAAACAAGTAAACAGCATCAATGTTAAGGTTATTCCATTTCAGAAATGCATCAAGGGCCACAAACTCCCATATCTTAGACGGAGCAAAAACCTCCCATAGTTTTATTCTATTTTCCTATTTAGTCTCCTTCTAAGAAGTAATAATAATATAATATTGAAGTAATAATAATAATAATAATATTGTTATTATTTACTCACTAGCTTTACTTGACAAAAAGCAACATACTGTAAGTAGTTATTTATAATACAGTTTTCCACAAAGTTGATTTCATTATTGTATTCAAACACAAGAACTAATTGAGAAAGCTATTAAAGACACAACCTAGGATCTGTGAAGAAAATGTGCTCCTTTTAGGGATGTACCAGCCAGTAAAATTTCAAAGGAAACACTCAATATCCTAAGTAAAATTCATGGAAAGAGGCAAAAATGCCACATATCAAATGACTTATGTCCAATTCACACAACAGTATTAACACATCTGAAACTTGCCTCTTCCACTACAGAAATTATGCCAACACTAAGATTGCTCCTTTTCTTTATTGCCCCTTTTCAAACCATATGTATTAATAAACATCACACAAGTACTTACCAGATTTTGATCTTCCATGTGTTGAGTTAGGAGCAATGGTGAGAGACTGTGGCTTAACTGGATCTACTGGAACAGCATAAGTGCCAGCACTTGGAACTTGGATGTAAGGTCCTACTGCTGCTACCCTTCCTGAAGCACTCAAGGATGACTGGGGTGATGAAGTTCCATTAATACGATTCAACTGAAAACGATCAGACAAATTGAAACGTGAATGTCCATTTAATCTAGACCTTGCTGCATGAACAGGGAGGTCTAAACTTAATTATCTAGAACCATGCACTGTAGCTAAGGCACCTTAATAATTAAGTTACCATGATCTATGTTTCTACAAAAAGAGAAAAAAAAGTAGTAGAAAGCAAAAATATTATTCCTTAAAATTAACACCTCAAAATTTAAATTTCTTAGTCACAGCATATAAATCTCTTATAGACATGTTTATCTCTGTAAGGCCTCTTTCATTGTGCCTTTCTCAAGCAAATGGTCTAAAATGAGTTCTTAAATGATCAAGTATGTATGGGTTGGGGTTTTTTTAAAGCAGTACCTCCAGCTAGTAATACCTATGGAAATCCAAAATTCATCTCTAAAATCTTTTTGAAGCTCCAGACAACTATTAAGCCTAACTTTTTCAAACCATTTATATTTTTATCCATTTTCCATACTGGAAGATCAGTATTTTATAAAACCCAATTTTTTAATGCATCCATGCTTTTAAACATGTAACACACAGTCATACTTTCCTTCCTAGAAATATAAACTTTTCAGATTTTTAATATAGTCTTGTCTGTGCCATGAAGAAAAATGGAAGGAAACATATTCTGTCTTACAGTTTTTGGATAACTATGAGAAACCTTAAAATAGTTTTAAAGAACCTGCTACTCTTATTATATATTCTTTATCTGTAAATGTATTATTACTTGAGTGGAAAAAAGTGAGATTCTATGTAGTTTTTATAGGCCTTTGATAAACTGAAGTGTGGCCCTTTTAACAGTTTATCTTACAGGAATGTTTTCTTTTTGACGTGCCTCAACTTTTTTCTTGTACAGTCGTTCGCGCAGCTCGTTGATTCGCTTGTCCATCATAGCCACCTCCATATTGCGTTTGTTTAGGAGCTCTTTCTGCTGCTGGAGCTTGGAGTTCTGCTCCTGGTTAAGCCTGTTACGGATCTTCAAAAACAAAAAAATGAAAAATAAAACCCCACTTGTTAGGACAGTTCTTGTTCTGTCTCTTGGCAAGTTGGTTTTTAATATAGTGTTAAAAAACCCAAAGCAACTTGGATCAACAACTTGTTCTGGTGTCTCTAATTTACGCTTCCACACATCCTGTCAAGTTAGCATTTGCAATCATGAACAACTCTTGGAGGAAAACAGCAAAAAAATATCCTAAAAAACCTAGTGGATGCCTATTAAACACATACAGACTGCATCCCATTTATAGAAAATGGATTGAGGAATTAGGCATAAAGACATTTCAGAACTGAATTCTACTGTGAAAAACTAAATCACAGAAAATGTTTGTTAGAAGTTATGCTCACCCAAGACAGCTTGTCTGTCACGAAAACTAAGTGACACCAAACTTGTAACAGAAACTCTGATTCTGTTTGCAGCTCCTCATGAGACTTCATGATGTCAAGCAGGGGTAACTGAACTGCTCGTGCAGGGACTGGGCACAGATTTTCCTCTCTGCATGGGGACTAAACTGAAACCTTCACAGCGGTTTTCCAGTAGATTATGAGGTGGATTACCTTTATGGTTTAAATCAACCATGACACTCTTTATAATTATTTCTCTTGCTTTGCCATTGGCATTTTTTCATACCTTCAACAACTCAAACACTGTCTCAGTGTTCCAATTTTCATGGTAATGTTACAAGCAAAAAACACCTGAGGCAAATTTAAGTCTTGATAAACACATACAGGATCATTATGAAGCACAAGAGAAAAATCTTCATCTATTGAGCATCTTAGTACTTAGAAATACTTAGAGAAATACTCAAAGGCAGATAGATATGCCTTGTATAAATGGGGAAGGGGGAAAAGGACCCTTATTCCTAATGCATGAAAACACGATTGATTGATTGATTTGTATGTTGTATTTGCTCATCTATACAAATGAGACTAATTTTGAAATTTAAATTAATTTAAAAATATTAAATATATTAGAGCTGTTACCTTGATCACAATCAAGTACATGAGTAAATAAAAAAAGCCCTCAAAATCCTGATACATTAGCACACAACTGGACAAAATTCCAATGTAAACTGAATATTTAATTACTCATGTGAGAGCTACACTCTAGACATAACAATCTTCTTGGAGGAGGTATTCATGCAGGGAATACTCTGTGAATATACTGCAGCTATATTGCACTATATAATGCAGGGAATATAGTGCAGCTTCTATTTTTGATTACTGTATTAAAATGTGTTATTTTATGTATTTTATTTACACCAGACAGTACAGCTACATTTTCACAACACACTTTTAAATTACAGTAATGTCTCCAAGTTAAGATGGCATCTAGGTGAGCTTGCTATACCCAATTCAGTGCAAACTAGAAAACCAAAGTTAGTTTTAGAAAAAAAATTTTGAGAGATATTAAAACAAATAATAGGTTATGTGGACATTCAGTATTTCAGGGGCTGAGAAGCGTCCTTCAAAACACTTGCACACTTTGTATCATTACATGTATAAGAAACAAAATCGTTTTTAAAGCTAATGAAGTTCTTTCTGAAAAAAGGCTGTATGCCAACTACAACCTCACGTGTTAACAGCATTCTAAGACACTGCTTTTGAGGTGTAACACAACAAACTGCCACTCATAAGAGCAGTAATACAACTTTTAAAATCCACAGTTGTAATTCAAATAGCATCTTTTTGTTACTTACCTGTAGCTCTTGATACAACTTTTTTAATTCTACTGCTGCAGGCCCTGTCACTTGTCCATTGTAAGACTGAAACCCATTCAGTTTCCCTTTCCTTAAATCCTCCAGTTGCTGAGTGAGCTGATCCACTTTTAACACTGCAGCCTGCAGCTCCTGCTGCTTTTCCTGGAACATGGCACTTATATGCTCAATTTCAGTTGCTAAAATTAACAAGATAAAAATAACAAAAAAATAATAAATAAAGCAGAAGTTGTTAATTTTTTTAATTCTACAAGTATTAACAAACACACCACACTAGCTTTACATTTAATATATGTATGCACCTATAAAATACTTGCATTTCAAATTTGCTAACAGCCATAGTACTTCCTAATAGTTAAGAGAATAGACTTATTCTGACTTTGTTTGACTATGTAAAACTAACAACAAGTTCTGTCCCATACAAATTTCAAGAAAACACAGAATGTTTTTTTCTTAAAGGGGGTTCTATCTGAAAACCTACTTCAATGCTATACTGACTTATAACACAACATTAATTTACTAGTCAGGCAGTGAACAGTAAATTAAATAAATTAAGAATTCCACATACACAGATTGCCATTCATCATCTTGCTGTAGTCCACTTGTCCTCTCATGGCACGGATTTTTTTCAGCTTTGTCTCTTGGGTTTCAACACGTTCTTTAAGTTTTTGAAGCTTTTCACTCTCAGAAACAGACTGCTGCTGGCGACGCTCTTGCTGCTTCAGGTAACGCAAACGTTGTTCCTGACAAAAGGAGGTTTTAAACAAGAGGCACCTGTTACCCATTTATTTAAAAAAAACCCCACCATATTAACTTAGAAAAACATATCACTTTGGTCAGGTTTTTTACTTCCACAAATCAGAAAAGGTTATATATTTCATTGAAATATGCATGAGTCCTAGAAAAAACTCTTAAACATCAAGTTATCAAATCTATTTTAGAGCAGAGAATCAAAACTTTTTTAGACAAAAAAACATCATCTTTACATAGATACACAAATACAGCCATACTTAGAACACTCATTCAGATACATCTGTGATGCTTCTTCTGGCACTTGTTTTCTGACACTATTAACAGTTTTCTTGCTGTTGGGAAAATAGATTTCCAGCACTGTTACCCAGCTTCCCAAAGATGACAAAATATATCCAACAGAACATTTTGAACAAGATGACCTGCTGTAAGATAATGGTCCTGTTCTAAATAACAGTTCTTCTGCTGGGCACACAAGGAAAATTAAAAAAAAAAAAATTATTTCCATGAAGAAAGAGCAACAGAATCAGTACCTAGGTTGACTCCTAGGTACTCCAAGCATTGAAGGCATACTGTATACTACAATACTTTGAACAACATCAACAATATCAAAACCATTAAACCCCCTCCCCACTCTGCAAACATACTGAGATTCTTCTATATGCAAGACTTGGAAATATAATACTTGAAGATTTACGAATTGGGCATATCCTCATCTCACACCACTATTACTGTAGTGGAGTGAATGAGCTACTAAAGATGAGCATGGAGTCGAGCTTGTTCTGCCACAGATCATGAAGGGGGCCACACGAGAGATAAGTAAGCCCTAGCAATATTTTTATAATGACACATAGATTGTTCTAGTAGTATTTATGCTGAAAGACTGCATTGCCTAAGATAAGATTATTCTGGTAAAATTATGGATTTCTCAAGCTATTTCTTGAGCTTAACTGAAATAACTTAATGTGTTTTTCTCTATCCATGAAACTTATGCTTGCATATGTTCAAAAAAATTGGTCTGTATATAATTATTACCTTAGCAACCAACATTTGCTGTTGATTTTCAATCTGTTGCTGTTGTCGGGCAGCCATATCTTGCAGTTCAGAAAGAGTGAGCTCAACACGTGGATTCCCAACCTGCAGAACAGAAAATGTTACATGAATGTGTTGATGTATATCAGGCATTCTGACCAGACAAGCTAAACCCCCACTCCTCAGAGGAAGGTTAAAGGCTCCTCCCAAGTCCTCAGAGGAATGAATGATGGGCACCTGTAAAACAGTGAGGAACATCAGAGCAGAAAGGAGGGGCACAGACCATGCAGAGGGACAGAAAAAGCAAAAAGTGGAAAAGTGGATGGAGAGGAAAACACTAAGAGACAAAACAAACAAGAAGAGAGAAAAGAGCCCTTATCTGACATTTAACATCTCTCTGTTCAGATGTTTGGTAGCACTGGCACGCAGTCCTGGTAAGGCACATGAGATAACACACATGCAAGCAGGTATTTTAGGCAGTACGAGAATCTGAAGCTGCTTTCCTAATATTTTCAGCATAACTGTCTTGGCAGCTTAAACTGCTCATTCATATTATTTACCTGGCACAGGACAAGACCACATGAGAACTCTTAGATAAAGGGTCACTAAGCTCACGTCCAAAGATGGTGAAAATTCTGATATATTGGGTAAGAATCTGTAAAAACCGTCTGTAGAAGTGAAGCAAAGTAAAGCTGATCCCCTTTAGATAAGTAAGTGGCTATTACTTTGAATGAAATGCAAAGTATTAGCAAGGCTTTCTCACTCTTTTGCATTTCAAAACTAACACAAGCTACAAAATGAGGATAGAGACACAACTGATGAAGTCTTTAAAATTCATACCATGTGTGTGATCAAATCTCATGTATTTTAAAAAATGAATGTATTGTTTCAGTATATCCATAGTTCTATCAACAAATACAATTTACATTTATACACTAAATTACTTCAACCACACTTTTTTGTGTGCAATCTCAAGAGAGTGCAATGTACCAATAAAAATTCCAGAAGCTGACACTTGCTACTCAGAAAACCAAACCCCATAACCTGAGAATGGCAGGGTTTAACCACAACTTCAGAATTTCCACTGAAAGAAAATACCAGTCTTTGAAAAATTATGCTGCCAAGTTCAGAATAGCCCAACATCTGTTTCAAAGTATTTACACATAATTCAGTCAATTTATTGGATCAATGCAAATGCTGGACTACTACACTAATAATTCAGTAAACAATGTAGTTTTTTCACCAAATTACATGACTACACTATTAGTAAACCAAATAAAAGTTACATCACTTGCTACCCCCAATATAGTCAATACTGCTGAAAAGAAAACATAATTAAATATTTTGGATATATTGATAAATAAAACTGCTTCAAATGCTTATAAAATGAAATGAGGTTTGAACATTTTACAGACATACAGAAAAAAAAACCAAAAACAAACAACCAAAACAACCCCCCAGTGCCCAAAATCAATCCCACATCAGATGACGGATCTGATCACACCTGATCCCACAGGAAAACTGAATTAGCTGTTCTGCTTTTCTGGGCCCACTCTACTAATGTCCAGTGATGTATCTCCTCAAGTACTTGTACTTCACTCTCAGAAACATCTTGTTAACACCACAAGTATCTCAAGCACTTTGAATGGCTTTTTTCATATTTCTACATCGAACTCCTACATAAGTATCAGTTCTCCAACCAGTGCACAATACAGAACTGTTTCTTTAAGCATCATTTAGGAAAGGAAAATACAATTTGTTTTAAAGTAACTGCATTTTTTTTTCTACCTGAATTAAAATTTTATGCTGCTGCATATAATTCTTTAAGACAAGGACCTCAAGGTCAATCACTGAAGTGAGCCAGACTTGGATCACTAACTTTTAAAGCTGCTGCATCTTGGACACATGATATAGACATGTCAGCTAAAATGTTTAGATAAAGTTATTGCCTCTGTTTGAACATTTCCCACTGAATAAATTATGAAGTGAAATTATAATTCTTACTGGAAACAACAACTGAAATTCCTCTTACTAGTCAAAAATAATGAATAAATTTTATAGTAGAGAAGTAATTAAAAGAGGTGAAGTCCACTCAAGATACTAATTTTCTATTTCAACACAGGGAAAAAAATAGAACTTACTCGTGTGCACTTTTTTTATTAGCATGACTTATGCAGAGAAGAGTCCTTCCCAGTCTTCTTTCAGGGCAAGTAACTTGTACCCACTTGTGGCCATCAAAAGAGACATTTATTATTAATTACGGACTGAAAGGCACTAATTGGCTAAGAAAGTAAGGAAGCTTCTCCAAGTGCCATCCACAAACCAAAATGTGCTTACTTGAGACAAGAAAACAACACAGAAACCAGATGCTGCTCCCAGAACATGTTCAGGCTCTGCTGACTTCAGTTGGCATGCCCAATTGCCACAAGAAAATAAACCTCTACATCTGCTTCTGCTGGGCTCTGCAGGCAATTCTTACAAGGGGCCCAGAACAGCATGAAGGCTTCCCTCTGGATTGCTGATTTTAGAAGTTAAAGGGGGAATGTGTGTGACTTGATAGTATTTTCACAATACACATATGTGCTTTCTCAGAAATATGTAACTTGCATTAAACTATGTGAAGTTTTCCCAGTGCTTCCTTTCTCTCTGCTTTGATTGCCAGTTGAAGTTAAAAACATTCATAGCTCCAGTATTTCCAGAAGAAATTTTGAGTATAACACTGTCCAAGAAATAGAGAGATGTTTTATTCCACTAAGTAATCTTGTTAAAAATACATCCAGACTCAGAGGTGGTATCTGTATAGTGGTTGTGAGAACTTCAAGGTAAAAAAGCCATTTCACCACGTGAAAATTAAAGATTTTCTAAATGGCTAATATAACCTGGAATGCAAAATGGCAATAAGAAACTGGTTTGTAAAAGCACCAGAAACTAACAAAAAAACCCCAACCCAGTTTAATCCAAGAGCCCAGAATTTTTACTGCTTTAAACAAGCATATTTGAAAGTCTCTCTCATAATGCCTGGCAAAAGTACGGTATTTTTTTGCATCATGTAAAATATAGAAGATTAATTACAATATTAATGCAAATATTAGCATCTCCTTGAAGAAGCTATTAACTACTGCAAAATGTTCCATTTAGAAAGTGTAATATTTAAAAATCTTTTATAATGGCAAAGCACAATAACATGGGAAACAGTGATAATTAACAATTTAAATATAAACACCCTATGAGAAATCTTTTAATGTTCACCTCACTGAATACCAGTAAGTATCCCTTTCACTTCTAAGAGCTACACTATACTTAGAAAAAAAAAAAGCTGAGGAAACATAGCACTGAACCTGTAACTTCACTCTCCGTTTTCTCCTTTTCATCCACATGGCAAAAGCAGTAAACAGAGTGAGCAGAATTCCTCTTCAACATCAAATAAATTCTTTTCAGATAGACCGTTGCTGGTTTCAGGTCTCCAAATCAGCACAGCTTCATTTTTGAAACAGCATGAAAAACACTGAATCCTTCTCTTGTCGAGATCTAGTTAAATCAATTAGTTTAGAGCACTTCATATTAGTTAAGTCTGCTTGCAATAATTTATATGCAAACACTGCCACAAAAAAAGTCCATCTCAGCCCTTCTCCAAAACCTCAGGCTATGCCAGGCAAAGACAGCGCTGCATTTTCAGTTCTTTAATTCCATCCATGAAGTCAAGACACTCACCTCTCATAACAAACACGAGCCTATCACATTTAAGGTCCAGACCTCCTCCTTTCTCCTGCAGCAAGGGAAACAGACCTCCCCTACAGAACTGACTTCTGAAGGAGGTACTAAAAAGCCAGTACAAATACCTACTCCTCCAGATTCCACAGATTCATTTGCTACATGGTGATACATCAAAGCAGACAGTTTTGCTGAATTGTAAATTTCTTTTCATTGATTCACAGCAGCATTTACACAGGGATGAACTCCTAAATGAAATGCCATAGAGCAAACACTGCATTATTAGGCACTGAAGAAGTATTATGTATATCTCATATAGATAAGAGTAATTTACACCTATATTCACCAATTTCTTAATATTGGCAGGGATCTTAAAAAAATTGTATTTATGTTATTTAACATGCACTTTAAAAGGGCATGATGAAAGACAGAATTTTTAATGAACTCGAGTTTCAGCTTCTGACATCACCCTCCTATTACAAGCTAATATTTTACCATTTGATGATTAATATTTTTGAGACAGGTGAGATGAATAGTACAGTAGTAATTAAATAGTTTGGGAACCAGTTTACAAGCAGCCTCAAAACAAATCATACCTTAGGCATTTAATTAAGGAAATGAATTTCCTTTAATATTTATTTCTACATATTAGTCTTGTCACTCTGAAAATTTATTTTCTCATTCCTCCTTCCTTTCTATGCTGTTGAATATCACAAACTCCTCAGACTACATACTTCTGGGCTATTATGAATGGCTTACTCATTGACAACTCGCAACAGTAAATGAAAAATTGCACCTGAATTCAAAATATTTCTTTGACAAGCACGATGTACTGTAGTCAAGGGATAGAAGCAATAAGGGCAGATTCCAGTGTTTTTTTGCCTTTACTCCCAACAGAAAACTCTCTTTTAAGAGGAATCTAATTATGTCAATATTAAAATAAAAACCCCATGAGACCAACCTTTTGAATAGATCATTTCTTAAAAGATGGCAATTGGGATGTGGTCTGATTTTATGCATTTTTTTGCCTCCATGCTTAACCCATGAAGATACTTATTTTTGATAATTTTCTAAGTTTGCACTAGTAAGAACAGTTATTTTAAAAATAATAACGAAACATACACTAAATCCACACCTGAGACTGTTATGATTTCAAAAAAGCTTTAAAGGAAAAACCAAATATTCAAAAGCTTTATGATTGGCAGTCTCATGCTTTGGTTCAGCAACACCCAGCCACTCAAACAGCCAGTGTAAAGCATAACGTAACCAATTAATTGAAAAAGAAAAGCAGAGTAGTACAAGAACTTACTAATAATTTCCTGCATACTATCTCTTCGGATCTTTTTCTAGGTTTGCAAGAACCACCATGTCATTAACTTCCCTTATCTATTTCTTCCTTCTTTTCAGTTCACACCCATCTCCCACACAAATCTTCTGAAGTTCCCTTCCCAAAACCCTGCACGAGGAACCACAGGTTCAAGTCACTGAAGCATCCTGAAACTGGCCAAGCTCCTTCTCCTGCGTGTATTCTTGTCCACTCAACCATGTACTATGAACTCTCACGTATTTTCTAGTCGTCTTCCTGTCATTTGCCCCCATCACCTCTATCCTTACTCCCTCATTTACTCCTTCTCTTTTTGTACTTTGTTCCACCACTTTGTTCCTCTCTTGTCACAGTCAGAAATGAATCTGAGGTTAAAGCACCAATTGCCAAGGTCAATGTAACTTAAAATGTGAACAGGATGCAGAGAGTCAAGAAAGTCTGTGCCTTAGCTTCTACTGTGGAGCCCAGAAGAGCTGGTTCTGACTTTGGCCATCAAAAGGGCAACCCATAGTGTTTTTTCTTGTATCCCACTACTTTCAACCATCTATTTATTAAAAAGTCAATAAAGAGCAGCTACTGAAGATAATGCAGCAGATACCCCACCTTGCAGCCCAGCTACACTGTTTATTCTTTATATAGGCTGCCACTCTAAAACTTGTACAGATAAGGAACATTTTGGCCACATGACCTTTATAGCCAAACAAAAAACCAAACCACAACTTTCTCTGAAGTCCTCCAACCTCCCTTCTTATGATGGTAAAAGTAACCTCAAGGAGAAAAAATGTGAAAGAAACTCTCTTTATCCAAACAGGGACAACACCAGTATATCAAAGGCTGGGGGGGTACACACACCCATCACCAAACCAAAACCCCAACCTCCCCCCCCCAACACCACAGTACTATTAGGGGCAGAAACTGCAACAGAGAGAAAAAAATCCAAGAAGCAACAACTTTGAGCTCATGAAAGAACTTATGCCCCCCCATGTGAGATTCATTTAGGAGACACACAGTTTTGCCATGGCAAAAAGAAAACATCTTCACTACCCCAATAGGAGAGGACAGCAGAGGCCAGAAAGATACTGCAAGTTGCTCCTGAGAAGGCTTAAAATGGCTACATGGAAATGCAAAGTAAATACTTTGGTTTTACTACACACAGTGAAAGACTCAGCTTTCCATGATCCATAGCAGTTTTAAGTTGCTAGTACTTCCTAGGGGACAGGAGGGAATACAAAACTCATCTCCAGACTAGAGATTTACCTTTGCAGAGCTGTCAAACCCCATAAATCTACAGAGCTACATGACAAACAGAACTGACAGGTCTGGAACTAGGTATATGAGCATGTGGGCAAAAAGGGAGTGAAGTGTGTTATATAAACAAGCATTTTCCCAGAATAAAGCAGAATGACAACCATAAAATGAAAAGGGGTCGGTTAGAGTGCTCTCCAGCCAGTGAATTCCAGACTGGGACCAGGGCTCTGACAATTCTCAGCCTCCCCAAACCATGGAGCTGTCACCACTGTGGGCCATCCGCATATTTCTTCCCCTGTGCAGCATTTACAGCAAAGGAACAGCAACTGTGGCTGAAGAACTCCAAACTGCCAGGGCAAGAAAGAAAGGAACAGCCTGCTTTTCCTGCTGAACCTACCAAAAGACTTCCTAATTCTCCAATGCTAATGTGGACATGAGCAGCAGAAACCCGGACGTGCACCATCTTTGCCTTATGCTGCATTAACATAAGTTTGGGGGAGGCTCTGAAAAGCCCACTTGGCAACAAAGCTTTAAGGGCTGCTAGTGAGAATATCCTACACACACCTTTGGTGCCTGTCCTTGGCACAACAGTAGTGATAAGGAAAACAGATGGAAGATACCTGAGTTTATTATGCCAGTCCTGCATCAGATAGGTGAAAAGTACGTGGCCTCCTTATGCTCTCTGAGGTCTATAAAGGAGATGGAGCATCTGCTGAAGATTAGTGATTCTGACCTCCGTACATTTCTGAAATATATTGACCCTATGTATCATCAAATTCAAGAATTTTAATAGATTTTTGACCACATTTTCCATAAAACCTGATCTTAGTGACATGCTCAACAAAGATAACTTGAAAATCCTTCATCTAAACTCATGTGCAATGCTATAAAAAAGACAAAAGAAAGTATCTGTTTTTATTTAAAATGAAATAGAGTTTTTGCTGATCTTGACATGGATGACATTATTTCCAGTTTAGTGGCTTTATCCACAGCTCAGCCGTGCATTTTTTTAATTGGGTCAGAAACATGCCGATAGCAGAAATCCATTTTAAAGAATCCAATGACAATAGCACGTGCCTTTTTTTAGCTTAATGGAAATGAACAAGCTAATTATACCCAGAAAAGATACCCAGAATACTGGGAATAAAGAAAACTCTACCTAGTGTGTGCTATCTCATGATAATAAAATAATCCTGAAATTAACATCACAAACAGAATCAGATAATTTTACTTCCAAATGCTATTATAAAATATTATTCTATCATGCAAATAAATACACTAACAGTTTCTTACAATAAAGTTGCTTCAACTGCATCACACAGCTTGCTGAAAAATGTCACATTATCTACAGTTGATAAAAATCTTAACCTCTCTCAATCTATACTATCTTGTTAGTAATTCCTCCAACTTGCTGATGGTTGAGTCACTCCATAACAAAATGTTTAAAGTCTACTCAGTATAAGCTACAGACTCCAGATTTCTTGTTTTCCCATATTACTTTCTTAGTAAGGCTGCTATTTTAAGCAGAACAGCTAAGAAAAGGCAGAACTTAACAAAAATTAAAACAATGTTAAAATAGGTTTTCAAAATTAGAAATGGATTTAAGCATATATTGAACATCTGCTACATCTGAAATAGACTGCTTCTAAATTACTTCTAGGAAAGTAGCATCTGAAACTTGCTTATTTAAAGCAGTACTTTCTTCCTTGTCCTTGCAGCCACTTTTAAACAGCCACAAAAATCTTAAGCATGTTTATATTAATTTTAGTGTTGGCTAAAATACCCAGTAGCTGATTTTAATTAAAACATCAACCTCATACTCCTAAAAAAAGGTTCTTAAAAGAGATAACGCATTCTTGTTGAAATATCAGTTATGCATAAAATCTCAGACCTTTTTACAACTGCAGTCCTTTTACTCATAGTGATTTTGAGTAATAGACAAGTTACAATACACGTTGAAAATACACTGCTTAGATCCTTTAGAAATAGCCTTGGAACTATATTTTTCTGGGTCTTTTCTAAAAGCAACAGCTTATTCTGATGGGATTGCTAAAGGTGATTAAGATGCACTTATCATTAGTCTGAATAACATGTTTAGCACCAATTTTGCGTTTATTCTTCCCTTAAGTAATTGTTTCGATATGAAGTTTTTCTGTAGTGATGTAATATTGTTCATATGAGAACAGTATAATAAAACATTTCTAAAACACAAAAGCACTGAAAATAAGTATCCTGTAACTGAAAGATATGTTGTGACCTTACTGTAAGACTTCCCACAAAACCAAACTGTCAAAAGCAAAAGTTGACCATGACATTAGGAAGTAACAAGCTTTTGATAAGGTCTTAAAATGTAAGAAGGATAGCAAATGCATGTAAGAAAATCTGATTAACTAAGAATTTCAATTCAGAGATAAGGAGTTACAAAACCTGAGCTGGTATGCATTCCGGTCATGTGACAACTAAACCCACAATCATTTAAATTAAGAGTGCGAAAGCTACACAGCACTTAAATAACATGTGCACCAAAGTGTAAAACTAACAAATTTTGAAAAGTAATTAATTACCTGGTCACTATTTTCCCATGAAATTGCAAGAGAGCACATCTTTATTTCGCAGCACTGCCCATCAGCTGTAAACCTTTGCGATGCTTCAACACGCTTCAGCTCCATCTTTCCGCTATTTTCTGTCTACACTACTGGTTTAACAGTTTGTTGTGAACAAGCCAAATCAACAACCCTGCACATCTTACAAGTTCCTGCATGGTTTTTTGGCTCAGTGCAATCAATAGTAGGTAGGATGCCTTTTAATCCTACTCTATATGGGATAAAGGTTTCCCCGAACTCTTTATCGATATGAAAAGCTGTCTCTCTGCATTCATCAGCAATCAGCTAACGGAAAAGGCGAGTGGATTTTGCCAGCAGTAAAAGACCTAATCACGGCAAGATCAAGCCAGCTGTCAACTATAATCAGCTTGATTCATTGCACTTTTCATATTCAATGGAAAATGTTGAGCAATACACAGTTCTTTTGCAGTTATCAGGTTAAACTGAAAATGTAAGAATATAGACAATTTAGCTTTAAAAACACAAGGATTATTTGTTCCTTTGTATTTCTGTAGCATTAACAATGCTGGGCCAAAACTGAATACCAAAGAGATCAGGAAAATCATTGGGTTTTGTATGTAATTTTACTGTTTAAAGTGACAGCAAACCATACTACCTGAAACTTAACAGAGTTTCTTTATTAACAGAGACTGCCTAAAATAAAAAGTAAACAGTACAGTCAGAATAGATACCACAATCTTATGCAAATAACCTTTCCAGTGTTTGCTATTTGCTTTTCCCTACATAATTCAGCTTTTTCTTAAATCTTGCATGCAACAAGATGAATACATGAGCCACCAATAAAGCTAAAGCATGTGTGCAATAGCATAAATCAAGAATCTGCAAGCCAGAGAAGACTGGAACAAGCCAAAACCTAGACCTAAGGGTTTTTAAATATTAAACATTACAGAAAATACTAAACCCCATTAACAATTTCTTATGTATCTACAAATCAGGATATTGTAGAAGATAAAACCCCAAAACACAAAAAGCTGTAATTTACCTTGTCAAACTCAGGAATGACATGCAAGTTCACCCTCTCTTCCTTCTTTCAAGAAAATAATTCGAGCATGATTCAGTGCACTTACACAAGAGATCCAGCCAAATGGGTCTCCATAAGGACACTGAAGAACTCTATATTCAAGCACAATACAGTGACTAATCCAGCTGAATAAAGAACAGGCTTATTTTTAGCAAGCGAGTAAAGGTATGAGCTGTAGAGTAAGATCGTCCACTAGGAATACGAGAAGAAGAACAAGCTCAACTCCCTTGCTCCTAAATTAGCTAGAGGGACTTTCATTTCTCTCAGCTTTGATCTGAGGAAGACTGCAGGGGGAACAAACTTAACAACAATTAGATCTGGAGGCAGCTGCAGAAACAACAGAGAAATGGAAAGGTTCACTCGCCTGGGAAAAACATGCAGGTGGGAAATAGGTATGCCTGGTGTCCAGAGGCGAGATGGACGGGAAACTGAATGAACAAGTCAGTGAACATGGAAAGGTGCATCAGAGAAAGGAGGCCACAGCAGCACTGCATAAGAAACACCACAGAGACCATGGAAAAGATGAGAGAAAACACTGATCTGCAAACGACACAGCTACATAAAAGACAGAGCTCGAAAGGTGAACTGAAAATGAATAGCTGGCATTGCATGGAGCAGAAGTGTGTCCTGCTCTGAACTGAAAGCCACTCAGAGACAGAGCAACAGTCCAAACTCTCAAACTTTCACATTTAACCTCTCGGAGCCATGCACTGAATTTCATAACCTGTCTCCTGTAAAGATCTGCAGAAATAAAGGAAAGGACAAGTCCCATCTTCCTTAAAATAACTGGATATTAAAATATTTGGCTTAACTAAAAATTATACTAATGTGACTGCAAAGGGATACAGCTGTGACAAAGGGCACTGAAGTTTACAGTCCAGGTGCAAGGGCTGCACAGCAACACTTCAGAAAAATAACAAGTCTTTCAGTAAGGTTTACTTTATGAGTTAATGTGTGTAATGTTATGTCAGCTGAAACACTCATTCTGAATTGTTCTAACTTTATATAAGGGCCAAGCAGCTCAGGATTTCTATGTGCAGTGACAACTGGAAGCAATTCTTCATATGCTTCATTTAGTTAGAAATCTAGCTTAAAGAGTGAATTGTATTGCTCCATGTCCACAACACAAACATAGGAAAATAAATACCATAGTTAGGGGTTGAACAAACATACAGACTTCTCCTCCCTGTCCCATGGATATCTGCAACTAAGTATTGCTGTAAAACTGCAAAGCCATGAGTGAGGAAAAGCAAAGCTAGACCTGCAAAAACAGGAACTAGAGGTAGAGATACAGTAAGTGGTGCAGTTTAGGTACTTTCTCCTTTGCAAAATGGGAACCCATCTGGTAGTTGTCATGGACTAGGAAACCACATATTCAGTGCCTATAACTTGTTGAACAGAACTTCTCTTTGAGCCCAGAAGAGCAGCAGAACTACAAAATCTGTACACTGCCGAGTGAGTGTGTGTAAATGTCTGTGTAACACAAGTCTGTATACTGTGACTCTCATATCCACGGCCATCTAGATAGATATCTGGCATCTAGACTGATGGAGATTAAAATTTATGTAAATATATGGAGAAGACAGAGAGGAAAACAGTTCTTTGACAATGTTCCAAGTAGGTTCCAAGAATGTTTCCTGGTCCCAACTAGTCAAACAATCCTTAGATTCCTCAAACCAAATTAAGTCAGATGTTAAAAGTGAGTATTAGTCATAAACTAATGCTATCATAATTAAAATTGTAACAGGAAAATAATCACAAAGTAAGTGCAATGAAACTGATGAAATTATTCTCATAAAATCTAAAAATCTAGTAACTTTGTCCATTATGGACTGAAATATATTTGAGATTGCACAGGACAAGTCAAAACACTGTTTATGACATTCCAAATCCAAGAAAGATGTGATTCTGCCTAAAAAGTTTAAAAGAGGCCTCAGAGGGAGATATGAGGTCAAGAGCATTTGAATTCCCTACAGTTTCACAGAAATTCTTTCTGTGAGATCACAGAAAGTCTTGTGGAGACACTACAAACTATCATCCCCTACATAACTATCCCTTACTGAGGTGTGAAAAGACTCGGATTTCTAGTCCAGCAAGAATTCAAAAGCTATTTATATGTATTAAAATTAGCTTTACACTGTAATATTTTTTTCTGCTTCCTAATTTAATTTTTTTCCCTTAAATCCTTTAGTTGGATTAGTTTTTCTATCTTTTTCAAGAGCAACATACTGCCAGCTGTCTGGAAAATGCTTCAGACAGACTTTAAGAACTGTTATCAGTCTCTGGAGAATCCAAACTATTAACTCTGACCTAGGAACTGAACTAGGAATTTGATGGTGCAGAAGGCTGCTGTAGGGACAGCAAGGCTTCCCTCTCTGACAGGTAAACAATTTCCAGAATCTATGTCTTACACGAGGGAACACCTCTGACAGCAGGAGTGGCAGATAAAATAATTTTTTGTCTCTCTAACAAAAACAACAGAGAAAGTTTCAGCAGAAAACTGGGAAAACTTGAATCTGATTTAACTACTCTTTTACTAGAAGGTCAAAATGTTCCAAGAAGTTTGTATGAATATTGCTTCAGAAAAAATACTTTTCTGCAAACTGTTAGAATTCTTTATGCCTAAATTGTTTAAAATCATCTTTTAATGGAATTATTTGCTTTGACTTTGCTATGAGACCCCTGAATCAAGATTTCAAGAGTGACGTAGTTTTTTGTTCATTTCAAACAAATTTGACTAAAACCTGTCTTATATGAATGGCAGCCCTTTCCAAGCACATTGTTAAATGTTATAAACAGAGTGCTTAATACTTACAGGCTTATATTAAATTGAATTTGCAGCTCAGCTTTGAAGAACAACTTCTATCCAGACTAAGCTCTTTATCCTTCAATAGTTTAAATGAGAAACTTCAAGCAAGTACATATAATGTATTTTTCATCTGAGTTTATTACTTCTGTTAATCATCTGACTTGTTTACCTTTTTTCCTCACAATTAGATTTTGTTGTATCTTTGCCTGACAGGTTAAGGAAACCTTTAATTATTTTGTCTGTTGCAAGAATACTTGTAAATGCCCCCCCAATGACAAAATGTACATTAGATGTTTAATGCCTTTTTATCTGGTCACACTAACATGAATCAAATGGTTAAAACTAATGAACAATATATAATTCTATTCAAGGATTTTGGCACCACTTGTAAATCCATCTAATCTCTAACCACAGAATGGGACAAGTCACACCACAGGCACTCAAAAGCAGCGTAGCTTTACTGCTGTCATGATGGAGTGGAATACAGAGACTGCATCAGAGGGTATCTACCCTCTATCAGCAAGTGTACACCCTCTGAAATTAAATCAGTACTATGAAAATCTGCCTTGTGTATACACGTATGCAGAAGTGACTGTTAATGGAACTTCCATAAGAATTCCCTCAGTGTAAGGGATACTAAAACAGCTGGACTACCAGTTGTAATTTCTGCTAAAAGCCTGATTTGAGACACTTTTACAGAAATAGTGAAGATGAGTTCTGTTATTCAATCAGCACAAAACTTTAACACTCAACTTTATCTACCGGTCACAGCTTCAAGACTAAGAAAATTTGCAGGAGTGTGTGTCTCCAGTTTGGGATGATGGTGAAGATCTTTTCCTCCACACAAATTTCTTTTACACTAATGTTAACACAAATTCTGTAGTGAGATAAAATGAGGTTCCACTTTGTATTTCTTGGCAAAGACTTCAGTCAACATCCATTAGGAAAAAAGCTTATTGATATTACTCTCTCTAAATTGAAGGAGCAATTTTTGAAACAGCAAAAGTAAGTTAGAAAGAAAATGGCACAGGAGACCACAAACTGACATTTTATGCTCCTCAAGTAAATGACAGGGAATAAAAATAATTTATATTTAAATAATATTATTTTATACCTATAGATAAGCAACTACAGCAAATGAGTATTTCTTCATATACACACTGTTTTCATTACACTAATCTACTTTTATTCAGTCCAATACATTTGACTTCTGTCATGTTCCTGTACCACATTCTTTTTTCCCCCCTGAGCTACATCTGTTTTCCTGTTTCCTGATCTCCAAGAAATTTCTGGGTTATCTGATTACCTTTTCATCTGGACAACTGTCATCATCCAGTCAGTGCTCTTTCTGGGAGAGCAACATCTGATCCACGTCTCCTGTCAAGGGCTGGCAGCTGCACCGGGATGGGGCTCCCCAGTCCCTCTCCTGTCTGCCACTGACCCCCAGTGGTTTCACCTATATTTGCTCTACCTCACTGTTCACAGGCTGCTGCTGCTACTATGGAATGATGCTTGGATCATGCTAGGACATCTGGAAGCAAACAAGACCCAGCACTTGGATGACCACTGTTTCACAGCCACCAATCACAGAATCAAAGAATGATTCAGGCAGAAAGGAGTCTCTAGAAGTCATCTGGTTCAATATGCCCTGATTGGAGCAGTTCAGACTGCTCAGGACTTTATTCAGCTAGATCAAAATTCCACAGACTCTGAACAGTCTGTTCCAATGTCTGTTACTCTCAATGATAAAACATTTTTCCCCATATTTATTTAGAATTCCCCTTGTTACAACTTGCATTCAGATCCAACTAGCTCAGTCACACAAATAAAAAAAAAAGGAAGAGGAAGAAGAGGCAGCTGCTCTCAGAGAAGAGAATCCCTCCTGAGACACTGTCCAATCTCCCTGGCGAAAGGAAATGTTTAGTTACGTAAGTCTGATCTTCACGCATCTATACCTTTGTGTACTGAAAGGGATCAGGTCCCGATTACAGCGTAATTCCACTTCCAAGAAAAAAAGTTGTAAACAAAAAGCAAACCCCAAAAGGTCACCTCCAGAATAAGAGCACTTGCCAATTCACAAAACCTCACAGAGTTTTCCTTTAGACTTTGTTATGCAGAATACAAAGCTCCCAGATGAGTACTTACAGGTAAGCATTCTTTTTACAACAATGCATGTTTCACTGCTTGAAGAGACTTAGCCTATTCTATTTTTAACTTGAAAGATAATCTAATTAAATTTAAGCATTTACATAATGTGATTTTAAGCTAACCATTATTTAAATAATTGCTGATCAAGCAGATATAGTTTCAAAGAACAAACACAAAAAAATCTTACTGCATATGACAAAATGCCAATTAATAGAATTATCTAAATTTAATTGGACAGATTGTCCAAAATTTTTCCGATAAATAAAACTAACATTCATCTTAAAATAAATAAATAAAACTAACATTCATCTTAAAAGTTTTCTGTGCATGTCAAACTTACAGCTCTACCCAATATTAAGCAAAAAATCAACTATTTCATCATTAAAGCAGCACACATAATAAAAATATACCTGAATGCAGAGTGTTTGGTAAGATTTGAGCTGTCTTCAATGTTCCATTGGTTTGTGTTGATTTTAGGGCCAGTCTAACATTCAGCATGCCAGCAACAATAAATAAGCCTAATGCATTACGTAAGTGTAAGCTGATTAAATCCTTGATCCTGAAGCCACCTCTTTTTCCCCCCTCCCCCTCTAATTCAAAACTTAGCACAATTGAAAATCTTAGTTTTAAACACTTCCAAAACCTAATTTGTGCCATTTTTAGCATAAAACCCACTACAGTTTCACATTACTATAACACCTTCAGGTTTTAGTCTTCTATTTCAATAAACTTGTTATTTAATACACTTTATTTCCTAAACCTGGTAAAAGTCCTTTTTAAAGTGATCAGTTCCCTAACAAATTTTAATTTTGCGGCCAACTTTTGGGATTTAAAAAAAGAAAAAAAACCAAAAAACTGAATGGCATGAAGATAGCAGTGTTACTCAAGTTACCAAGTCTGAGCTTTACCTATAAAAACTCACAGGAAATTCAAATCAGTACAGATATGCTATCATAAAGCTTAGCCCTGCCAAGAAGTGAGATTTTAAGGCGTGCCAGTCCTAATTTCCAAATATAGTATATCTCAAATGTAGTATATGAGCTACAACCCCCATGGAGGAGTAGATCAGGGGAGGTCATGAAAGAGTTATGTTCCCCCAGCACTTTTAAGCACCATGATCTCACTACATTGTCAATATGACAATAGCAGCTGGATAAACGGATCCATGCAGCACAGGATATCAGCCAGTGCTCTCTACAGAAAAGGAACGTAGAAAGCAATACATGATTAACTGGTTTGAATAGGGGAAAAAATTCCTTCCCCTAGGTCCACATGCCATACACAAAACAAGCTGCAAAGGGAGCTGAAAACTGACTGAACAACTCTGTTGCTACATGGGAGTGTGTGTGAATTTTAGATGTTAATTATCAGGCAGTATACAAGCACAAAACTGTTGAATCTGCACAATTATTTTTAACATTTATGGGGTTTTTTTATTTAAGACTTCCCGGCTTGAAAAAACTGATTTGTTTGCTTTTAAACTTCAAGTATTATTTTACTCTGAGAAAGAGTCATATGCACATTTGTAAAGTGACAGTGCTTCATAGAGACAATATAACTATGAATTGGTGAGGTCAAATGTTTTTACTGAAATTTGAAAATGTTTAAAAATAGCTAACTATAGCTAGAGTATCCTGGTAAAGGCAGCAGAATGGTCCTGAGCAAATGAGAACAGACTATGCTTTGCAGAATCTTCATTAGTGTTGAGGATGAGATGAGAGAAAACAGTAAGGAGAGCTTCAGCTCAGGAGTAGAAGGTTTTTAAGCCATGGTAGTTTTGAAAGAGATATACTGTGTTTTATGTGTAAAAGAGAAAATGTTCAAGCCAGGAGTCACAGGTGGCCTATGGTATGTAATTTGTATTTTAAATTAGAAACCTAGTAATATATTAGTTTAAAAAACTCCATGGGTAGAAATTAATCAAGTGCATAAAAACAGTATAAAAAGATGGCTCTGAGGGGTATGTATGCTCTTCTACCAGCATCTGAAAACATCCCGATCCACAGATATATCCTCATGTTTCAACATATAAGGGAATGTCATGAATCAGTCCCAGTGAGATAAATCAAAGACAAGACGTGTGGACAGGCAATAAAAGTGTGAAAGAATAATGTGGCTTGGTTTTACTTCACACAGAAGGAATAAAACAGATTAGAACATGAATTAATAAGACTCTGGGGCTTCTCGTATCACATAATTTCTTTCTAGACAGATAATTCAGAGTAGTTGATGAAAAAGACACATTGTACCATTCACTTTCTAACAAAATCAAAACAAAACCAAGATCAATATTTTTTTTCCCCAGTTCCCATCATTATACACCTTGAAAAGTAATAATTTTTAAAACACAAAGTATTTGAGTGGTGTTGATCCAAACCTTTAGGATTTATTACATACCCCATTCTCTGTACGTTTCTCCACAGGTATATTTATGCCATTTCTTTGATTTTGGGCTTGACGTCCACCTAAAAGTAAAGTATCACTCTTAGTGCAAAGTTCAGTTTTCAAAACAAATTGTTTTCAGTCTTGAGTCTTTTCTTGAATGTTCTGAGAATTCTGTTCAAGAATTTGTATGAAACTTTTACCTGTGGATTTTTATTCTGATAGTTCCAACTCTTTCTTGCTGAAGTTACTTTTTGTAAGCAGTGAATCAGCAGAAATAAAGCTTTTACTTTACAGACTTCCTCAGTTAAAAGTACAGACATGCAGCTCTATTTTCCTAACTTCTCTTTGGGCAAAGATGTCCTGAAGGGCAATGTACTCAAGTTTTATAATTTGTGCCTATGAGAAGCAATAGCTTCAACTGAACACATCATAAATTAATACAGTAGAGGAAGCTTTTCTAATTTCTAACTTATAAACAACTTCAATCTACAAATTGATCCATAGATCAATGACGAATTAAAAAGCATTGCATGCATGGTTCAGAAATAATGCTTTCCTTATACACTGAAATTCTTTGGCTTTAGGTGTATCTTAAATTTCTTAACATACTTTATATTTGTATTGCCCAAAGGATAGCTGGCTATTTTACAAAGTACCTAATTAATACAAAATTCCCTCACACATTTTTGGGTCTGCTACTTCTGCATTCAAAACAAGCAGGAACCACTTAAAAATAAGAGAAGAAACCTCAGCTGAAAGCAGGAAGGACTCAGCAAAGACTTGAAATCCTGTTGTTAAAAGTAGTCAGATTAGTTGAATGAGTCAGGATAATCTGGGCATGCAAACACACCTCACTGAGACACCTTTCCTGTCCTTCAGACAGTCTGACAGCCATTAAGTCTATAATGCACAGCCTCAAAACTCTCTCATAGATTAAGTACAGTCTACACCAGTAAGCTCAGAAAACTAAAACACTTCTTTATTTTTAATACAGTCTTTAAAGAAAGCCCACTTCATAGGGCACTGTTTCATATAAAGGCTTCTCCTATAGAACCAAGCAGACCAGCAACTTTTCAGGATGTAAATTATCACCACTATTAAATATATCTGCATGAAGTTCTGAGAAAGTAAAGGCACTGAAACCACTGCCAGTGATATCTGGCAGATTTGAGTTTTTAAAGGAGGCAAAGGAATTTATCAAGTCTTTCTCTGTGCAACTGAAAGAACAGGAGGTCAAAAAGAACCATTTCACCCACTCAAAATGTAGGGACTTTCTCTCAATAAGAAAAAACTACATCAAGTCTCTAATATCCACCAACTTTTTTGGATCCGAATTAAGCAAAATACAAATGGATTTTGCTATTACTCAACAGACCAGCAGAAATTATTCTAAAGAAGAGAACTGGAGAACAAGAATAAAGGTGCCCCTGAGGAAGGTTCAAAATGGCTTAGGTATAAGGAAGTTGTATTACATATAACCACTGAAGTTCACTGAATGAACTGAAAACAAAACTCATTTCAGAAATCTTTTAAATCTGTTTCAGTAACAGCACTACAGGATAAATATACTTACTCTGTTCATTGTTTTCAGCTGGTGACTCTTCATGACGAAGAAAAAATTTCACCTCTTCCCTGCGGGGCCCCCACTTCTGTAGGTGGTCATACATCATGTGGTCAAAGGGTATGGGCCGCTCTAAAAGTACAAGACCAAAAAACCTCATCACAACTCCTTAAAATCAAGCAGGGTTATACAAAACTTTTATTAATGATCAGAATGTCCTTTTTGGTAGCAATTCAATATATCCAATATATTTTTGTCTTACACGAAGTCTAAAAAACAGGCACCAGCAGACATTGGATGTATGGTATTAAAAGCTGGCCTGTTACTGTAACACAGCACTACAGAACCAGCTT